>NC_140111.1:4489247-4820166 GCF_964237585.1 Gallinula chloropus | reverse complement strand
CTCCCAGCCCCCGGGTGGGACCAGTGGTGGAATATCCCAGCAGTCCTTCTGTTCCTCTTGTTCCTCCGGTGGCGCGTGCGGCTCAACGCCACGAGCTCCTTCCCCGCGGCACAACGTGCGGCCCCAGAGCCACAGCAAGTCAGAATCCCAACCTCCCTGCTAATTATAGCGAGACAGAACCCGAAATACATCTGCTCACAGACACCACTACCCTTCCCCTGTCCGGCTGGGAGAACTTGACAGCTTCCAAGGTCACTTCTCCATCAATCCTCCATTTCTATTTCTCCACCACCTTTGTTTCTCCTTCTCCTCTGAAGAACACATGGAGCCACCGGCAGAGTTCACCATTCCCAGGACGCTCCACTAAGAAGCCAGATTTTTTTGTGAGCCGCTAAATCACGAAGTTTTAAGGCAAAAAATACCCCGTCCACACATGAAACGGGGTCACACATTTCTCAGGTCACAGCTATCTCAGTGTCCTTTACACACTGTGTTTAACTTCACCCGTAAATAGGCACGCGGATGCCTTGGTGGAGAGTGTTGGGTTACGCGTGCACGGCAGCCATGCCTGTGGACGCCTCGCAGGCGCTGTTCCCCACCTGGCCCCGTGCATGTGCCCCTTTCTGAAGCCCAGCCAGCTTTTCATAGAATCATAGAATCACAGCCTGGGGCTGGGTTGGAAGGGACCCCGAGGATCACAGAGTTCCAACCCCCCTGCCACAGGCAGGGACACCAACCTCCAGGCCTGGAGCTACACAAGGTTGCCCAGGGCCCCATCCAACCTGGCCTTGAACACCCCCAGGGATGGGGCACCCACCCCCTCTCTGGGCAGCCTGTTCAAGCCCCTCACCACTCTCTCTGCAAAGAACTTCCCCCAATATCTCATCCAACCCTTCCCTCCTTCAGCTTCACTCCATCCCCCTTGTCCTGCCAGTCTCTGCCCTTTAACAAGCTGATTCCCCTCCTGTTCCTCTGCTCCCTTCAGGGACTGGAAGGCTGCAATGAGGTCCCCCCACAGCCTTCTCTTCTCCAGGCTGACCCAGCCCAGCTCCCTCAGCCTCTCTCCGTAGGGGAGCTGCTCTAGCCCTCTGATCATCCCTGTGGCTCCTCTGATCCCTCTCCAACAGTCCCACATCTTTCTGGTATTGGGGCGCCAGGTCTGGACACAGGACTCTAGATGGAGCCTCACAAGGGCAGAGCAGAGAGGGACAATCCCCTCCCTGTCCCTGCTGCCACCCCTCTGCTGATGGAGCCCAGGATCCCATTGCCCTTCCGAGCTGCATGAGCCACTTCTGGCTCATGTTGAGATTCTCATCCACCAGAACCCCCAGGTCCTTCTCAGCAGGGCTGCTCTCCAGGAGCTCCTCTCCCAGGCTGTATGTATGTATGTCTGGGATTCCTTCATGCTCCCAGACTCCCAAAAAGCCTGTTATATGTAAATGAACAGAAATCCCCTGTGATCCCTGTTTGAAAATCATCCAAAAACCGTGCATCTTGTCCCACAAATCACACCCCCCAGCAAACACAGTGTCAGATACCTTGCACTGCAGATGTTTCATCCTACTCCAGGATCAGGCAGAACAACTGTTCCAGTAGCCCGAAAGCTGCACCAGTTGCCGTGCTGGCTGTAACCACCATTTCTGTACTGGACCTCACCAAACACTCAGTAAAAACAAAGCAGCTGTTTATATTAATAGTAATTATATGAGTCTTAAGAGTAAGTGGTAACGAATTCCACATGTGAGGGCAGGTGCACACTCTAACCGCTGCGTGACGGTGAAGCGCAGCGCGGCACGGCGCGGCAGGCTGAGTTTGGGAAGTCAGAGCCTTTTGTTCTGCTTCAGGTGTCATGAAATACCCAGGCAAACCTCCACTGGGAACAGCAAAAGATCTTTCAACAGCACTTTGGTTCTAACACGTGACATCCCACCGGCTCGAATAGCTGGGGGAGGGGGGTTTGCCTCCCCTCAGAGGCTTTGTTCTACCTGATTCAATAACAGAAGTCAAAATCCATTCACTGTTTCATCAGTAAAAGGTGGAATTCTTCCTGCCCACATCAATTTACTAAAGCCATAAGACAAATGTCAATCTAAAGCATTTCATTTGTCACAAGTCTGGTAGGAATTAAGAGAGGAAGAAGTATCAAACCCATGTTTTAATGGGGTCATGCTACTATCCCTTTCCCAGGCTTCCACTTAGGAAGTCCAGAGGTTTCCTCCCACACTGTGCACCGTCAAGCACTTCCCAAGACACACGATGTCTGTCTGTCTCTCTCCCTGCAAAAATTAGGCAATATTCAGAGAGAAAACAGAAGTTAATTAACTCTGGGTTTAGGGCGTTCCTACTGCAGAGTAATGCAGCAAATGAATTTGAGCCCAAGGAAGTTGTGCCCAGATACCATGTGTGCACCTCTGCTGCCACCAAACCAGAGAGCAACCTGAGTCCCTGCCAGTCACGTTGTACTGTGCCCAACAGCAGCTATGGACACAGCTCCACCTGTACGCTCAAGTCTGAGGCTCACAAGCTGAGAAGACTTCAGCCTTGCTCTTCACTCAAGGCAACCAGATCCCCCTCCTCATTCCAGTGTCGGGGTTGTCAGGCAAAGAGCTAAATTAAGTCGCTCTCCAGCACCCTTCTTACCTGTGAAGGAACTTCTCGTAGGTCTGGCGGTAGGCAAAGCCGGCCCGGCGCACCCTCACGTTCTCCAGAAGGCCGAGGTATTCAACCTGATGCCTGCACCGCTCCTCGTCAAACAGCTGTGGTGACTTCTTGTCGTTGGGCTTGATGCAACGGACATAGTAGGGCTCCTGAGGGGACAAACCAAACCCAGTCTCACTCAGGAAGAAACACGTCCCTGCAGACACATCTGGTTTCCCCTGCAAACATGGAGGTGTCAGCCCAGCCCGGCCGCCTGAGCTGAGGGCGCTCAACAGGAATGAGGAGGTGAGAAGAGAGATGACAAGAGTGGGGTGTAACAGGACCCTGCCCTCTGCACGCTGTCTGTTACAGGATCCACCTGCTACTCACATGAGTGTGACTGGCCTTTCCTTCACATCAACCCATCTCCTCTACAGACCTGGCTGACAACAGTGTCTTCATAACAGACAGAACGAGGTAAGTCTTTGCCCTGAGTGCCCAATACAGCTTTTCCAGCATTGACACCTAAAAGCTGCAGGGGTGACTCCAGAATAATTACCCTGTGTGGAATTAAGTCCTCTAAAGCCTGTACCAACATGCCCAAAGGATGGAAACCACCAAACATCACCCTGTGCAGGGCAAAACCCAGCGACCTCCCACCCCAGTTCAACCCCACAAACCCCACACCTTCCACAGGACAAACACAAGCACATCAGTTTCTCTTTCTGCACCACCTGTTTGTGGTGGAGAACATGGGACAGGGAGCAGTGGCTTTGCCCTACCAGCACAGTCTGGCTGGTCCTGTTCCATGCCAGATGGACTGACCCTCACTGCTCAGGTGAGTCCCATATGGTCACACACCCAAGACAAGCCCCAGATACGGTCCTGCCTGACTGGTTCTGATGGTCACTTTTACTTTCAGGAGATTAAAGGCAACTTCTAGTTAGGCCAACATGGTCTGTAAGCAGCACCGGGCTGTAAAAGGTGGCTGTAGGTTTTTACAGACTCCAGACTGGAGGGGGTTGGCAGGGAGCTCTGGAGATCATCTAGTCCAACCCCTCCAGAGCAGGATCCCCTCGAGCAGGCTGCACAGGACAGCCTCCAGGTCAGGGCTATTCCTTACAGCCTGAGCAGTCACTCACGTCTTTGCCATTCAAAGCCACAACAACCCTCAGTGCAAATACATCCCTGTGACTTCAAGCCCAGCACAAGGAGGAGCAACTGTATCTGCACCAAGATCAAGGGCAGAAGTCAAGACACCACTTTCCTTTTGGGAAGCAGAAACAGGAGGTCCCTGCACGGACAGGAGATCATCTGTCAGAGCCATCGCAGTGTAATTAAAGCCTCTCTGCAACGCCAGCTACCAGAGTAAATTCTAAAGCAGATTATTCCGTGCTTACGATCCTCAGCTCTTCAGGGGGATAATTACCCAGCTCCCATTATCACACCGTGAGGCTGTCAAGCCTGGGACCTGCCTTTTATAAACAGAAACCCTGAATCCCAGCAGCACAAAGGCCACTGCTCTATTGCAACTGATTTTTTTTTTTAAATCTGGTTTTATTTTTCACATCAAGCTGAGTGATTTTTAGATTTTTAAGGTTAAAAAGCAAACAGAGCAGTTTAAAGCCATAGCACCCAAAATAAACTCCTCTTTGAGAGATTTCATCTCCATGGTTTGTGGCTGGTTAGACAGGAGGAGGGAGAGGACAATTTCTGCTGGGTACGTCCGATCAGTCGTGGTGATGACATTGTAAAGTAACCAGAGATGAAGCCTGTCAACCTGGGTAGGAGCTGTACAGAGGGAAGAGTCAGACAAAGGGAGTTACAGAGAGGGAGGGGAAAAAGGAATGAAGGAAAGGGAGAGGGAAAGGAAAGGACAGAAAAGGGGAAAGGGGAAAGGGGAAAGGGGAAAGGGGAAAGGGGAAAGGGGAAAGGGGAAAGGGGAAAGGGGAAAGGGGAAAGGGGAAAGGGGAAAGGGGAAAGGGGAAAGGGGAAAGGGGAAAGGGGAAAGGGGAAAGGGGAAAGGGGAAAGGGGAAAGGGGAAAGGGGAAAAGGGAAAGGGGAAAAGGGAAAGGGGAAAAGGGAAAGGGGAAAAGGGAAAGGGGAAAAGGGAAAGGGGAAAAGGGAAAGGGGAAAAGGGAAAGGGGAAAAGGGAAAGGGGAAAAGGGAAAGGGGAAAAGGGAAAGGGGAAAAGGGAAAGGGGAAAAGGGAAAGGGGAAAAGGGAAAGGGGAAAAGGGAAAGGGGAAAAGGGAAAGGGGAAAAGGGAAAGGGGAAAAGGGAAAGGGGAAAAGGGAAAGGGGAAAAGGGAAAGGGGAAAAGGGAAAGGGGAAAAGGGAAAGGGGAAAAGGGAAAGGGGAAAAGGGAAAGGGGAAAAGGGAAAGGGGAAAAGGGAAAGGGGAAAAGGGAAAGGGGAAAAGGGAAAGGGGAAAAGGGAAAGGGGAAAAGGGAAAGGGGAAAAGGGAAAGGGGAAAAGGGAAAGGGGAAAAGGGAAAGGGGAAAAGGGAAAGGGGAAAAGGGAAAGGCTATGAAGCCAGGCTGATAGAGTTAGGCTGGTTCAGCCTGGAGAAGAGAAGGCTCCAGGGGGACCTTATAGCGGCTTCCAGTCCCCAAAAGGTGCCTGTGAGGGAGCTGTTCCCCAGGGCCTGGAGTGGTAGGATGAGGGGTGATGGTTTAAACTGGAAAAAGGGAGTCTGAGGTTGAATATTTGGAAAAAATTCTTCAATATGAGGATGGTGAGACCCTGGCACAGGCTGCCCAGAGAGGTAGTGGAGGTCCCATCCCTGGAGACATTCGAGGTCAGGGTGGATGGGGCTCTGAGTGACCTGCTGTAGTGAAGATGTCCTTGCTCACAGCAGGGGTGGAACTAGATGGTCTCTGAAGGTCCCTGCCAACCCAACACATTCTATGATTCTAACTCTACTTCATCACCAGATTCCAGATTGAAACCAGAATAGCATCAAAGCAGAATTTTAAATGTGGTTATTTTAAATACCCGAAAACTTAAATGACCAATTAATGCTGTAGGTAATGTATTCATTTTGTTTCTGAAATGATCATTATTCCTGCCCACTGAATTACCAGTTTTGGAGACTATTCCCCCAAATGACAGGTTTAAAAATACTGTTGATATTCCCAAAATCCCTGCTGCTCTCCAGTGTTGTAGTTCTGCGTGGCAAGGTTCTGCAGGAGGAGTGGGGGCTGCAGGGGTGGCTTCTGCAAGGAGCAGCCAGAAGCTCTCTGAAGGCCCCACAGAGTAAACACCAGCTGGGCTCAAGGCCAGACCTGCCACTGACCCAGGCTGACCCCATCAGCGATGGTCACAGCATCTCTGGGAATCACAGTGAGGATTAAAAAACCGCAAGTGGCTGCTTTGTGCCCCCAGAGAAGGGAGTGAGAAGGTGGGAGAGCCTCTGCAGGCACTAAGGTCAGTGAAAAAGGGGAAGAGGAGGTGCTCAAGGTGCAGGACAGAGAGACTCCTCTGCAGCCCATGGAGAAGCCCATTGTGGAGCAGGTGTCGCCCTGCAGCCCACAGAAGAGGAAGAGGAGCAGAGACCCCACCTGCAGCCCGTGGAGAGGCCCCACACTGGAACAGGTGGAGACATATGGAAGATCCATAACTCCCTGGGAAATGAATGTTCTGAGACAATTTCCTCCATTGCTATTCAAGACAAGAGGAGGCTGAGGGGAGACTTTGTGGGGGTCTGTGGCTTCCTGACAAGGGGAGTGAAGGGGCAGCGCCGATCTCTCCCCTCTCTGTGGGGACCAGGGACAGAACCCGAGGGGATGGTGTGAAGCTGCACCAGGGGAGGTTCAGGCTGGGTGTCAGGAAGAGGTTCTGGACTGAGAGGGGGGTCAGGCACTGGCACAGGCTCCCCAGGGAAGGGGTCACAACCCCGAGCTGGGCTGAGGGCACAAAGAATCTGGACAATGCCCTCAGTGCCAACTCTGACTGGGCTGGGCCTGTGTGGGGCCTGTGGGACTCGATGGGCCTTATGGGTCCCTCCCAGCTCAGGGGATTCTCTGTCTCCATGATTCTACCTAAGAGAGACTGGCTTTCCTGTAGGTGAAAGATACACTGGTCACAGAGGAAACAAAAATCCACCTTCCTTACGTAGGGTGGCAGCTGATTCTCCCAGGAGATTTCCACAGCTGCCCAATCACAGCCAAAGCTCATCTCCCATGGGTCAGCTCAGCTTTCCGACTGATTGCAAGTGGCAGTCTCTCCATGGAGAACCCACAACCTACTAAACAGAAGCTGGAGTCAATTTTGAAACAGAAATCATAGAATCATATTTACCTTCGATGCCAGGTTGTCCACTAGTGCAATCATGGAGTTCTTAAAAAGAGTAGCAGCGGTCAGAGGTCGCTTGGTTACCTCTGTGATGCTCAGTTTCCCTTCAGGCCACATCATCTTCAACACTGGGTTAGAGCTGAAAGACAGTCTCTTTAATTGCACAGTCTAGCAGCACTTCCACTAAATTCAAAACCCAACAGCTTGCTTCTGTCCACATCTACTGGTGTTTTCAGCTCAAAAATCTATCAGCCAAACCAGTATGACATTGCTGGGCAAAATATCTCTTGTTCTTGAACGACACATGGTTCAAGCTTACAACTGAAGGTCCTGGAAAAAGGGCAAGTACGTTCTCTTCAGATAAAGATGTGTAGTAATGGGATAGTAAAAATCCTGCAGAAGTGATCTGTCAGGAGCAGAGCCTGCCTTACAGACCCACACATAGAGAACCAACTGAAAACAGAACACACCAGACCCCACCACATCCTCCCTTGCAACTTCCTATCTGATTTCAAGCTATGTTTCTGCCCCATCCTTCATACATCAAATACTGTAAACATCTTAGCCTACAGCTTCTTGGAGGGCTGGAGGGGAGGTAAAACAGCCAGGATGGATGGTAAGAGGTCTGGAACAGACAGAAGCTGTGAGGAGTTACAGCAATTGAACAGCCAGTCTATCAAATGCTTCAATATGCTCTAAGTGGCCTTTGTTAAGTCTTTACCATGACAATGGAAACCAGAGGTTACATTTAATAAAACCTCTCTACCACACATATTTTGCAGGTTTTTTATTTAATGTGAAGCCTTGGAATTACGATCAGCAAGGCTGTTCAAGGGTGTGCACTGAGTAAGCACAACAGGGCTGTAAACCAAGTTAAGAGTTGTACAAGCCTTTACAGTGGGGAAGCAGAGCTGTTGGAGCTGCTGCAGGGTATTTAGTGCTGACTTCCACCTCTGAGCAAAGCCTTGGAGAGGCTGAGGAAGGCTGTAGTTACAGAAGAATGAGAACATGGCAAGGAAAGCAGCTTGCTGGGGCATTATATATCCAGACACATTTGTCCTGGAGCGAGTCCAGAGAAGGGCAACCAGGCTGGGGAAGGGGCTGGAGGGCAAATCCTCTGAGGAGCAGCTGAGGGAGCTGGGGGTGTTCAGCTTGGAGAAGAGGAGGCTGAGGGGAGACCTTCTCCCCACCTCCCCTGCCCTGCCAGGAGGGTGCAGAGAGGTGGGGGATGGTCTCTTCAGCCAGGGGATAGGAGATGGGACAAGGGGCAATGGGCTCAAGCTGCCCCAGGGCAGGGTCAGAGCAGATGGGAGGGAAAAGTTCTTCCCTGAAAGAGTTGTGGGGATGTGGCACAGGCTGCCCAGGGAGGGTGTTGAGTCACCTTCCCTGGATGTGTTTAAAAAAAGGGTAGATGAGGTACTTAGGGATATGGTTTAGCACAGGACAGGAATGGTTGGACTGGATAATCTCAAAGGTCTTTTCCAACCATGGGACTCTGTGATTCTGTGTGATCTGTGGAAAGGATTCCAAATTGGCTCTTCAAAGGCAACTTCCTCTTGCCCATTACATTTCTAACACCTGACAACATGCTTTCAATTTTCACGTCGTTGCACAGACAAAAAGGATAGAAATCTATTTGCCCCTTTGTCACCTCCCCTCTAAACCTTCTCCCCAGTTGGAGCCAGGTGGTATTTCTTGGTGACCCACCACTTCTTGGTATCTTTAGCACAGATTAAAGAGAGATCAGTAATGGTACATTTGCACCAAACCCCTCGGTATCTTGACTGTGCAATGAGTTGGGTTCAAACAACGCTTTCAATTTAGTGAAATTAAAGGTGATAGCAGACCAAAACCAGCATCCACAGAATAAGGATTTCATCCCGAAAAATCAAACTAACACCCTTTGGGTCACAGTAGATACACAAAGGTCAAATCCCAAAGCAGTGTGTTCATTCACATGCACTGTGCACACAGTCAAGACAGCGTCAGTGGAAACGTTCCTCTCTTCCAGCATCCACAAAGGCTTCTGACAACGCAGATGGGAATTCACCTCCTGACTACTCTTCTTCCTACCTGTTGTACATGAGGCGCTTGAAGTCTTGAAATAAAGTGTCCTTGTTTTTGTCAATAAATCCAGAGACTGAGTAACTAAAAAAAGGAGGAAAATAGAGTTAATAGCAAAGAAACAAAGTCCTTCTGTGAGCTGCTGGTATCTGTGTGGAACCAGCATCCCTGTCCTCCTGAGCACACACTGATCAGGGATCCAGCTCAGTTTCCCAACTTATCACTAATTTGCTGCGTGAGCATCGCATGGGACTCGGATCCTTCTGCCCAGCCTTCCACCTCTGGTGCAGGAACAACGTATATCTAGTTTTAGAAAGCTCTTTGCAGGAGAACACGATGGCTGAGACACCTATCAGGGCTTGAGCAAGTTGCAGATGGCCCAAATTCAAGAGCTACACTCCTGACTTCTGCCTCCAAATCCAGAAGATGTGTTTGTGATAAATCCTACAGAAATTAAATGGGATTTTTCAATAGATTCAACCAATCCCTCTCTTGGTGTCAAGGAAGATTCTCTAGAAGGAGAGTGCTTGAAATCAAGAGCAGCCAGGGAGCAGGGAACTCCTGGAAATCAACACACACACCTTGTGGACTCCTCTCTTCCTCTGTTCCCACAAAAATACCACCCAGAAACATTATTGTTTCAGTTTTGTCTCTTCTCCAAGACTCAAGACAGACAATGCTCTGTCCTCAAAGAAAAGGCCCAAAATTTCCCTGCTCAGTGACTCCTGCTCAGTTGTTTCCTGAGCTCCAGATCCTGCCCCAGGAAGCCACAGCTGAGCTGCAGGCACTGGGCTCCAGAGCCCCCTGACACTCAGATCCCTGGGATCTTACTGCTTCACATAAGATGTGAGCCTGAACTATGTCATCTGTGAATATTGACACACTGCAGCTTTCTTTTGCCAAGTTTTTCAGGCACTGGTGGTGCAGAAGGTTCCATCACTACCAGGGCATCTTGCCATTTTCTCCTCCTCAGCAAAATGCTTTGCAGTCAGGGATGTCTATCAGCACCCGCTCAGCACGGACTCCAGAGCACAACCCAGCTGCGCTGAACGGGCCCCGGTACGATCACACCAGTTACCCTTATAAATCAAAGGTAAACATAACCCCAAGGTAAAAGAAATCCTAAATGATTTCCTCATTAATCCCCTTCAGATTCTGCTGGCACAGGGAGTTACACAAACCCTAAACCATCACATCCCTCCAGTGATATTCCAGACAACAGCTTTCCCAGCAAAGAGTTTCTAACATATGGGCACCTTTCAATTCTACTTCATCTTCTGTTACCCTCACATGCTGTAGATGTTTCCATGAGCTTCAGGTACAGGAAACTTCCCAAACCAAACAGGGAAGGCTCCTTGTGCTGCCACTCACTGCAGTTTAACTCTACCCTGTGCTTTGAGTCTGCTCAAACTGACTGGAGAATTTAAAGCCAGATTGTTACATAACCATACTAGACAGATGCCTACACCAGATTTTATTAGCTCAGTATAGCTTTCTTGCATAAACAGTGCCAGCTTTCCCCCAGCCCATGCCTTTTTTTCCTTCTCTCCTGAAGCACTGGAGCAAACACCTCACACCCTCCTCCCCATATTCTCCTGTTGTTTCAGTTCCAAGTACAGAATCACACTCTGTACAGCAAGCAGCATAAGATGTAATTAATAAGCAACTTCTGCACTCTGTAGTTCTGTACGATGGCTGTTCTGGTTCACACCAGAAGCAGCATGAAATTAAAACATTTTACCACTCCAAAGCTGGCTAAGAGACAAGGATCATAGAATGGCATGGGTTGGAAGGGGCCCCAAGGATCACAGAGCTCCAACCCCCTGCCACAGGCAGGGACACCAACCTCCAGGCCTGGAGCTACACAAGGCTGCCCAGGGCCCCAGCCAACCTGGCCTTGAACACCCCCAGGGATGGATGGGGCACCCACCCCCTCTCTGGACAGCCTGTTCCAGCCCCTCATCACTCTCTCTGGAAAGAACTTCCCCCTAATATCTAATTTAAACCTTCCTTCCTTCCTTCAGCTTCACTCCATCCCCCTTGTCCTGCCAGTCTCTGCCCTTTAACAAGCTGATTCCCCTCCTGTTCCTCTGCTCCCTTCAGGGGCTGGAAGGCTGCAATGAGGTCCCCCCACAGCCTTCTCTTCTCCAGGCTGAACCAGCCCAGCTCCCTCAGCCTCTCTCCGTAGGGGAGCTGCTCCAGCCCTCTGAGCATCTTCATGCAACTTTCTTTTGGACAGGAACTTACATCACGTCGCCGGCGTAGTGCTTGATCCGAAAGTCTCTGTCAAACTCCAGCGTCTTGTCAGTCGCACAAAGCTGAAACCAATTGACACATGTTAAACCATCATCCCTGGGTGGCCTGAGCTTCAGGGCAGAGCAACAGGCATGGGGAACAGAAATGGAGGCTGTAGCCACTCTGCTTCACACAAGTGTGTGTAGCTGTGCAATCCGGTTACACGGCTCTTTCCACGTTGTAAGAACACACATCGGTGCCATATCAAGCTGCAGGAGCCCCAAGTTTTACTCATAAACTGCTGTTAGCTCAGGAGCATTGTTATGCAGAAAGAATGTGTGCAGGTAGGGAAGGATTGCCCCTGGTCAGGCCCCACCTGGAGTGTTGTGTCCAGTTCTGAGCTCCCTGGGATAGAAAAGACAGGGATCTCCTGGAGAGAGTCCAGAGGAGGCTATGGAGATGCTGAAGGGCCTGGAAAATCTCCCCTGTGAGGAAAGTCTGAGTGAGCTGTGGGTGTTCAGCCTGAAGAAAAGAAGCCTGAGAGGGGATCTGATCAATGTTTATCAATATCTGATTGATATTAAAGAATTTAAGCTGCTAGGAAAGGTAAGAGGGTGCTCACACAGAGATCTGTTGGAGAGATTGGAAACAGGGATTCTGGGGGACCTGCAGTGAGGGCTACAGTGTTAACATCATCTTAAATGAGCTCTAGCCTGAGGGTGACAGGAAGGTCATCAAGGCTGTTGATGGTATGCAATTATTCAGGGAAGTACCAACAATGGCTGGCTGTGAAGACAGAGGCTGAAAGAACTAAGTAAATTAAATTAAACGTAAACACAGCGATATCCACTGAGAAAAGCCAAAGTTCATAGTAAATGATGGGCCCCAAACTGTCCCTTCCCACCCCAACAAGTATCTTAACTACCCTCCATCTCAAAAAGGACACAGGAGAATCTGGAAGTGCCTTGATGAAGGGCAAAACCCATTAACAGTGCTGACTGCTACAGGAGGAAGGGCCAAATGAACCAACCCCTTCAGGTTAAGGAAGAAATGCCAGGAGAAGATGGCAGATGAGATGGAGATGATGTATTGGAAGACCACAGATCAGTGAAGCCTGGGAGCACATGAAATGAATGGTTGCTCCATGTCCTTCCCTCACTTAGACATTCACTGTTGCTGGTGTCTTGGAAGATACCACATCAGGTGGACTAAAACAGGTTTTCTGACACTCCTCCCTTCACAACCAGTTTGTTGAGACAGAAGATGCAGGAGATCAGAGCCTGTCCATCACTGCACTTGATCCTTTGAACGTTTAAGATCAACTGAAAAACTCAGAACTTAAAGGTGCTGGGAAAATGAATCTCTGATGTTGAGAAGCTCTTTCAGAGCAGCTCACACACCACAGGTCTAGATTAGCATTAGGCAATGCTAATCAAGTGTTCAAGGCCGGGTTGGACAGGGCTTTGGGCACCCTCGGCTAGTGGATGGAATCTCTGCCCATGGTAGGGGTGAGACTGGGGGGCTCTGAGGGCCCTTCCCCCCCAAACCAGTCTGGGATGCTGGGATTCAGTGAAGGACAGCCCATGCTTCAAGAACATAACCCTGTGCCACAAATACTCACAGCGGAAGTGTTGGCCAGGAATGTTCCTGGTTTGTTTGGCTTTCACCAGGACAACCAAGCTGACAGCAGCAGCTCAGGCATGCAGCACACAAACTAGGACACCACTATTTAGGGCACAGCAGCCCCTTAGAGCTTATCCACATGGAGCCAGTGTGCAACATGCTCTAGAGGTGAGCAGTGAAGCATTAACTCCAGCTGAAAGAGGGGAGCTGCTCCCACTACGTATCCACGCGCACACGTTAACTCTTCAGAAACAGCTTCGACCTGTGCTGAACTTGGGAAGACCTGGACAAGACCACTGCAGGCTACAAAGCAAATTCTGAAATGAGATAAAGTCCTTTGGTTTAATTCAAGCAAGAAGAGGGTGGCTGAGAAAGCTCAGCAGTTCTAGGTGGGAGTGAGGAAGATACCTTGGATACCAGCAAAGGACGTGAGAGGGACAAAAAAATCATTAAGATGCTCAGAGTTTTATGGCTCCATTTTTTCAAGGCTGTATTGATTTAAACTAGAAATTAGCAAGCCAGAAGGATACATCATACCCTCCATAAACATTATTTATAGCAGTATTCCTTGTTTCCCTCCCAGCCTGTGCAGTTTTCTGACAATGCCACCCCCTACTGAGCAACGCTGCAACTGGCAGCACTTGGTTTGAAGGTTTCCTGTGCTGTGGAGGGACTCTTGAAGGTAAGTGCTCAGACAGCTTGGTTTTCATTTTCCAGGCTCCCCTACACTTCAGGAATTCCAGCCCTCTGCCCCACTGTATCAAAGGACCACCTGCTCACTCCATGGTGGGATCACTTCACAAGCAGCCACGGGACCAAGGACAGAACAGCTTTGCCTCCTGCAAGGAGAGGCTGAAAGAACTGGAGCTGTTCAGCCTTGAGAGAAGAAGCCTGAGAGGGGATCTGATCAATGGGTATCAATATCTGAAGGGTGGGACACAGGGGGACATGGAGAGCCTCTTCTCAGTGTCTGTGGGGACAGGACAAGGGGCAATGGCCTCAAGTTGGAGCACAGGGAGTTCCACACCAACATGGGGAAGAACTTTTCCCCAGTGAGGGTGAGGGAGCCCTGGGACAGGCTGCCCAGGGGGTGTGGAGTCTCCTTCTCTGGAGAGATTCCAGCCCCGTCTGGACACCGACCTGTGTGACCTGTCCTAGGGAGCTGCTTTGGCAGGGGGTTGGACCTGATGAGCTCTGGAGGCCCCTTCCAGCCCCTACAATTCTGTGACTGTGAATCTGTAACTGAACTTCCATGTACTGACACAGCTCCAGAACCTGGACCGCTTCCCACACTGCCCCACTGCAGAGGATTTCAGGCTCCATCCCTCCCAGGCATCGTTATTCATAATCATTAGTGCTATTAGAGGAAGCAATTTGCATTAAAATGCAGAAATCCAGCCAGCTTGATGAAAATACTTGTTTGCAGGGGAGTTTGCTCACCATGAGCCATGCAGCTGCTGCTAAACAGGTAAAATCTAGGTTAGGGGCATCCTGCCCCCCCCCTCAGCTTGGAGCCATGTGGCAGATGAGCTGACAGGTCTGTGCAGCTAAAGGGCACTTAAGGAAAGCCCCAGCTGCGAGGAAAACCTGGTTATTTTATTTTCATCCTCTCTACCCAAACAAGGCAGGACCAGATCTATTGTTTATACTCAGCATCCCTGGAGGCAGCAGTTAGCACATATCTTATACAACCATGCTAATTCTGTGTTCCTGACCTACATAAAATGTTGTACCAGGGTGGGAGGGACACTGGGGGGACTGGTGTTCTGAGTGATGTCTTTCAAACTACATAGAGAGACAGCAATAAATGAAAGGCCTTTATTTGATTCCTCAACAGGAAAGATTCTCATCAGGCTGGTGCCCATGTTGTCGATATGCTGCTAAGTGAGGAATAAAGAAAGCCTCTTAGGGTGTACATTGAGGGGCCTGGGCAATCACAGGGACAATCCAAGATGAACGTGGTTTGTAGCCAATGACAGCAAAGAAAAGGAAATAAAATCACAGCACTGTAATAAAGCAGAAGTGTGAACAATTTCCCTGTCACTGTGTATTAGAGCAGCCTGGGAAGGACATCACATGGGTTGAAACTCTGCATCCATTGGTTACAGATGACATCATGATATGTCAAAGCTGGAGCTCATGGTTTCTTTTATGCCTGGAATAAAACTGATCACACATTGGACATACTGCAGCTCCCTCTGCCGGGTACAGGGCCACCCAAAGTGCCACCTCAGCCTGGACCAACCGCCCTGACCCATAGTTACTTCATTTCACGGCAACGATTCCAACCCCAGCAAGTCTTTCCCCTGATTCTGTTACATCTAAAACCAAGAGAAAAGGCAGCCCACAGGAAAGGAAGGAAGCTTTGAGGAGGCAGAGGACTCCTTTACCTTTCTGCTGGAGAAGTGAGCGTGCTTCCCAAGCTTGTTGTTAAGAGCCTCGAGGAACATCTCATCCGTAACTTTTCCAACATTCATGCAGGCATCATCTAGAATGGCAATGATCCCTTTGTGCTGCTGCTCTACCAGGTCAACGATGACCTGATTGTTGAAGTAATCAATCTGTTAAAAAAAAAAAAAAAACAAACCAAAGAATGGGTTTATTTGTGACTTCTGAAAAAGGAGCACACTGGTGTATGACCCATGTGTCTGACAGAGGAGCACTGGTCAGAAGCAATCAGCTATCAATATGCTAAATCAAAATGGATCCAGCTGCTCTTCCATGCTCAAAGCAGAGAAGCTGGGTGATCTTCCAAAGACATCACATAAAGCTCATTCCTCTGCTAAAAATCAACGGCTGCAGAATGCACTTTAAAAGGTCTTTTAAAATTCAGCTGCGCAGACACTGCAGTGGAAACTGTGCACCTCATCCTCAGCGTGGTGAAGGGAATTTGAACAGGAGAACTCAAGGCGTTTACACTTGAGTATCTACCACCAGGCAAAATACAGCAGCTCTCAGAACAGAAATACACCTCAATGTGTGCAGCATCCCAGAGATGCCACAGGATGTTTTAGGCTCTTATTTTCCCAAACCATGGCAAATATTCAGCTTCTTATGCAGCCCTGTTTCCAGACAGCAAGTCTGACAGTACAGCTGGCGTGGACACAGATGTCCTGTCGACTTCGACAGGAGTGTACATGTGGAGCAGCTTGAAATCTGGGCCTTATTTTGGTACACTGACCTCAAATCAACCTCTCCCTCCCTTGCCAAATCACTCACATGCTTCCAGGGAATTCCCTCTCGCTGGTACTCCTCCTGCTCCTGCTTTAGAACCAGCTGAATAAAGAGCTGCTGCAGCTTTTCGTTGCAGTAATTAATGCAAAATTGCTCAAAACTGCAAAAAAACAGAAGGGGAAAGAGGTGAGGAGCTTTCTCCCAGGAGAAGGCACCACGCAGTGTGCTTTAACAACGTGGCTCACCTGTTATTGTCAAATATTTCAAAGCCATAGATGTCCAGGACACCAATGACAGTGTTCTTCCCGTGTATCGTAGTGTCATAGTTCTTCACTTCAATCACGTCGTTGATGTGTGTCACAATCCAGCAGAAGAGGCGCTCGTATATAGCCTGCAGGAGACAAACACCAGGGAGATTTGCCTGAGCCTGTCTCTGTTCTTTGTGGTAAGAGCAACACGTGGTGGTACAAAGGTTAATTGAAGCTGCTGCCCTAATGACACAAAAGCTGCGGATAACATCCTGCCAGAAGTGAACAGGGAGAAGAAATTATTCCTAGAATCATGGAATCACAGAGTGCTTTGGGTTGGAAGGGACCTCAGATCACATCTAATCTAGTTCCAACCCCCTGCCGTGGGCAGGGACAACCTCATAAGCCCAGCACTGCTGGCTGGATGTGCTGTGTGCTGGGGCACAGTCAGGAAGGCAAGGGAAGGGATGGGGCAGCCCTGCAACACCCTGCACAACACACATTCAGAAATAAACCCACACAGAGTACAGCCCAGCCACTCTCAGCAAGCACTATAGTTATTGATCCACCCAGGAATCCTACTGGGATCTGAGCACTAAAATATGTGCCATTATGAAGACAATTCAATACTGAATGCCTTCCTTGGGCATCACCATCCTAACTGCATCTGAACCAAAAGGCAAAAGCTTCAGAAATGCAGCTGAGATACTGTCACACAGGGGGATGGATGCAGAGCAAGGAAATTTAAACTCACTTTGGCAAAGGCATCTCTGCCATAGGTGGCTTCTTGCTCGGTGTGTTGCTTGTCGATGACGTCCCGACCCGTAGCTACGGTTCGGAAGAGAAGCGCCTTCTCCACCATGTCAGCTTTGGTCGACAGCAGATCTGCGATGATGGACACAACCTTGCTGTTCTCTATCACAGGTGTATCACCATCCACAGAAAACTTCAAGTTCCCCTGCAATAAGTAGCAAGAAAGTTGATTTCTCCATCTGGGTTTTATTAATATAAATCAGTTCATCCACGTTCCACCTGCTACTCCAGTTGGTTAATCTCCTGACACATCAAGTATATATATCAGGTGAATCCACCTATCCACAAATGTCCAACATCAGTGGAAGCAGCAAAGCTCCCCACCCCTCATCACCAAACTCCTTCAATTCCTTTTCAGAACAGCTCCCAGTGCTTTGGGATATATCTGGTTTGGGGGTTGAAAACACCAGAATAAACGTGATTTTCCATCGTTACTGCAGCATCCTGCTTCAGCAAGGAATTTCACTCACTGCTGAAAGCTGTAACCTGTATACTTGTCCAGCCAACAGATCTTCCAACTACTTTTGCAGCAAGACAATCAGAGCTGCTGGAAGAACAAGCACACTGCTTGACCCACCCTGATGAAGAGCCCGCTCATACCTGCAGGCAGAGAGCTTACCAAGTGAAGAATTGCTGCCACAATTTTGTAGACAGTCTGAATCTCCTCTTGCTTGAAGCCTATCACTTTCATGGCATCAGCTACTGCTTTGAACTCTGCGCCATCGTTGATGGAACACTGAGGGGAAAGAGATGTTTGGGACATGAGGGGCTAACAGAAGTCAGCTGTGAGACAGCAAAGATTCTGCAAGCCTGTGAGACGTGGATCAGTAAGTTGCTATGAGATTTCTCAACTTATTTTAGTGCCATACCCCACACCTGTGCACCAGACTCTGCACTGGACACACATGTATAGTAGCAGCAGTGAGACACAGCGATTAGGAAATCAGGGAGCCTTTGGGCTGGACCCTGCTGCAGAGGGACAACCCCAAGGACACCTCCAGAAGTATTTAAAGCATTCTGGATCTTGTTGTCCTAAAAGCTTTATGGGTTTGTTCCCTTTTCCCTGCTCAGAGGCCCCCTGAGGGTAAGTCAGACATGAAGAATGAACGCTTCAGTAACTTAGATGCACCTACTGTAAAATAAAATGAGTCCTTCTGGCTTTTTGGTCCAGAAAGCAGCCTGAGCTGCCCATGAGGAAGCAGGAAAGGCCTGTCACTGGTAATGGGTCAACCACCCATGTCTGCATTTGCTAATAATGGTGATGTCTCTCCCACCACATTTGACTGTACAAGTACACCCACTACACCTGTCTGCCAGGGCCAGGAGCTCCATTAAAAAGAGCACACTGGTGTCACCTTTCCATATTCATCCCATAAATACTGGTCTGAGCTTCTGCTAGCTCAGCAGTCCTTAAATATTTCAAGCAGCAGTTACACTTTTAAGATAAGTTACCTGTAACTCACAACCACCCCCCTCACCTTTATCTGCGCTCCAGGACAGATATAGCTGTAGGCAGATGCATCCTTCTGGAGATGTAGCGAACGTAACATCTGGTCAGAACCTCCCTGGAGGAGCTGTACAAAGAGTATTTTAAGAAATGGTGAGTGAAAAAGATAAACCCTTCCTTTTCCTGTTTCTTACCCATCTGCTTGACAAGCATAAAATCATAAGCCCAGGAAATCACTGCCATAGGATCTGGGGTCCCAAGCACACGCGAAAAATACACAGTCTGCATCCTTGCAGGGTTCTGAGCACAGAACAATGGCCCTTTTAAGTGACACTACTGTTTAGAAACCAAGCCTGAACCTCTTCACAGAGCAGACATGTTCACATCTGTGACATGCCACAGATGCACCCTGCCAAGCACATTTACCTTCTCTGCTGCACACCAAGGTAGAAACGACACATTCATGAGAAAGGTGCTAACAAGCCAACACAAAGTACTGACCAAGCGGGGGAGAAATAAATCAACCCACATTTCCCTCACCACAAAACTGAGAATAGAGGTTATACTAATAGGCCAACTATTTCCCCCGAAGGATGCACAGGGGAGTTACCATACAACGTGGAAGACATTAAAAAGAACCCAAAGAAAAAAAAAAGAAAAAAAAGGAAAATCAACTTGGTGTCTTAAAACTACTTCCATATGGGCCAAAGGCCTCAAGAGAAAATGGAGGGATTAGACTTATTACAAAGAAAACAGTGAGTCAAAGCCCAATATTCTAGCATCTATGTTTAGTTAGCCTCCTTTTAAGTTTACAAATGTGTTAATGTGGGACTGGAGGATAGAAAAAAAGAAATCTTCCCATGCTCCTTCCCCAGACCAGGCGGCTTCAAAGAGCTACAGATCCTCAGATCACCCAAGATGCAGCAACAAGGGAACCCTTTGCAAAACACCCATGAGGGTGAAAGCCTTAAATACTTTGCCTATCATGTCTGGGAAACTTGAGCAAAGTCCTTTGGTTCAGCAAATGAGCACAAACCTGGTAAAAGGAATGAAAGCTTCGTTCCCCAGGCTGCTGCACGATCACACGAGACTGCAGGGAAACAAAATACAGAGATACGTGTTTCAGGATGGGGCTGACCTGCTTCCCCAGCATCCCCTCCCTTTAGACACCAGTTTGCCACTGCCAGGACACCTCTAAACTAAGCTTAGCTTACACAAAGCCTGTTCTGGACATCATTAGCTAGGCACAACCGTGGAGTTTGAAGTCTATAATCAGAAAAACCCAGCTTGCATCATAGCTGCAGCGTCCCGCTTCCAACCAGGAACCCCAGGTGGCATCTACTGAATCATTTGCATGGAAGAGTCAAGTAAAACGTCATTTTAGTTTGTTACTTCATAGCTGGAAATGAAAAACCAGACTGTGACTACAAACAAGCCTGTCAGTAACCAGGTCCACAACCACCGGCACCCAGCCGCTGGACAAGCAAATGCCCTGTCCTAACCTGAGGGCACTGCTTTAGGGAGCAAGCAAGAGCTCCATCTTCAGAGCACTCATTCCAAATCAGCACCAAAAGTCTTTTATGAAAGTTAAATGCAGGAAAAATTCTGTCACCAAGCAACTTATTTTATGCTACAAGTCTGAATTCTGGAGAGAGAGGCACGTGCTCCTGCTGTGGTGCAAGGTCACTGCCTCTTAAGGGCTTGTGCTCAGACCCCAGCCTCAGCTGCTTTCAAAATGGAAACAAATTTCACTTGGTAGGAGTCAAGAATATACCATAAGTGAAGGGGATTTAAGTCCCTGCAGCTGCAGCCCACCCCTGTTTTTGTATGGAAGTCTCAAGGTGCTGAATGTTTGGGCTTCTTGTTTTGGTTTGGGGCGTTTTGTTGTTTTGGTTTCTTAAGTAAAGTGTTTATTCTGAAAATAGACTGCAGGGAAATAATGGGAAAAGTAAAAAACACAAACAAAAAAGCTTGTTAGCAGATGTGGCCAAACACATAAATGAAAGCCAGACATGTCTCACACATAACGAGAACTGTTAATAGATGGAGCCTGCTTTTCTCTACAGAGTTTTCACATATTCCAGTGTTTTCAGCCACCACATAATGACATGAACAAAAATAATTACACTTAGGATCACTTGGAATATATAAACCCAAAGCTACTAAAAGATCACCCAAGGTCGTGGCGTTATTCCAGAGTGACACTTCTGAAGCGTACTGTGCTACTTACAGACCCAGATATCTTCTCCTTGCACTCACCAGGGAGATCCCAATGTGGGAATTTATAAAGTAGGAGTTTTGCAGATGTTAAATTAATCTCAGCTTTTATTCTGGATACTCAAAATCTTCTGTGCATGTAGTTTGTAACACTAGTCCCTTACGTGGTGGGCTCTGAAAGCAGCGGGGATGAAGAACGGGGCAGTGCCAGTGCTGTGGTGGCATTTCAGCTGCTTACACTAACTCTGGAGGGAAAATTAAGCCCTAAATGTAAGGGGATTCTACACCTCACACATCACCTGCTGACATCCCACATCTGGCAGGACAACTGTCGAACGGCAAAGCACATCTTACAGGAGAAACTCCTCAAAAGCCTCTCTAGAAGCAAGGTGCTTACCTTTTCGAGGAGGTAATTATTGATATGGCCACCTATGGGGTCTCCTTTGAAATCAAAGTTGATATCCATGTATTTCCCAAACCTGCTGGAATTGTCATTACGGTTTGTTTTGGCGTTGCCAAAGGCCTCTAACACACAGTTGGATTTCAGCAGGATGTTCTTCACCCTGCAGCACAGACACACGGAAAAGGGGACAGGTAAGTCCTCACTTGTCTACTCAAATCATGGAGGTTTTTTTGGCAGGCATTTCTAGAGAAGAATTTAGTAATGGCAGGGATAGCCTTTGATGACAGATTTGGGCAGGTGTGTATGACATCAGCAATCCCATGGGAAATCAGCTGGCACCTTTTGGTACTGCTCCTAGGAGCTGAGCAGATGAGAACCAAAACCCAGATCCCTCCTCCTTGAAAACAGCACCAAAAACTTCATTTCCTTTACTTCTACAGGTTTCAAAATCAATTTATTGAACTCTTTTTGCAAATAATTTTCAGCATTCTTGTTGGGGCAGGTACTAAGCCTGCCACACACCTTGCAGTTCAGGAGCACACAGGTCAGGGCATACACTCCTTGCACTCAACAAGCTATTCTAATGTACATGTATTTCAGGTAATCTGCCACAGGAATCCTGATTTCTAGATACTGGTTTTATTTTGAAAGTTTAAATTTTTCTACCTGATTTTAGCAATCAGTGTTGCCAATGTCCCAGAGTAAAAGTGATATCTGAAGGAGTTAGGTACACGCTGTAAAATCAGCATGCAATTACTACAAGGGACTGCCTAATAACACAGTGCTACACAGTCCAGAGAGATGCAGGCACAGAAGAATTTCACTTTATTTTTCTGCTGAGCCCTTACCTTTCCACCTCTGCCCGCTGCCCAGGGTTGGTAATGGCTGCTATATACTGCATAATGTACTTACTGGCCTCTGTCTTCCCAGCCCCACTTTCACCTGCGGGCACAAAGATGACACAACACATCAAAAACCCCAAAGCAAATCCCAAAAATCCCAAAACATATTAAGATACTCAGCAGCATATCTGAATTCTACCCAGAGGGTGTTTGGATATTTTATTGGATGAGGTTTTTTTAAGCAATCTTATTATTATTTTTTTAAATATAGCCATAACCCAGCCTGGTTGTTGCTGCTACACTGACTTGGAAGCTGTTATGATGTAAGATTTCACAGGTCGGCAAAAGGCCTGGCACCCAGAGGATCAAAAGGAATATTGTTAGAGGAGAAAGCCTGGCAGGCAGAGGCTTGGCCAGCGGCAGCGCCGGGAGCTGCAGTACAAGAGGCTACTGTTCAGCACCACCATCCCCAGGCTCTCGCTTTTCAGAGCTCCTAAAGCACGGGAACAGCAAGGAAACCAAGTGCCAGGATCCAGATAGCAACCGTTCATGGTACAAGCCCTGCTCCCACTGTTAGGGACACAACAAGGAGTCAAACCGGCCGTGGAAACAGAGAACAAAACATCGGCCGCTCGTCTGAGGGACAAACCTCAGCAGCTCTGTGGAGAGGGGCAGGAGCCCTGCCCTGACTCATCTCCCTTCATGCAGGCAGAGGACTCACCTTCGTGTTAGTGCTTTGCATGCACAGATCAAGCTGATGACTGACACCAGCTCTTGAATTAGATGAGAAATAATTGGCAAGGTCTCCACACGTGGATTCAAATGCAAATAAGCAGTTTTAAGATTAATGTCGTTCCCTTTTATAAAATGCTGTCATTAGCCAGATCGTTATTCTCCTGCTGCCTAGAATTTCACAAAGATCAAGTGTTCATCACAATGAAAAGCTCTTCCAGCTTACCTGATATTACAATACAGGTGTCTTTTGATCGCCTCTTCATGGCTTTGTAAGCGGCATCAGCAATTGCGAAGAGGTGAGGAGGCCTCTCGTACAGCTCCCTCCCTTTGTACTGCTCAATCATGTCCCGCCCATAGATGTTCAGGTTCTTGTAAGGGTTCATGGACACCACCACCTCCCCAATAAAGGTGTAAATCCGTCCTTTCTCAAACCTACAAGGGATGAGGCAAATGGGATTAGTCAAACACTGAGCTTGAGAAGGCACCTTCTGAGCAAGGTGCCTATTTAATCAGGTGAACTCTTCGATCCATCATTGGACTGACCAGTATGGCCTGGGAGGCAAGTCAGCAACATTACCTAGAGACCTGATGCTACAAGGAGTAGGAAACTAGGGCAGCTTTGAATCTTGCCACCCACAAAGGACATTTCTCCTGCCTTTTCACTTACAGATGCGTGGCTGATCACATCCCTGAGGTACAAACACCACCAGTGTTTCTGAGCACAGCAAACTTGTGCTTTCCTGGCATCATCAGAATGGTGACATCTCTGAGGTCATCAGCTCTCCACATACCCTCAGAGATCATCTAGGCAATCTTTTGAGGTCCCATCCAACCCAAACCACTCTAGGATTCCATATCCAGGTATTTCTGTGGCCATTAATATGCTGCCACAAACACTTCCAAGAAATTCTTCGGCGAGATTTAAGGTAATCACATTTACTGTTCACACCTGACAATAAGAGGAGCTAGTGATGAGTTTGTATAACCTGCTTCATAAAGGGGCTTGAAAGGCAACTTCTCTATCCACATCCTACTGTTGTCCATAGGCCAGCTCAGGCCAGAGAAGCAGTTTTGCAGCCTCTCACTTCGAGGTGTAATCACAGTTGCAATCACAAAGATACAAGCAAAAGAGCAACAACAGCCTTTTGGCTCTAGCCACAAGCTTCCACTCCATCCTTTTCACTAGGAGGCACTTGGAGATCATCACTGCTGCTAAACCAGAAGTGAAAGCTTTCTCAGAACAGGGGAAACCACCCTAAACCACACCTTTCTTACACCCCACCTGGTCCTTGCTCTTCTTTTGGCAAATAAGATAGAAAATAACTTGAAGCTTGTTTAAAAAAAAAAGGTCAAACTCCAAATCAAACAGTTTAAGTTAAAAGAAGCTTTCATAGAATCATAGAATCACAGACTGGTCTGGGTTGGAAGGGACCCCAAGGGTCCCAGAGCTCCAACCCCCCTGCCACAGGCAGGGCCACCAACCTCCAGGCCTGGAGCTACACAAGGTTGCCCAGGGCCCCATCCAACCTGGCCTTGAACACCCCCAGGGATGGGGCACCCACCCCCTCTCTGGGTAGCCTGTTCCAGCCCCCCACCACTCTCTCTGTACAGAACTTCCCCCTAATATTCAATCTAAAAGCAGAGATGAACCCCAGAGCTCACCCAGCATTTCCTTCTCAGGAGGAGCCAGGACGACAGCAGAGTCAGAGATCCTGCTGCAAACTATGGCATTTCCATCCTAAGACACCTGTCTGCTCCCTGTATCTAAATCTTACAACATTAGATGGCACCATTACACCTCTCCTGAGCACGAGGGCTCTCCTAATCCCTGACGGACTGTGGCACAAATCCTAGCGTTGCTTTATGGAATTTATTACCACCCCCGTGCGGTGACAGGCTTGACATCTCCTATTGTTCCTTTGAGAATTCTCTACAGCATCTTGGCAAGTGTCAGTTTTTAGCAGGTGTGATGAAACTCCAGAAATACAGTCTAGCGACCGGCATCCCACTTCCCAAAGGAGACTTTGCCTCTAATTCCAGCTCCCTCCAGAAATACTTCAATTACACAAAAACCCACCCCAAGACAAGAACTGCAAATTGTTGTTTCCTTCCTGCATTGTCTTGACCCAAGGTGGTCCTGATATACATTTCCCAAAGCATTAATGAGCTCAAAATGCAGAGATAGTTAATATTTTAGAGAGAGATATATGCTTTTTGAAAGCTACCAAAATTATTTTAGAAAAGCTAAGGCTATCCTCATTAGCAACACCAAGTGTTACACCAAAAAAGATGGGCAATGCATAGGCAACAGCACTTAGCAGCTGGCACACAGGACTGGTGTGAAATTCAGAATCACAGCCTAATTATCCTTAAGCCAGACTAAGGTACACAGGAACACCCCCAGGCTCAGCCCCTGGCATTTGCCACCCCTGGCTTGAATCCTTGGAAGCTCAGAACAGCTGGGGATTGTGATGTTTGGGGGATATTAAACATGCCAGAGAAGACTTGTGGGTGCAAAGAGATCGTGTACCACCAGGCTGCTGGGTTCTGCCCTTTTGGGAGTGTGAGGGGCTCTACATATACACATAGGACAGCTTAAGAAAACAAACACAACAGCGTTTCTATGAAGGAGATCAAATCACACTGGGACATACATATGCAATGGAAACCATCACAAGGACATCAAAACCAGCAGAACCCTCCCTGTCTTTTTGGACCCAGACCATTAAAAGAACAAGTTTTTATATGAAGAATATAGAGACTGCTGTCCAAAAGTCACTGCACAGCAGACACACAGCCACTGCTGGAGGAGCTGTTAATGATAAAGATGAAGGTACTGCAGTTTCTGGGAGTTTTAAGCCCCCATCATGCTGCCAGACTCATGGTCAGAAGGTTCCTGGTTCACACAGAGTGGTTAAGAGGGCTTCTTTAGCTGCTGAAAAGAAAGGGAAGAAAGAAGGACATCCCTACTGGAGTGTCATGCCAGGTCACCATCACAGTACCCAATACTTTGACCTCTCCCTTAAGTAATGAATTATGTAAACTTTCGGTAGCAGAGCAGAGTTTAAATTTCCTCCCTTGACAGCCCAGTGTCCCTGACAGCCTCAGCAGCAGCACCTCCAGATTTGCCTCTGCCAGTCTGCCCCACGAACGACCATCAGCTTCTCCACCCCGAGGAGACCCTCGCCCAGGGCACAGCTCGGCTGGGGAGGTGGAGGTGTTCCCACCATGACACCAGCACACGCAGCAGCACGACATGCTGCCTCCTTCCTTCCCCATCAGCTCCAGCTTCCACACCAGAGCTCACATTTGGCCTCCAAGACAAGTTTTAAAAGGTTTGGCGAGACCTTGGCGAGTCATGTCGCTGTTCTCTGTGGCAAAAGATGGAGAGGAGGGAGAAGAATCCATCTCCATGCTTCCCAAAGGGGCCTCTCTCAATCTTGACTTTAGGGATACAGAGTTTACAAACAACTGACATCCCAGTTTACCTCTCCATTCCATTTTTTTAAAAATTCTTAGCACCAGAGTTGAAATTCTGGAGCTGTGCTTAGATGTTCCTAAAAGGAGCCGCCGCTCCTCGCCCGTCCTTGCTGATAAAGCCTCTTTTCATCAGCCAGCGCAGCTCAGCACAGCACCAGGCCAAGAACAGCAGTGGCTGTTTTCCTAGCTGCATTGCTTTGGTGTGAGATTCTTGGTTTTCCTTGCCTGAGAAGAGCTCATGAAAACTTAAGAAAACACCCGAGGCCGGCAGCCCAAACTGGGAGGCACAGGCTGTGTTAAATTAGCTGGTTTTCTGCAAGGCAAGGTCAGAAAACCAGACAATGAAAATACTGGGTGCTTTTCGGAAAGGCTTATCAGTATGGCCCTTCATCAAGGGAAAGTTCGTCAATAGAGAGGCTGGTGTAATCATTTCAGTACCATGTAGCACCTAGGAGTGGATTTTTGTTATTAAAAGCCTGCAGCACAGTCGATAGAAGGAAGCCCTGTACCTACTCTTGGGGTCGCCACCCCCATGGTCAGAATCACAGACTCACAGAATCACAGGGGTGGGAAGGGGCCTCCAGAGTTCATCAGGTCCAACCCCCTGCCAAAGCAGCTCCCTGGGACAGGTCACACAGGTTGGTGTCCAGACAGGGCTGGAATCTCTCCAGAGAAGGAGACTCCACACCCCCTGGGCAGCCTGTCCCAGGGCTCCCTCAACCTCACTGGGGAAAAGTTCTTCCCCATGTTGGTTTGGAACTCCCTGTGCTCCAACTTGCAGCCATTGCCCCTTGTCCTGTGCCCACAAAGCACTGAAAAGGGTCTGCCCATTTCCCCTGCATCCCATCCTTCAGATACTGATAAACATTCATAAGGTCCCCCCTTAGTCTTCTTTTCTCCAGGCTGAACAGCCCCAGCTCACTCAGCCTTTCCTCACAGGGGAGATGCTCCAGGCCCTTCATCATCTCCGTAGCCTCCTCTGGACTCTCTCCAGGAGATCCCTGTCTTTTTTATCCCAGGGAGCCCAGAACTGGATACAATACTCCAGACCTCAGTCATACTTCAGTCCCTATCCTTACACTCACATCTTTGGGTGTTGCACCTTGGAGGAGAAAAGATTCCTCCGTAATGATGCGACTGGAATAATTTCTGTACATTCCACTTTATTACTCTGGCATCTGAAATGCAGCTCACCAGGCAAGAAGATGTTTAATGCTTGTGTGTTATTGTGATGTAGAGCATCAGCTCCCTCTTGAGAAGTTTATATACTCATTTTTATCACCTTGTTAAAACACAGATTGACAGTGAGAAAAATATAAACCACTAGGGCACAGAATATAAATCATTGAAAGGGACAGAAACAATTGTCTAGGAAAGAAAACTGTTACAGCAGGAAAAAGGTTCTTCCTCTGTTCTGTATTTTTTATTTTGGGGAGTTGGGGAAAGATACTAACTCTGTAAGTGGAGCTATCCTAAGTTCACATCCAGCTGTCACTGGAGAAATCCAAAAGCTGGAGCAGGAATCTTTGCCACCAGAGAGCACTCACATTTAGGATTTCTCCCACCTGACAAACACTCCAGTCAAAAATAAAACTGTTCTTACCGAGGAAATGATGCAACTTCAAATGCACTCGGTACAAATAAAGAAAGGAGTTAGTTGGCAAGACTTGGAAGCCACTCTCCAAAACAACATCTGCAGAACGCAGACCGTTACACAAAGGCACCCTACCATGCACTCCCCACTCCAAAGGCTGCAATTCAAATTAGAAAGGGAATTGCTAATTAATCATTTACATGGTAACTCCTCTGCACCAAAAGATAAACAAACAGAACCTTGCTGGGATCATGCTCTGCGGGCTTACTGCTATTTGTAGAATTCAGCAGAGTTTCTGCCATACCCTGTGCCAGCAGCCAGGCCCGGGCAGCAGCGAGATCACAGGCTGGGCTTCAGGGTGTGAAACGGCTCCTCAGAAACACATTGTGCTGAAGTGTAGCTATTGGCATTACAGATCAGTTTCTCCTGGGAAAAGACCTTCTCCCATCTGGAACAGCTCCTTTCTCCCCACTGACCGCAGGCTGACATCCTATTCTGCTTTGCACACACCGACACTTTCCCTCCTCAGCTCCCTGGTCTCAGCCCGTCCTGGTCCCTGATGCTCCACAGATGCTCCAGAACATCATCATGACACAGCCACCCACTGGAGACCGACTCTCAGCTTAACTGAGCAGCAGCAGCTTAGAGTAAAGGAAACATTAAGAAGCAAAAGCAAAAGCAAGTCATTCAGGACAGAGGAGTGCTAAGATGCATCAGCCCATGCTAGACAGCCACCACCTAACCCAGCATCACTGAAGGTGGAAAGAATAAAAGCTGATGGGTTTAAACTATTCTCTATTTCCAACTTGCTCGTTAACTCCAAAGCACAAACAGAGTGTACTGCTTTTCCTTCCCTCCTCCTTTGCACACAGAATTAGAACGAACTCGCATGGCCTGCAGAAGAAGGACAATCCCTTTTCCCCTTCAAACACCCCGTGTGATTTCGGTTATTCCCCCAAAGAGGGTCATGGGTATTTCTTCCCTCCAAATAAATACATTAAAACCCCATTCCTGAAGGCTTTGATTCCCTTCTCATTGCAGACACGTGGGAAGATGTTTAATTAAAACTCACAAAGAGAGGTACATGCATGGCCAGGGATGGGCCTTTAGGATGTGTTCACCCAGGGAGGGAATTTAAGTGAACTTCTGGCAGTGACATCATAATTACCTGGTGTTCAATGCAAAGATGTATAGGCAGCTGCACTGACATGGAGGAAGAACTGCTTGTGCTTTGGGAAGTAAGATGACTTTGCTTAAGCACAATTCACCTCATGCATGTCAGACAATTCACAGTCACAGAATCATAGGGGTTGGAAGGGACCTCCAGAGCCCATTGGGTCCAACCCCCTGGCAAAGGAGACTCCACACCCCCTGGGCAGCCTGTCCCAGGGCTCCCTCACCCTCACTGGGGAAAAGTTCTTCCCCAGATTGGTGTGGAACTCCCTGTGCTCCACCTTGAGTCCATCACCCCTTATCCTGTCCCCACAGACACTGAGAAGAGGCTGCCCATGTTCCCCTGTGTCCCACCCTTCAGATATTGATAAACATTGATCAGATCCCCTCCCAGTCTTCTTTTCTCCAGGCTGAACAGCCCCAGCTCACTCAGCCTTTCATCATAGGGGAGATGATCCAGGCCAGGGAGATGCATCTCTGTAGCCTCCACTGGACTCTCTCCAGGAGATCCCTGTCCCTTTTATACTGGGGAGCCCAGACCTGTGCCTTCAATTTGTGATACCAGGTCTCTACTGAGAATTCAGTCCCAGTTACAGACATTATTTTGGGTAAATCTTGAAATAAACTCTAGCTGTTCAGGCAGGAAAAGATGGCTTTCAAGTCTTTGGGTAAATTGGTCATAAACTGCACTACAGCGAATCATCCTCATCACAAGAGATCTCAGATTCACAGGATTTGTGTTGGCAGAAATACAGCTAAAAATATTCTTGCTGCACTTGGAAAAACAGAGGAAAAAAACTGTCCGGTCAGTGTTACCTCCCTGCGCTAGGAAAACAACCCGAGTCTGTCACGATTCTGAACAGGCACATCCACAGTGTTTTAATCCATCCCGAGGGCCAGAAAAAAAACCTGAAATTTGAGTTTATTTAATGCACAGGTGAATTTTTTTTGCTTGCAGTTGTCCTGCATGGATTGGGTTTTCAGATGTTGCCAGTTTAACAAAATAGGAAATGCCATTCAGAGCGCGTTCTGCACCACTCCTTTCCTGTACGGAGGGAGCAGAGAGGGCAGGGGGAGGAATACCTCATTCATCTGCAATTTTCACAGTCAGCTTTGGAAATCAGGTTAAAAAAGTCCTTTGGGATGATGTTCATTTTTTTTTTTCCAAAGGAAAATAGTAAACTACGAGCAACTGGTGCCACATCTTCCTCAAGAAACCAGTATTTAAGTAAACTGTAATTTGACAGGGCTGATTCAGCTCCAACTGAGTCTTGAGTCATCTGTGCAGCTTGGCAAAGCCACCAGGTAAGGGCAGGGGAAAGGCCAGTGGAAGATGGGTGCTAAGCTAGCTGTATTGAACGCTGAATAAAGGCTAAAACTGTGAAATGTAGCTAGCTAGGCATGGGAATAATATTGAAATCCCCCCTCCTTAAACATGAAGTTAAAATATAAACCTTGCACTGACAAAAGGCCAAACCACTAAACATAGGAGTGAGCGAGCTTTCAGTTCTATTTGCGTCAGACTGAGCTGTCTCTCCTACAGCAGGGAAGCACTGCATACCCTTTGTACACTTCTGGAACCACAGCAGAAGGCACTAGCAGACCTGAAATAGATAATGGGACAAAAGGAAGACGTGTGAAAAGCATCCAGGGACAAGAAAATGCTTTGTGGTTTATTCTGATCCACAGAAGAAAGTTGCTGTTGAGCACAGGTAGAGGAAAGAAGCTCTCTCCTGATTTCTCCATGTAGAGTAAAATCCTAATATAGTAATCATATTACTCTGCTCAGAGCAGAAGGTTGCCCTGAAGGATCTTCTGAGGCTGAACTATCCAATGATCTCTCCTATGACCCTACATCTAACCAGGAAAGATAGACCAGGCTTGGGATAGCAACAAAGGAAAGGCTGCCATCTAACCATAATATCTTTTTAATATGTCAAATAAAAGCACTTAACCTACAGAAGGATAATAAAAAGAAAAAGAAAGTTCAAAAGTCAGGTTGAGCTCAGGTGAAGCCAACTGGAGGACGTGTGCACAAGAGCCTTGAGCTTGTCATGTAAGGGAACGACCCTGAATGCTTCAGGCTCATAAAACTCCCCAGGAGGAAGAAAAGGTGGAAGCGATCGGTATGAATACACAGGGAGATGAGTATCATCTCCCCAGAAGAACTAATAAACCAAAAGAAACCTACACAGGACCATACAAAAGGAAAATGGGTACAGACTTACCCTGGGCTTGAAAGGGAGAGCTCGCTGTTCAGGGAGCAGTCCTGGAAGAGCATTTCAACAGGAGCTGCGAGGGCCAGTGAGTCCCAGGAGACACTGCTGAACTCATTTTATGGACGTGTTTAGAACATCTGGCTTTCAGCACTGACCAGAACCTGAATTCATAACCCACTATGTTCCTTCCACTCTGTTCTTACAGCGTTCAGGTAGTCTACAAAAGGTGCTTTATGCTCATTTGCCCTGTCCTCTCTCCAAACCCTGTGTCTGTATTAAGGGTAACCTACTGTCCCATGATTATTTCAGCTCTGTTCTCTGGATGAAACCCCACTGTGCTAAAGGGTGCACTACCTTCAGCGTGTCAGTGGACAAAAGTGCAGCACAAAAGGCCCCAACCAGCCCAAGGAGTGGTGGTTGGACAGATTTGCATCATCGGATGGTACTGGGTGATTTCATCTCTCTGGTTCAGTGGTGTGTGAATTCTGCAGTGGTGGCTTTGTCCGAACGGTGTCCGGCAAGGACTAGCTTATACGTCTCAATAATCACCTTTCTTCCAAGGAATGTTTCATCCTACATCCCACAGAAAGATTGAGAAACATGCAGAAAACAAGGACCTTGCTGACACCCTGTTAATTCCTCCTAACTTCTCCAGTAACTTCAGGAAACAAAACCCATTCTCACCGCTGCCGAGGACTGACATAGTTGTATCCTTGCACGAGCAAACACAACAAGAAGCTGCATCAACAACCCTACCAATGACTTTCAACCTTATTTTCTGAGCCATCTCTTGTGTTTCTCACCACCTTCTGGATCTTCTGCATTCACTGCACAACTAGCAGAACTTTGCACTAGCATCTAACTGCGCTTCCACAAGCCTAGCTCCCAAAGTACAACCACAGTGTTTCACAGGTTTCCTTTGTAGATGCTTGGAGACTCCTGCAGTCAGCTGGCTGGGAGATGCTGATGTTCAGATGCTCTGTTGTTCTGCTGTAAAGGAGTATTCTGCATTTGTTAAGCTCGTACCCAGTGCTGATCTGTGAATGCTGCTGGAGCCTCCTGAATGCAGCATTGTGTCGATGCAGGGCTCATAAAGCCCAAGAATCATCTGGCAGTATTAAGATATGGAACAGCATCTGCAAGGCCTGCTGAGCCCTTTGGGAACGTTAGAGCTAATATAAAATTAGACATTTTATTTATACTAAACACAGGCCAGGCAAACCATGCAAAAAGAATAATGCAAAATATGCAAATGACCAAATATGGGTTATGTTTCTGCAGAATTAGGGCTTCTTTCAGAGTTGTTAGTGATCGGTACCACCTCACCTAAACACAAATGGTGAGTATGGAGGCCTTGAACAGGACTCTCTGTTTTCTGGCCACGAAGCCATGCAGACTTCTTCAGGCACTTATGTGTTTTACAGCATATTGTGACTTAACACAGCTCTTGTGGTTTTGGCTTGTACACTGTCCTGGCAGCACACTAGCTTACCAACTCCGGGCTTCGGCAGACAAACTGCTGAGTCTCAAAGCAGCAGATGAAGATATTCCACCTACAGCTGCCCATCCAGCTCCTTTGCCAAAGATTCCCTTCTGCCACGTCTGCTGAAGGGACAGCGATGGAGAGCTGTGATCTCAGCCACCCTGAGCCCAGGTGATCACTGACACCAGTCGCTGAGGGACAGACAGCACGGTTTTGGGCAGCTAACATGAAGAAAGAGCCATAAGCAATGGAGGGGAGAATGAAGTTTGCAAAGCACAAAGCAGACACGTTTCAACATGTTACATCTTTTGAGCATTCAAGCTGAAAGAAAAGACTTCTCCTCATGCTTCCCTGAAAGCACAGCTAGTCAGGAATTGCTTCCCACTTTTTGGTCATAGATTTGGCTCAGGTTTGTTGTGGGATTTTTTTTTCTTCCTGTATTTTCTGGTTTGTATTGGAAAAGCTTCATGTTACCTAATGGCAATCTGAACCAGAAGAGCAGTGCACTCCCCACTTACCATCTGTCTGTCTCTCCCCCAATAGCAAGAGTCAAGCAGTGGGTGCCCTGGGAGACAAACCCTCCGTCCTACAGGAACAAGATCTGAGTCAGGGTACCGGTACTGCTAAGGCTGAGTGAACACACAAGGTTTGTTCTTCCAATTAAAGGGCAACTAATATTTTACAACTAATATTTTACAGGCAGAGTGGTTTAGAAATAAAGGGGCTTTGGTACTACAGCCAAGTGCAGAGGTTTTGGTTGAAGTCACAAGTGTGACTGACCTGGCAGATGCAACACCAGGATCTTTTTCACTCACACTGAAAAGGCTCCTTCAAAAAAGGGAAGATGGGATGATGGGGGAAATCTGCAAACATCCACGTGTGTATGGGAGCACAGGGTAGGCTGTGCAGGGCAAGCAAATGAATTTGCACCACAGCCTTAAGTACTTTTTCTTTCCATTCTTTGAATGGAAAACCACCTGAGCAGCAAGAGTGCCGTTATTTATGCATTCATCATTCAGGGCAAAAGGAGTGAATTTCTAAATGTACCGAGCTGTTAAACACCGGTAATGCAAGGGAAACATTAGCAATATGGAAAAGCACTTAAATGGTCTGATTATTAAACCAGATTACTTGATTTACACGCTGCTTGTTCCCTCCTTTTAAATTATCACCGGAAAGATTGTGTGTGTTTACTTCCTTTACACTTCACATATTTTTTTCTGTCAAGATATCTCCCACTCAGAAGCCAAAAGGCTTCAAATAATACTGTCAGGCAGCACAAGTACCACTCAGAATTAATACACCAATAACCTGTAAAACTTGGACAACTCCTCTGCTGCAAGCTGAGGTGACTAAGACCACGCCATCGTGTCTTTAACTCTAGGCCAGTGCACAGTTATTGAGAACAGGATCTTTTCAGGCAACATGTCAACCCAAAAATTTAGGCAGCCTCCTGCTTCTGCCAAGTCCAGTTTGCTGGGTAAGAAGCATCAGGTAGTGACAGCCAACCAAAGTCAGAGCAGTCCTGCACTGGTTACCAAATGGTTTTAACAACAAAGTTTCAGGCAGTGATTACTTACTGAAAACCCAGATCTAGCCTAGAGTGGTGGTCAAGTGCATTCTCAGCCAACCTAATTACACACTCCAACCCAGCAGTACTGAGCAGACCTGCACCACTCTCTATTTCCAGGATTATCATGGTCATTTCTGACACCAGTAACAAAGGGGCTGGCCCAGTTTAAAGCAGGGCAGCAGGTGAAATGTCCTCGACAGGTCCCTGCCAAGCGACACCGCTAACACGTACACATCCCAGCTTCAAAGAACAGCTGAAAGTCATTGTCATTTCTAATAATAGCAGCACAGATTTTCAAATTAATTTTGCTATTGGCCTTTGTTTAGATTAATTTCTATTTGTTTTTTTAAGGAATCAGTTCAATTAGCAGTTCAGAGCTATGACACATCCTCCCCCAAACGCAGCTATGTGTCTCTTTCTCCTGTGAGCAATCAGCTGCTTAAGCCCTTGTAGAACAGCACCAGACTGCAACGAAATACAAAGAAATACAGGTTGAATCAAGAAGCCTGGCAGTCATCCTGTTGGTCTCTTTAGAACTGTTAAAAATACAGATGAAATAATCTATTAGATAGAGAAATTCTTTTATATACTATTTTTCCTGTTTTTTTAAGTTGAGGTCTGTATTATCCTTCCCATGTTTATCCAGTTGTCTCTTCTGCATCAGGAATACAACAACCCAACTCTGTTTCCCACACCTGGCAATGAAAGAATTTACAACTACAACACATAAAACCCTTATTGCTTGTAATATATTGTGATGAAGTGGTCACTGTTATATTACTCCATGGGTACACAACCAATCCCACACAGAGTACAGTATTTTCAGGGTCTTTTTATTTTCCGCAAAACCTGTAAGGTTTAATATTTACACAAGGCTTCTCCTAGCAAATACCACACACGCCTTTCTGCCCTGCTTCTAGTTGAATCCAAGGAATCAAGTAATCATTTGTCCAAACCAGTAAGAAACTGCACCTATAGCTTTGGGATGAGATGGTCTGATGGACTTGTAGATAAGGACAGTGCTCGAGTGTTTCATTCTTTGCACTTTCGTGCCATGCCAACAAAATTACTACAAATCCCGGTTTTGTCAAAAGAAGAGTGGAATGTACTTATGAAATGACTCTTTTCCTCCTAAATATATTCATGAGGGACTTACAGGAAAAGAAATAAAGCTTAGTTATTTCCTGTTCACATCTTTGTCCTTTGAGAAAGGGAACAAAGGCATTTGTCGCTTCGCATCTACGCTCATCTTGAGCCATTCTTTAGCCTTTCAGCTGGACTACAGACTACATAAACAGTTAAGGAAACCCTCCTACTGCAAGAAACATCAGATAAGGTGCTGCTACAGTGCACAGGTCATTAAGGCTGATAAGCAAATAGCAGGAAATAAGGACAGTTATTAACACTACACCTTCACTTCTCTGGAAGTCCTAGGTAAGAGGAGTTAAAAGCCAGCTAACCATTTCTTCTACTTCTCTCTCATTGCAAGCAAGCTTTGCCTTTTGAAGCTATTTGTTTGCATAGTGATATTTCTGTCTCAGTCCTAACAGAATTACAGCTCAGCAGTGAAAACGCCAGCGGTTCTAGGAAACAGGCCACACAAAACCCCTTCTAAACTGTCCAGTAACCTGATACAAGAAAAAATCCTTCCCTTGGTCCAAATCTGTTGATGTAACCTCAAGCAAGACAGACCAGGGATCCAAAACAGTTTAATACCACTTGAAGGGTTGGTTCACCCTGAAAATATCTCATCTGGGCTGCGGCTCGTCCGATTCTGGAGAAGAGAACAATAGATACCCACTAGCCAAAGCAGCATGCCAGGACCAAGGATTCCTGCACAGCCTCTGCAAACACCAAGTGGAAGCCCAAAAACACAGGATCAATACCTTCAAACAAACAAACCAAGCTGTGCAACCAGCCAGCAATGATAACTCACCATTTCCCCCCTACCACCTACAGCTGCTTTACGCCTTAAATTCCTTCCCTTTCCCCTTTTTTCAGTGGGGATAGGGGGGACTGAGGAGAAGGGGGGAGGGAGGGAAGGCTGGAGGGAGATAACAGAAAACGTGCAATTCCATCAGCTCGGGTTTGGTAATTTGATTCCACTTTTCATTTAAACAAGTCAAACTTTATTTACTGTCCTTCCACAAACTACTAGTAACTCTTCATCACAATAACCATCTGTACCTCTTGTAAGTTATCCTATTTAAATACAGAGAAGCAAAACTGTTTATCGTTATTAAAACAAAAGCCTGCCAGTATCTTATGAAGTCACGCCAATATTTCCTTGTCTTTACTGACTGCATCCTTGAGCCTCATTAATGTTTTCTAGAAGCACACTGAGCTGGTGGCTGGTATCACGCAGCGCATGTCGTGTCCTCTAATCCTCCCTCTGAGGCCGATCCATGACCTTGCAATTTACAGCACATCACGTGTCTGTAAATGAATGGCTCAGCATTTCGTGTAATTGGATTTCATCCATGGGGTGATCCAGACGTCTTCAGGAGGAGAACCACCTCCCTCTCCCATTCCTGCCATCCCTGGCTATGGAATCCTACTTTTGCACAAAAGCAACCTTGGCAACATCTCTATCATCTTTGTGATCCGCTGCGGGCAGATTCGTGTTCCACAGACCAGTGGATGCCAAGCAGCTCCCAGGCCCAGTGTCCTCACTAGCTCCTTGTCAAGCAGATGTTCCACCAGCTTTCATCAGCAGCATTGACCAGGTTTCACTGACTATATACAGAGCTCTGAACATCACTAGCTCCTCTACAGTGTGCACACTACAGAAATGCTAGGAGGTCTCTGCAAGCTTCTTCCCTGCAGTCCCTGCTGTGCAAATATGGTGGCAAAAGACAAAAGGCAGCTCTGTGTAGAGTCACCTCAGCTCAGCAGCTTCGTTTGTTGGAGCTCCACAGGGTGAGAAAACAGGGATAGGAGTCCCGAGCCTGAATTCTGCCCACTCCACGCCTCAGCTGCCAGGCTCTGCCAGGACAGAGCTGCTCCTCAATGGAGGGAATATACACCTTTATCGATGGTGTGGTTAATTTGCAACCAGATCATCCACTCCAGGACAACTGAGGATTAAATGTACAGGAAATAGAGCAGATATTACTAAAATTAAACATTAACTTACTGCTGCTTCACTATCTCATTTTTAAGATCCTGTCTCCCTCATTAAGCAGGGGAAGATGATGGTGTTACTGATAATGCAAAGCACCTTTTCCCTTTCGAACAGCATACCAGTATCCATACATAAACCATTACTTCCACAAACTAGGGAGACTTTCAGAAATTTGGGATTCTTTTTTGACCCTTGATTCCTGGCCTCCTTCATCACGCCCTCCCAAACAAGGACAATATTCATATCCCTGCTTTAGATGGGGTGGTTCAGATTTCTTTGCTCCTGAAGTCAGAGAATCACAGGGGTTGGAAGGGACCTCCAGAACTCATCAGGTCCAACCCCCTGCCAAAGCAGCTCCCTAGGACAGGTCACACAGGTCAGTGTCCAGATGGGTCTGGAATATCTCCAGAGAAGGAGACTCCACACCCCCTGGGCAGCCTGTCCCAGGGCACCCTCACCCTCACTGGGGAAAAGTTCTTCCCCATGTTGGTGTGGAACTTCCTATGCTCCAACTTGCAGCCATCGCCCCTTGTCCTGTCCCCACAGACACTGAAAAGGGGCTGCCCATTTCCCACACTTCAGGTATTTATAAACATTAATAAGGTTCCCCCTTAGCTGTCTTTTCTCCAGGCTGAACAGCCCCAGCTCACTCAGCCTTTCCTCACAGGGGAGATGCTCCAGGCCCTTCATCATCTTTGTAGCCTCCTCTGGACTCTCTCCAGGAGATCCCTGTCTTTTTTTATCCCAGGGAGCCCAGAACTGGACACAAGTCCCTCCCTGATCATCTGCTTCAACTCTGTTTCCAAAGTGATCTCAAAAGACAACACATAACTCAGTTCCACTGGCACCAAGGTGAAATGGCACTAACTGCGTAATGTGCTTCTTTCTTCAAAGTTTTGTAAACAGACAGTCCTTTTTCCTGCTCACAACTGCCTCTACAGGGTAAACTAACACAGCCACACGATACCACAGGCTTCCTAATACGCTCTCCAACTGTTAACACACAACCAACCACACATCACGCACCACACGGCGTGTTCCAGGCTGCGGAGGAGTGTGCAGCTGGTTCTTTAGGCTCAGGCTCTGGCTGCACTTCTCAGTTTCTCCACAGCATTGATTAGTTTGTGGGTGTGTAATTATAATGCAAAGGCTAAGAAGATGGGCACGTGTGATGTTTTCATCACATGCTAATCAGACACAAGCAGTATATAACAAAACAATGGTGTCAAAGGATAGTATTTTAAAAGCTTCTAAGCTATACCACCACATTGGCCAAGCAGTGGTTCCCATTTTCTAATTGCAGCTTGCTGGCTGACAATTACTTCTACACCACTGCAATTACCGAGGCTGTTAGCTTCAGAGTTTGATCAGAAATAGCAGTGTGCCATGCAGCTGAGTGCTGTTTGACAGCTTTTGCAACTATTAAAACAACCCAGAGAAATAACCAAAAATTCACAAGGGACCAAACCCTCCTATCCAAACAGAAAGGACTGTCAAAATAGCTCAACAGACTAAAGAACCGTTATTAAATCAATGGTTTCAACCCAGTAACCTACATTAGCAGACTGCAACCCTTTACAAGCCATTGCTCATTTATAATAGCACCTTTATTGCTGCTTCATGAACCCTGGAACTGGCTCATGGCCCCCTCCTGTTCCTCTGTCCCCCACACATTGTACCCATCCTTAAAACAGGGGAAAAAAAAGAGAAAAAGAAAAAGAAAAAAGAGAGGGAATATCATTAGCCACAACTGTCTCCACACCACAACTGCAAGCAAGAAGTCCAGCTAGGCTTTGAATGTCAGCTGTGCTCAGGCAGAAGTCAGACAGATGGTCTGCACTGGCATTGCCATTGTTAAACCCCCCCAGGAAGTTCATAAGGAGCGATGGAAGAACGAGATAAGCCCAAGAGCAGCAGCCCTGGGCTCAGGACAGCAGTGAGCAGTACTGCAGAAGCTAGAAGGTGTCTTAAGTAAATCTGCAGATGACATGAAACTGGGAGGAGCTGTTGACTCTGTTGAGGGTGGAGAAGCCTTGCAGAGACCTGGGCAGAGCAGAGAGCTGGGCCATTACCAACAGTGTGAGGTTTAACAGGGCGAGTGCCAGATTCTGCACCTGGGAACGGGCAACCCTGGCTGCACACCCAGCCTGGGGTATGAGATACTGGAGGCCAGTCGTGCTGAGAGGAATTTGGGGGCCTCTTGGTCAACAGCCAGTTACCCATGAGCCAGCTGCATGCCCAGGCAGCCAGGAGGCCCAACTGTACCCCTGCACAGCACGGCCAGCTAGTCCAGGGAGGGCATTAGGAGATTGTTCTGCTCTGCACTGCTCTGGGGCAGCCTCACCACAAGTCCTGGGTGCAGTTTTGGATGCCTCAGCACAAGAGGGACACAAACCTCTTGTCCCAGGAGGGCACCAGGGATTAAGAAGGGTCTGGAGGGGAAGGCTTACGGGGTGAGGCTGAAGGCCCTGGGTTCATTCAGCCTGGAGAAGAGGAGGCTGAGGGAGACCTCATGGGGTCTGTGGCTTCCTGACAAGGGGAGCGAAGGGGCAGCACTGATCACCTCTCTGTGGGGACCAGGGACAGAACCCGAGGGGATGGTGTGAAGCTGCCCCAGGAGAGGGTTAGGCTGGGTGTCAGGAAGAGATTCTGGACTGAGAGGGGGGTTGGGTGCTGGCACAGGCTCCCCAGGGAAGGGGTCACAGCCCTGAGCTGGGCTGAGGGCACGAGGCGTCTGGACGATGCCCTCAGTGCAGCTCTGACTGGGCTGGGGCTGTGTGGGGCCTGTGGGACTCGATGGGCCTTACGGGTCCCTCCCAGCTCAGGGGATTCTGTGATTACATCCACTGGTAACTAATCCAATTCAGCCAGCACACACAGATCTATAGCAGAAAGGGTAATTCGGGAGCAAAGTGAGCTGCAGCGTGAGCAAAGACGGTTTATTAGCTGTGACCATGGAACTAGCCAGACAAGCAAGTGGGATTTCTGGCAGCACCACTTACTCTGGGATCAAGGTATTATTTCAGCTATTGACAGATTATTCCGTGAGGCATCCAAACAAAAGTCTGTTTCAAATAAGAAAGGCTGACGTTATGGAAGGACACGTGCTGCCAGGCACTCCCAGGCAGAACTGCAGTTACAGGCATTGCCTCCTTCACAGCTGGCACCCCACAGTTTATAATGGTAATAAAGAGTAGGCCGTTAAAAGAATGAGCACCCTGTATAGATCTGAAGGAAACAAATACAATAAAAATAGCAGGAAACCAGTTCCAGTGACCTGGGGATGACAAAACCCTCCAACAGAAAGAGCTGGACCTTTCTCCACAGCAAAGTAAGTCTGCACCAGGCTGGTACCTTCAGTAAAAGGCGTAACTTTGAAAATCAGCCCCTCAGCCAGTTTGTCCAAAGCTTGTGCAACTTGCCTGTCAGAAATGCTTTGACTTTGGTCATCCCTTTAGTGCCTGATAAGCCTGTAGTAAATACAATGACAATTACTTAGCATGTATAATACTAATCTGACCTTTCCCAAGGCAACAGTTAATGCCACTTCCCAGAGTGCAATAAAAGCTCTAAACAGGAAAATCACTTCTAGCAAGTTAACTCCTCACTGCTGATAACATCCCCTACGTTGTCTTAGGGCTGAGAAGCTCAGTGACACTCTCACACAGGTATCAAACTGGAATGCCAGACTGTTCTTATGTCTTAGGACAGAGGGATGGCCATGGTTGCTCCTTCCCAGGGAGGGAAGGCCACAGAGGGAGCAGTGGGCTGAGGAGATGAGCTGCCTCTTTCTCAGAGGGCCGGCTGCAATCCCTGATCACCTGTATGGACCTGAATGCTTGAGAACTTGGAGGAAGACTTAGTTTCTGTTCAACACAGTAGTGAAACATCATCTGAACAGTTTGTACAACTCATAAAATTACTTCAAAAGAGGAAACAGAATTAAGTTTTCAAAAGAGGACTAGACACTAATGTGAAACTCCAGGATGTGTTGACAAACAGAGACAGAAGCCTTCGCTGCTCCTGACACAACCCAGTTGTTGTCAAGCTTTGCCTGAATTTGCCTGTGTGAGGAAGAGGTCAGGAATGGCCTAATGAGGAGCTGCTCTCCAGAACCTGCCCTGCTGCTGCACTATGGCACAGTTCCTCCTAAACTTAAAATGTGTCCAGGATCTTGAGAAATCCTGAGTCTCCAGCATGCTTCAGGGAACATGTTCCATGCCAGACCTTTTCTCTTCTCTTCTCTCCTGCTGCAGCTGAACAGGACACAAGCAGGACACTAGCTCTTAGCAGTCACATGCTGCTGTGCTCAAAGCTTCCCTGCTCTGCCCCACAGACCTTCTCACTCCAAGACCTGCTTCTGCTGTTGTCTCCAATGTCATCTCCCAGAAAGCAGTTCATAGCATTATCTGTGTGAAGTTTTGGAGAATAAACAAGAAGTCAATTTGCTATCAGAAAATCAAGATTGAATATTCTGATTCTGTCTAAGCCTCTCCCCCCACCCTGTAATATCACATAGTTTAAAGATTCCCTAAATGGAAATGCAACTAACCCAAAGCTTAAAGGTCATCCCAAAGGAAAACTGTATGGGACAAAAGTGGCCTGTTGATTCCACACACATTATTCCAACTGCCTTGTAGGGAAAGAAAAAAAAAAAACAAACCCAAGGAAAATTAAGTAGCTGGTTAAAGGGAATTTAAGGAGGTTCCTACCAATTTTTTTTTCAACAGCAGGAAAAAGGATTTAAAAACACCTCAGCTGTGGCTCCTGAGCCAGCAGTCCTAGAGCCCTTGATCCTCTGAACACTGCTCTGCTGGCAGGCTTGACCCCATCGTCCTGGGTAAAGCCACACAAAGTACTCTCAGGCTGCAGTGACAGGCTGGGTGGCACCTCTTGGAGCTTTTCCACACAGGAGCTGCAAGCTGCTGCCTCAAAGCACTCTGGATAACATGGGAACAGAAGGTTTTCCTGATTGTTTTCTCATTTCCCAGACTGTTGGCACTCAAGACAGTCACCAGTCTGCAAGGTAACTGGAGGGAAATGAGACACAGCTATTGCACTATGTAAGTAGGAAACTGTGTCTTTGTAAACAGACCTCACCTGTGTCTTACCCCTGTATGCCCTGACACTCAGAGTGTAACTGCCACAACAGAGACCACACCAAGCTTGAAACTATTTCCTTGTTCAAATCACTACTTGGATGCCAAATAATTATCTCTTACATAATATGGCCCCTATCCAAACTAACAAAAGCTTTCTGAAGAAATCAACGTGCCTTAAATTAAGAGTTGCTTTGAGATTTGAAGTAAGCCTAATAAACTCTTCGAGCCATCCCAACCTCTGGGCTGTTTCAGATGTGTCATGCTTTCATACCTTGTTAAAAAACCAAGTGTGAGCTTCTGCCAGCTGGTTCTTTGCACTAGGAACGATAACTATCATATGCAGCCTTTAAATAGGATTTTGAAAATTACCTACAGATGGGCCCATGCTTTTAGTATTTTTCAGTTCTCTTGATAGGCTGCATTTACTACAGAGAAAAAGCAAATCACAATGTTTTCACAAATATCCTTCCCTTGAATTATGTAAAAATGTACCTTAGAGTCAAGATCAACCCAGCACAGGACTAGTGGAGAGCTTAAGCACACACATGCCAAAAGGAAACCAAACTGCTAAGGAAAATGGAATTACATCCTGCTGGTCCAACAACTCGGCTCTTTGCAGAAACACTGACTGTATGAAATATATGCTTTTTACAAGGAAAACACTTAACTCTAACACAGGGTCTGCACAGCTGCCTGTCTGCTGGCTGTGTGTGCTTTCAGCACAGCACTGGTAGGAAAACAGCACAGATATCACCACTTCTGCTGGCTAAGGAAAGGATTAAGAACATGGGACAGTGCAGGATGCATACACCTTGCATCTCAAGCAAGAGCAACATTATATAAACATTGAACAGTCACTTCTGGTCCTCCTACCTAACCATTAGGATCTGAAGAGTTTTCTAGAGTATCTAAAATTTAGGTTCAGGTAAATGCTTTCTGTCCTGAAGACACCCTCAGTAAAATAAACTTCCATGAGATTTATGGATGCACAGCAATAACTCCTGTCAGCCAATAAAGTGAGATTTAAAAAGAGAAATGCCAGCAACCTGCTCCTGAGGTTAAAACTAAATCCCTGTTCAAAATCAAACACAACAGTAGAGCTGCTGAGAATTTTGAGCTCTCAATGAAAAAATAATTCATATCTCAAGTGTGGCTAAAATGATCAGAGTAACCCCAGAACCCCAGACTGGTTTGGGTGAGCAGGGCTCTCAGAGCCCCCAGTGCTCTCCCCCTGCCACAGGCAGGGACACCCCCTGCCCCAGCCCAGGGTGCCCCAAGCCCCATCCAACCTGGCCTTGAACCCTGCCAGGGATCCTGGGGCAGCTCCAGCTTCTCTGGGCACTCTGTGCCAGGGCCTCCCCCCTCCCCATGAAGGATTTCTGCCTCCCAGCCCCTCTCCAGCTGCCCTCCTGCAGCTGAAGGCCGTTTCCCTGGGCCTGACCCTCCCTGTCCCCAGCACCAGCCCCTCTCCAGCTTTCACATTGATTCTCAAACCAATTTTCAAATCAATTCTCCCTTATCACCGACTTTTCATGGATCTTTTAAATGTATGTTACTGGCTCACTAAATCTAAAAAGTTCCACTCTTAAACCAGGACAGTCATAAAGAAATCTCTCAGATGAGCCAGTTACCTTTTCACCTTCAGAAAGATTGCTGCAAGACTATCTGAAAAATTCAGCCTGGCAGGCTGACACATCACTCCATCCTGTACAACCACGCAGAAGAAAATCAGTGTTATTTGCAATGCCAGTTCATATGTCTTGAAGAGACAAACCCCTGAGGTTTTAGTTCCTTAGGTTTTCTTCTCCTTTCCTTTCCCCCTCCCTCAACTCTCACCCCCCCACTCCCTTTTACAGAACAAGTGGCTGCTCAGCTGTCAGCTGGGGCAAAACCATGAGAGTTTAGAATAAAGCTGTAGCTGTCATCGTGTCAATCAGAAGGTACTGAATTCCTTATCCATAAGTGTGTGCATTGCATTCTCTGAAGCAACGGCCCTTCCAATGTCTAATGAGGGCTGGAAAAATGTCATTCCACATTGTCACATGGAAAGCTATTTATGAAAAGGAGATTTCAGTACTGAAGCTCTTGCTCTGGTAAAATTTTGAGACAGGAGACAGCATGAGAAAGCGTTAGGGCAGAGAAAATGCGATTCTAACTCTTCAGAGCAACACTCCACTGCATGGCAGCAACGACTTTCTCAGTCTCCACCTGCCAAAATAAATTTACTGCCATTTAAGGTTGTTAAAATTTTTCCCTGATTAATCATTGCTTCAGTGCAACATCTGTCCAAGACGACTGTTTTGCTAAGGCTGGTCAGCCTGCTGCAGCGCGTGATGCAACCGCAGGCCGTGCCGACGCTCTGGCGTAACCTTAGTCTGTGCCAGCCACCAAGGGAAGAGCAGCAGGAGTGGGAGCTTGCAAGGGTGGAGTGTAGCTAATCATCACAGGGCTGAAAAGCATCACCCCTCCCCGTGACACAACCAACCTGAAGCTGGCAAAGTTGGACCACCGGTAAGCAGACAGGATCCTGCTCAAAACATTTCCCAATCCAAAGAGGTATTCCCATTCTGACAGCAGGAGTTGAAATGGAGAAGAATGAAATGAACCCTGTTATGTTTCCTGCAGGTCACCCTGTCATCAGAGCCCCAAGGATTGATAACAATCTCCTTTTAGGAAGTAATCTCTCAATATTTAGGAAGTACCCCAAAGAAGCATCCTAGCAAGGCAGATTTCATCCTGGAGATACAGAACTCACACTTTTATTCTGACCCTAGTGTTTAGATTCACCCATTTAATCCATAAGTGGTGACAATTACCTTCTTTCATTTATCCTTCTCATTAATTTCCAAGGCAATTCTTGAAACACCTGATACATACAGCAAAGACTGCTCCTGGCTCCAAACAAACTGTTTATAAAGGACAAGAGTGGCCAGAGGATAAAGATTTTAGGAACAAAATGCTGGGGAACAAAGAGTGGGAAAGAGTCTTGAGCAGATAAAAACTCCCTGTAACTACAAGTCTTGTTAACTTCTGTTCTAGTTGTGTGGTGAAGTTCAGCACACCAGTATTTGAGAACTGCCACACAAGACTCAACTGCAGATGCTGCTACTGGTGATAAACTTTTCTGGTGGAAAGATCTTGCTCTGGACAAAGCATTAGGAACATGTCCCTTCCTTTGGATGTCTTAGCAGATGATGCTCTCAGAAGAGATCACAATGCTAGTAGCCAGGGTACTGTTTTCTGTACCTGACCAGAGCAGTTGCTTGCTCACTGGGGAAACCCTCACAGAACTGGTTCCAGGTTTTACCCCAGTTCCCATCAGCTCCAAGATCTGCACAGCCCCTGAAAAATGCAGCTACAAAACCAGGTCCTTGTTGCAGCTGTAGTTTTGCAACAGCGAAACTATCATTGAAATGGAGATTACCCAGGGACTATCTAGGAAATAGATAGTGTGGGTCTGGTGTGGCTCACACTAATTAACCACCAGTACTCCCACAGGCTGCTGCAAACAGGAGTCTGAGGTGTACAGAAACCAGCCAAGAGGTACAGTCAATAGCAGGAGTAACATTGCTGAAAGATGACCTTGGGCAATTCCCACTCCCAGTTGTAACATCAAGGCAGGTAGTAGGGCAGGGTAGCAATAAAGACATTAATGGAGACACTCCAACTTCAACCCAAGTTTTTGTTTGTCTTTAGATGGGCAAATTGGAGAAGACAAAGCAAAAGGCTGCCAGTTACAGTTCAGTGACTACTGGGCAAAATATTAAGTAGCCTCAATAATACACATCGTAACAGCATGTCCTGGTTTGCTATACATGGACCTGGAAAATACGAGTGACCTTTGGAGGAATCCCAAACTGCCCTCCTAGCACAGTCATACCTGTACACAGCAAAGAAGGAACTAAGTCCATAACAAGAAGAGCCACCTTCACGTTAGCACTGGTGTTGGCCCAATTTCAAGGAATTGCAGGCTGGACAATTTTAAAGTCAATGTTGATTAAGATCACAGGACATTTATATTTGGAATAAGAGGAACAATCTTATATACTATCTTCACAAGTATGATCTAATGAGCTAGCTTGCATGAGATCCCAAAATACACTTGGTAAGAAAGCAAGTTAAATCAAGACAAGTAGATGCTATCTACTTAACAGAGGGTGATTTATTATTACTATTTCAACTTCTCTACGATGTGATTCAAGACTCATCTAGCAAGAGAAATCCAAGACACACGACAAATGGCTATTTACACTCTGCAGATGTGAAATCCAAATGCACAAGCACTGGCTAAACACATCAAAAGAACTGTGGCCAGCAGGTCAAGAGAGGGGATTCTGCCCCTCTGCCCTGCTCTGGAGAGACCTCACCTGGAGTGCTGTGTCCAGCTTTGGAGCCCTCAGCACAAGAAGGACATGGACCTGTTGGAGGGAGTCCAGAGGAGGCCACAAAAATGATCCAAGGGCTGGAGCACCTCTCCTGTGAAGCCAGGCTGAGAGAGCTGGGGTTGTTCAGCCTGGAGAAGAGAAGGCTCTGGAGGGACCTTATAGCAGCCTTCCAGTCCCTGAAAGGTGCCTTCAAGAAAGCTGGGGAAGAACTATTCCCAAGGGCCTGGAGTGACTGGACAAGGGGTGATGGGTTTAAACTAGAAAAGGGGAGATTTAGGATGGGTCTTAGGAAAATGTTCTTCAATATGAGGCTGGTGGATCACTGGCACAGGGTGCCCAAAGAGGTGGTGGAGGCCCCATCCCTGGAGACATTCAAGGTCAGGGTGGATGGGGCTCTGAGTGACCTGCTCTAGTGAAGATGTCCCTGCTCACTGCAGGGTGGGACTAGATGGCCTCTGAAGGTCCCTGCCCACCCAACACATTCTATGATTCTAAACAGTCTTATTTCCAAAGGGTGACAGGTAAGACAACCATGCTAGAAAGAAAAACATGACACAAATATGCTCAGAAAAGAGGGTTTCCACTGTCACCTTCTAGAGCTGCTCTGATGAAGCAGACTGGAGCAGAGGGGTCAGTGAGTAGACAGTGGGTATTGAGCAATGGGGAGGGGGCAAGGGCAGAAGGCAGTCTGTCACCCCAAGCAAGCAGGAGTGCCAGGAGCCCCAGCATCACCTTGAGCCAGGTTCCCACCCTGGAAGGCTCTTGGGGATCCCAAGCAGCAAAGCAACAGATCCTTTTTCCAGCCAAATCAGTTCCCAGGCACCTGAAAGTGCCTAAGGGCTGGGACATCCCCGCTGAAAGTCCTCACTTCTTGCATCACAGTCAAATTCCTGTGAAAGCTGAGCCCTGACATCACCTGCTCCACAAAAATCCTTCTGCTGCCAATACCTTCTCTGTGTTCACACAACACTTCTGGGAGGCTGAAAACTAATCCACTCTTCCACTGAGTGAAAGATGTAACTTCAAAGGGAAAGCCCTTGGTGAGAACACTCACTGGCAGAACAACTGTCCAGCCCATGGGTGGCTGTGACAGCAGCACCGAGCAGGGTGACAAACACAAAGCAGGATTACAGACTCAGGAATAACACTCACCACTGGCATTTGTGCTTTATTTCATGGGTCTCATCATAATTATTGTGGGTTGTTTTAAAAAAATTATCCATCCTCCTAGAGTAAAATGAACACAATGGTCTTCACCCTTATTAAGAGAGGGTTTGAGCTTTCACCACTGCAGAGTTTGAAAGCAACCGCAGCGCATCCCAAAGGCTTCAATGTCAGAAAGCAGAAAACAAAGTCAGTGAGTGGTTGAATTTGTCAGCACTGCTCACTCACCACAGTGAGTGTCTGTACTGATAGATGGGTGGTAGTTATACATTATGGCAGCACAGGGTGTTTTTTCATGTTATTTCCTCCCCAATTTAAAAATAAAGAGGACTGACTGGCACTGGAGAGCACAAAGCCTATCAAAACCCAGATCAAAACTATAAAAAACACATTTACTGTCTTCAGTGATAGGAACTGAGCCCCTGTACTGGGCACTGGTGAGGCTGCACCTCAAGTACTGGGTCCAGTTCTGGGCTCCTCACCACAAGAAGGACATTTAGGTCCTGGAGCGAGTCCAGAGAAGGGCAACCAGGCTGGGGAAGGGGCTGGAGGGCAAATCCTCTGAGGAGCAGCTGAGGGAGCTGGGGGTGTTGAGCCTGGAGAAGAGGAGGCTGAGGGGAGACCTTCTCCCCACCTCCCCTGCCCTGCCAGGAGGGTGCAGAGAGGTGGGGGATGGTCTCTTCAGCCAGGGGACAGGAGATGGGACAAGGGGCAATGGGCTCAAGCTGCCCCAGAGCAGGGTCAGAGCAGATGGGAGGGGAAAGTTCTTCTCTGAAAGAGTTGTGGGAGTTGTGGGGCTGTGGCACAGGCTGCCCAGGGAGGGGCTGAGTCACCTTCCCTGGGTGTGTTTAAAAAAATGGTAGATGAGGTGCTCAGGGATGTGGTTTAGCACAGGACAGGAACAGTTGGACTTGATGATCTTTAAAAGTCTTTTCCACCTTGTGATCCTGTGTAATCTTTAGGTTGCAAGATATCCACAGCACTCTGTTACTCTAAGAATGACAAAACAAGAGGCTCAAAGGCTCCTGCTCTCTGTGTGGACACCCAGCACTGAGCAGATGGGTGGCACAATCGAGCAGCTTCCCTGCACACTGTCACACAACAGATTGCCAGGGAACTGGCCATTAATTACTGCTATCAGCTTCTACATCCAACGCATCATTATGATAAACAGAGCCTGCTTGTTTATTTTAAAATGTTTTGGGCTAAGACAAGCCAATACATCTACATATGAAAGGTTAGAGGGTTGGGGGGGGTTCCCTCTGCAAGCTTTCCCAGACTGGTTATGGGGCTTACCATGCTCATCAAGAAAGCCCAGAATTTGGCACTCGAGGTGAAAAATACTTTGGCACCACACAAAGGATGTGAAATCCATGTGGGAATTACTATTAGATTTCTGACACATACACAAAGTACAGTTATGGAAGAGCCTTCAAAAAGGCAGTAAAAAATAACCCATAATACTGATCTTGACTACTTCAACATCTGAGCTCTCCAAAGTCTTCCCACGTCCCTAGCACAACATAAACCAGACCTACTGACCAAGCCAGTCTTTGTCTAAGAACCAGCTAACTTGTTCCATCTCACAATTTATTTTGGTTTCAGTGTCCATGTAACAAATGTAACCCTAGCAAGCTTTATCCTTTAACTTAGTCAAGGTGCTATAAAATGTCTTCAAATTTCACTAAGCTTGCTGTATTTAAGTTTTTTTTTTTCCCCCAGACACAAGGACAATACAGGAAAGGCAGAAGGTTACAGTGTTGTATTAGATGGAGTTTAGCAGTCTAAAAGATCATGACCCAACTCAGCAGCTTCAGCTATGTTGCTACACAATAAATTGTTACTGCTCCCATGCTAGTCTGTACAATAAAACAAGTCAAATTACTCCCTCTGCCTGTACACAGTCTACTCTCTAATTTTAGCAAGCAACCTTTCACAAATTAACTACAGAAGAAGACTCCTGGGAAGAGACTGAAGAGTTTTCTCCCTCAATTCAGTAGCAACAGATCTGGTCTGGCCTCTGAAGTTACCCATGGTCTACAGCACGTCACCAGAGCCCCAAAACTGTCATAACACCAGAGGTGATGGAAACAATGAAGATCTATCTGCTTTGCACCAGCTGCTTCTGCTGTTCCCTCGTACAGTGAGCAGCAGGTGCCACCTTGTCTCCTTGATGGATCTGGAAATCCAACAGAAAAGTAGGCAAAATGATCAGATATTCTCCAAGTAAATGAGAACGCTGAGATTTCCACTGCTCTTTGTTTCCTGTGGGGGATGACACACAGAGCATCGTTTAAAAATGAGTGTCCACCACAAAGCTTTCCTGGCTTTCTACTAGCAGCTAGAATTGTGGCACTCCTCTGCTCCTCTGGGCAGGGGTATTCAGCACCCAAACCCCCAGCCCCCATCAGTTCAGGCATCCACACTGACCGACTGGCACCCGTCACCCCTCCACCACCCACAGGAATGGAGTGACAGCCCCTAAGAAGAACGAAGGGAGCCAAAATGTTTTGGTTAAAAACAAGCCTCATTTTGACAATAAGCAACACCCCTTTACGTCTCCAAAAATGTAAGCCCTTAATGGGAAACACATTTTCTATCAACTGATGGGGAAAATTAAGCAAAATAGTCCCAATTATTTAAAAATTGTCCAACTTGCCTTCCGTTTCCTATCAAGCCCACAGTTTTATACCAGATTTCGGAGGGTTTGCACGTATCTGTTCTTTCTTGGCATTTCCACAGAGGGGTTTAAGTTCAGCATAACTAATAAAGACTCAGGGAATTAGCTGCCAGAGACTGGAGATGTCTAGCTTAGGAATGTCTGCATCCTTGAAAGCCAGGATGCAGTACAGCCCAAAAAACAAGTTAAGAACAAACCAAGAGAAGATTTCTATTGTTTGTTTTGCTGGATTTAATGGGGGGGGGGGGGGGGGGGGGGGGAGGGAAACTAAAATACCTGCAGGGAAACACAAATGTCCTTAGTGTTCCCTTCAGCAAAAAGGGGCTGGTTCATAAACTTCATGAAGCAAAGCTACTTTCTTACTGCGACACAGAGGATACTCAAAAAAGGAAACACTTTATTATCACGAAGCATTGTCCACAAAGTTATACATCTAACCCTGGGTCTTATTTTAGAAAGTCTCCCTGGTAATTTGCCTGTGCTTTTGAAAAGCAAGTAATATGTTTTGAATTAGAAGAGGTTACAGGGACATTTTTGTGGTAAATTTGGACTTTCATTTGCAAAAAAAAAAAAAAAAAAACAACCCAAAAAACCCAACAAAAGCCTCAGTGCTACAGAAATCCTTTCGGAAATAACATTTTTTTGTCATTGCTAAGCACTTTTCAACAAAGTTTCATAGCTACTGTTCCAAGGAGCTGTTTACATCCAGCTTTAAAAGAATACTGGGGTACTTATGTCCCTGCAAGCAAAAGGAAAAGCGGCAACAGCGTCTTTCCGGTGCTTTGAGCAGCAAACAAAAGACAGTATATTCTCCACAGTGTGCAGAGACAACAATTTTTCTAAACAAGTTTACTTAAAGACCCACAGTGCTCAGGCTCTGGCATTCTGGCATTTTTCTAGAAGACCTGAGAGTCGTTGAGCTCTTCAAGTCATCTTTTATTTGTCCCCCTGGTCTTTACATCAGGGATCACGAAAGAACAAACCCCCCCAATCAGCTGGTGCTAAGGAGGACTGGAAGGCACTATTTCTAGCCTCGGAAGTTTATAAGCTCGATATGCAGTTGCTTTATAAACAGTGCATGGGAAGAGAGGCCTTCAGACAAGGGTGGCTCAGGCTTTCCTTTGAAGGTGAAACTTCCTGCATCATTCATTCTTGTAAACAAAATAACTTCTTTAGTTGAAGTTTATCAATATGAATAAAAGCAAAAGTTTTACTGATAAAAGATATCCAGCCACATGAAAGCTTCACTGTGCTCTTGATAACCATGATGTAAAAAGGCTTTTACAACCACTGGAGTTTTTGCAGGCTGACACACCAGATTTTGCCACCCCAATATACCATGGAAGAGCTCTCCTGAAAGAAAGCTGTGCTGTTCATGCAGTAGGGAAAGAGGATTTTTTGGTTTAGTTTGTTTTGATTCTCTATTCATCGCGAGACAGCCTTTGCTGCCATCCAGTAAGCTGTTAAAATATGGGTACTCATTACTCCTTGGCTCTTTTCCTTCCTGGACAGGACGATGTAGTAAATTCTCGAGCTCCCTTTGGTTTCCTTACTGAGTGTTTGTCCTGGGAACCATAAATAAAACCCAGTACAATGATGAAGTCACTGACCAGTCTGACACTTATAATGGAAGACAGATATTAAAAGGAAACCTTTTCAGAAAGCTTCAGCTGGTGCCCCAAAGTAGTTTCTCTGAGGGGCAGCAATGTCAGAAAGAGATTGAAAACCTTTTCATCCACAGTCTCGTTCCATAAAACTTCTTCAAAGGTCATCAGAAATTCCAGTCCAACACCACTTAAGCTGGCTTAATCTAAATGGAGTGTGCAAGATTCCATATGTGCAAGGGAAAACACAAAAATATAACCATAGACTCACAGAATCATGAAGGTTGGACAAGACCCCCAAGATCATCCAGTCCAACCATCCCCCTGCCACCTACAGCACTCACTAACCCCTGTCCCTCAGCACCTCATCCAACCTTCCCTTGAGCACCCTGAGGGACGGTGACCCCACCACCTCCCTGGGCAGCCCGTTCCAATGCCCAGCCACTCTCTGGGAGAAGAAATGTCTCCTCATTTCTAACCTGAACCTCCTCTGGCACAACCTGCAGCCATTCCCTCTCCTCCTGCTGCTGGGTATCTGTGAGAAGAGGCTGAGCCCCAGCTCCACACAACCTCCTTCCAGGGAGCTGGAGAGAGCAAGAAGGTCTCCCCTCAGCCTCCTCTTCTCCAGGCTGAACCCCCAGGTCCCTCAGCCTCTCCTCATCAGACTGGTGCTCCAGCCCCTTCCCCAGCTCTGCTGCCCTTCTCTGGACACACTCCAGGACCTCAATGTCTTTTCTGGAGTGAGGGGCCCAAACCTGAACCAGAGCTGAGCAAAGGGGAATGAAACATGATGCTTTGGAGATGGAGTTAGACACATGACCTTAAACTAAGCATTCACCTCTTGCAGCATATATATAACATATAACATTTTGCACCAAGTCCTGCCACAGATCTCCAATTTTCATTTCCCAGGGAGGTGTAGCAAGCCTTCAGGCTTCCCAAACTAAGTTACATCAGCCTTAAATACTATAAGCAAAATGATTCTGTACCTGAACAGCCTCGGACAGGCTATCATCAGGCCAGGCTCTCTCCAGACCCAAGAGAACATGAACTCCAACGGGCACGGATCCAGTATGGAGCCAGGAAACTACTTGAACAGATCAACACGATAATCAGTGGTTACAGCATACCAAACCTCCTACCATGACAAAGTTTGTGTAGGCTTCATAAATTAGACATTTAAGGAGGAGGCAGTGTCTTTGTTGAAATTTATATGGTGTTTCTTCCATGCCAAAAGGAGCAACCGAGGGAAAAGTACATGAATGCCCGTCAGAAATTTCTAGTTAACAGATCTGTGCTGTGGGAGAAACTGATAAACACTGGAAGGAGATAAGGTGTGTTTCTGAGCTCCAACAGGAAAGAGGGAAAGAGATAGATGAAGCAGATAAAACAGAAAGCAAAAACAATCTCTGTAATACACTTTGAACAAGCGTATGTGGGAAAGGGGGGTTGCCAAGGCAGATGGCAAGAAATGAGCCCAATAATCAGTGTGAAGGTGACTCCAGGCAACAGATTCAGCTCTGCATGCAGCCCAGACTTGGGTCTGATACACTACAGGGGAAATAATGTGATGTGATTTTGAATGCAAAGACCTAGAAGGGACCGAGTCAGATGGCACAGACAGAACAAATGAATTTCTGCCCAGAAGACCTCACTTGCTCTGGCCCAAGAGAACTCCAACTGACTCATTGGGCAAGGCTGGACAGATCCCACCAAAGCCAGAGAAGACATCTCTGCCATTGGGAGAGCTGAAGGCACTAGAACAGTCAGGGGAAGCTGGGCAGAGATGTCCATCTGTACAAAGAAGGTGCTCATGGCAAGAAGAGAGAGAAGTCACCAAGAGGATACTGTAATTATAAAAATATAGCCAGGATGTAAGAAAGAGGAGAAAGGAAGGATCAAGTGGGACAACATGTCTGGGTGGGCCAGTCAGAGTCAACAGCTGACACCCTGGAGAGTGCAGCAAGTAACATCCAAGGATGAGAAATAACATCACAGCAGGTAAGCGGCTGCCTGGGGACCATGTAACTGGGTTAATGCTGCATTTTCAGGCAATGGTACATTTTTCTGGGAAAAAATGGTCTGGATCAGACCAGCCCAAGAGCCACACTCTAAGCACTCACTGAATTTCACATATCTGAAGACTGGCAGGTCGAAGAAGGCAAGTTGCAGTGACAGGACAAACTGCCAACTTCTAAACCAAGAAGGGATGGCCAGCACCATCACAGCAACGTGCTGCAGAGCACTGCAGCAGACAGGTAGCGCAGAACACTGTGGTGGGGAGAGACACAAATATCCCAACACTGTTCAAGGAGAAAATTCAAAGTTTGCACAGATAAAGACTCTGAAATTAGGGGGTGCAGGGGGCAGAACAGAAAGTACCATCAAGAATTACAGCAAGAACAGACTTGCCATGCCCCAGCACTAGTCACACTTCTACTGACGAGCCTGAGAAGCAGAGCACTGCAAGACCATCTACGATGATGGTGACAGGACGTGGGTCCTCCAGCTTATCATTAACAACTGTTTTATTTAAAAGGTCTTTACATGATACCCCACTCCTCCTACCTCAGCTTCTCATTGCCAGGCAGTGACAATATGTTATCTGCTCTCCATCTAAACCTCTACTCACAACAGAACCCATGTGCTGCTCTGTCCAAGCAGCTCACAGCAGCTGGGCCCCGGGCAGGCCAGGTGACAACAGCACGAGCTGAAACAAATCCCAGAAACAAGAAAAACCTCATTCCTACCAAGAGATAGAGGTTATGTGAGGAACAGGTTTAGATTTGAAGAAAAAAAGTCCTTTCAACAGGTTAAATCTATGTAATGTCGCATATCCAAGCTGTTCTCTTAGCATTTGAAAGCACCACAATAAAACCTGACTTCCTCTCCTGGTGTGTTTTGCAGAAGCATCAGTACATGACAGGAGTGGTGTGAGCTGAGTTCCATCAGATCTAACTGACAGGCCCTGAAAGGAACAGAAATCATCTCCTATAAATTGCTATTTCAGCCCCTAAGAGCTGGAAATGAGCATCTGCTACGAAGGGGGACACAGCTCCCTTAACACTGACAGGCAAGAGGTGACCCTGTGCTCAGACATGTGCTTTTCTTCTCCCCACTCCCAGAACTTCTTCATTCCATAAGGAGATGCAATCATGACCAAGAAAGGCACCAAGAAAGGAGCACAATGATGTAACAGTCAAATACCTAGTGAGATCTGCATCTCTACAAGGAATTTGGGTAATTATGAGCCAAGGGGAAACGTTCAGGTAGTGTAAAACTTGCTCAGCCTGAAAGGAATGCAAGAGGTAGATCAGTAAAGCCATCAGAAGAGGCAGGCTGTGTGAACAGGAGTCAGTAGGAAAGGACTCTTGACTCAAGGACACCACGAGACTCATTGGAAGCACTAGTTCACACTTGCTGTGAGGATCTGGCATACCTTAAAGCCAGGCATTAGCTCATGAAATTCAGAACATGGTGATAAATTACTTTGGTGAAGATGATGGAGGTTATACAAACCATCTCAAATGAGTGGGAGTCAGAAAAAAAGAATGGGATTCTAGTTCACAGTATCACAGATGCACTGCCTGCTCTGAGGATCTTCAGGACCTTCATCAGAGCCTGCAAATTAATTGCAAAGAGATGAAAACAAAAGGGTTGCTGTAGAATCCCTGAATTATTAGCTGACTTTCTGTAGATATACTTTAAACACCAGAAATAATTTTTTTAAGATGCAATAAGAGCATCTCTTATTGAACTGAACCTGGTCCAGCTCTGGGGTCCCCAGGACAGGAAAGACATGGAGCTGTTGGAGTGAGTCCAGAGGAGCCACAAAGATGATCAGAAGGCTGGAGCCCCTCTCCTGTGAAGAGAGGCTGAGAGAGTTGGGTTGGTTCAGCCTGGAGAAGAGAAGGCTCCGGGGAGACTTAATTGCAGCCTAACAATCCCTAAAGGGGTCCTGCAGGAACGTGGGAGAGGGGCTGGTCACCAGGGAGTGTGGGGACAGGACAAGGGGTGATGGCTTCAAGCTGGAAGAGGGCAGGGTTAGGTTAGACATGAGGAAGGCATTCTTTACTCTGAGGGTGGGGAGGTCCTGACACAGGGTGCCCAGAGAGGCTGTTGAGCCCCTGGATCCCTGGTAGGGCTCAAAGCCAGGTTAGATGGGGCTTTGGGCATCCTGGGCTAGTGAAGGTGTCCCTGCCCATGGCATGTGGTTGGAACTAGATGGGCTTTGAGGTCCCTTCCAACCCAAACCACTATGTGATTCTATGATAACTAGTTCTAAACAGTTCTGGTTACAAAGCTGATTCTGTAGAGCTTTTTCTTCATGCCCAATGCCACGTGATGCAAATGTCCCTTCCCAACTTGCAGCTAGCTACCTACCTACAATTATTTTTTTTTTTAATCTGTGCTCTGACAAGTGCCATAAACACAGCTCAGTGTCAACTGGCAAGCCAGGACCAGCAGGTCTGGTGCACAGCATTACCAGCATCAGATCTTAAAACTGTGAGGTACCCTGAAAGACTGATCTCATTCATAAATCCGACCTTGTATATTATTCAACACCCATGCATTAAAATTATTAAACACTCCCTCACCCACACTGCTATAAAAAGCCTCCTGTAAAAATTCACACTGAGAAAAGCAGGTTATTCATAAGGCAGGGAAGGACAGATGTGCAGGAGAAGATTCAGTGAAACTATATAAATTCAGCACATATGGAGGCAGAACAAATTCCAGGCAGGACAGCATCTCCTTCAATGCCTCGTTCATACGAATGCTGGTGGGAAACACAGAGCCCACCTGGAGCAGCTGTGGGTTTCCACAACCCAGAGGGTAAGTCCCTGCAGAAATCAGAAAGCCAGCCTTGATCCTCCCCTTTGCTACTTGTGTAGTTAGGATTTGCTTTTTAAGTGAGATCGATGGCCTTTTCCATCTACAAAGATCAAACTGGACCCTGTCCAAGCTCGTAAGTCAAATTTTGATGGACTAAGGGGAATTTTCATTCCATTCATTCCCAATTCTGACACAAGACAGTTCTCTACAAGCTGAGCACTTCTGAAGAAGCCAAGAAGAACTGATGAGACTTAACCACTGACCGCCCAAGCAGCGGTGAGGAACGTCCTGCAGCATCCACAGCAGCAGGCACCCCTCTCCAGGAAGGAGGAAAACAGACTCTTCCCAGCAGCTATTTAATTTGACACCACGTGAACAGTTCAAATATTCATATCTGTTTAAAATGAGGAAATTAAAATGGCTTAAAGGCATGAAAAGCTTGTTTATTAAGGATAAATATTTCATTACCAAAAGCAGGAATGAAACCAAGCATTCACATAACATTTCCTCTGCCAGGATTAAAGATCCTTCACTGCCTAGTGTGAAGCCAAACCTCTCCCACCACAACTTCAACCAAAAATATGAATGTTTAAGATGGTGCTCAAAAGATAAGAAAGCTGGTGTGAAAACATCAACATAACACAGACAGCACCCTTTCACTTTCTGGAAGATCACATCAACAGGCAAGCAGAAAGAATGAGAATCAAATGCTATCAGTGACCCCCATCCCTGCTGAGGAATAATTGTTCCTAATGGATTTGTGGGACTCTGGATCTCTGAAGGCAGGAACAAAATAAGGTGTTTGGTCAACTCCAGAACCTGCCTGTGCTTTGCCAGACCTGATGGGGACATATCAAAAGAAAGTAACACACTGCAGGTCTAGCGGATACTGAGTTGCAGAACAAGGGATTGGGCCTTTCCAACCATAGGATGAGTGCAGGTCTGTGCGTTTACATGAAAAAAAAAAGCCTCTTGTGTCAAAACTGCCTTCACAGCAGCATGCTGTAAACCCAGGAGGCCAATAGCTATTCACATCCATCTCCCAAAACAAACCAGATCATTTTTAAGTCCAACAGATATAACAGACTCAACCCACTCTATCATCCAGAAGAACAAGATGTCTTTGTTTTTTTGAGAGGCACCAGAAAGGTAAGGCTTGCACAAAACTCTCTCAACAAACCCCCTTCATTGCATCCCTCTGCAGCATCTGAAGCTCAAATTCATTTCAGTCTCCTACAGCCTTTTTACAGGGCTGCAGCCTACACCTCATCCTTGCCCGCACAGCAAACACAGGAAATTCTCAAAGGAGAAGCAGCAAAGGAGAAGCAGATTTTCTTTACACATTCTTGATACCAAAAATATTATTAATCATAACAAATATTGTCTGTCTTTCAAAAGTGTCTGTAATACATCTGAATTTAGAACTGTTGCCATGACTTAGGATAGCTTTGAAAACGCTGGGGTTTGCACTGTAAGACACAGTGGAGAAACAGTAGAAAAACCACTTTTGCATTTTTTTAACTAAATGCAGAACTGTGTTTGTATTAAGTGTTGCTTCAGGAGGTCAGAAATCACAACGTGTGCAGGGAGACACCTACAAGGACTATTACACTGCAGTTCTTCACACCACATGCTCAGGCGGGCTGGGATGACCAGGAGCTATCTGAGCACAGCCTTCAACATCAGGTTCCATGCTGGAACTAGTTAAAAAAGAAAGAAAGAGGAAAACAGCCCAAAGTTTCCTTACCATGTGCTTTCACAGTCTTCCTTTAATGCACCCCTGAATTCTTTAATAACAGTGACAAAGTTCTGCTATGTTCCCAGGAGGGGATTTGCACAATGCTTACGGAAAACAAGCAACTTGCTAGAAATCAAGGAAAGGGTGAGTCAAGCAGCACCTGCTCACAAATGGGATGTGAGAACAGAAAGACCTTGAGCACAGACCATGTGGGACTACCCAAACACTACCTACCCTGCCCCTCTGTTATATAATCATCTACTTTCGTGTTCTTCAGCATGGCTTTCCACTTACAGCCCTTGGCCACAATCCAGAGGCGCTGGCTTGATCCACAGTCGCCCCCACATCATCTCACCATCCAGCACGATGGGGATCACATCTTACTCTCCTGCAAAGCATTCCAGACTTTGTGAGGAGAAGGTAGTCTGAAGTTACTCCTGAAGTTATCACTGAGATAGCAGAACAGATGATTCAAGAAATCAAGCTACAGCTTTACATGCTGTAGATTCATCTTTAAAGCTCCAGGATTTGATTTACCAAGATGAATGGTTGCTGTGCAGGATGGCACAGCAAGGAAAATACAAGAAATCGTAGATAAAACAAGACTATTTCATGTTTGTGAAAAATAACCTTGCAGTAAATTCAGTGGGCATTAAAATGCTCTTTTTCTCAAAGTAAACTCAAGCTGATAAAAGTTATTACTTGAACTTTTCATTACAGTGAGATGCGAGATGGGGCGACGCAGAGTTGCCTGTTTCTCTCAATCAGAAGTTCACACTGCAGGTTTCATCCATGCCACAGTCGCTGCAAAATGTGAGCAACTCCTGCAGAACACCACTCCCTTTCTGCAAGCACCATCTCGCTCCACCTGCTGTGGAATAGTTAAGACAGAGCCACCCACGGAAATGAAGGTGTTTTAACAAGTCCAGAGCTGGACGTTCCACCTTAGATGGCAGGCAGGTAACACCCAGAGCGCGGCTGAATACTCGGCAGTGAGAGGATGTGAGAGCTGTTTGAGATTAAAAAGATTCCCTCTTTTAAGGAGACTTTTAAACTAATCTTGCAGCCTCTGATAGGAATTGAAATGACAACTAGCACTGCGGAGAGCAACCTGCCCAGGAAGGTGGACAGGGAACCGATGAAAGGGACCACCAGGCTACCTGCTGAAGCACAACTGCTGGGTACGGCTGGTTATAACAATTCAGACTCACAAGTATCTGTTAAAGCTTTGGAGGTTTTCAGTAAAGAAACAATGCTGCTGAGTCCACATAGACTGTTCCAATGCTCCTGCTTTTTTTTTATTAATTATTCTGATGACTAAGAATCACAACCAGACGCTGGTACGAAGCCCACTCAGAACTCAGGAATTCAAAGACCGGATGATACTTATTTACAATTAATGAGTAACATGCAGTGACTGCTTGAGCATCCACATGAAATGTCCAATTAAGTAGTTGTAAGACACAGCTATGAAAAATACTCAGTCTGCGTACGATACCCTTGCTGACTCAAGACAGGAGCCTACAAACAACAGGGCGTGAAGCAGAGGGATTGGGGAATGAGGTAGCAAATTTGCATGGTCCTACCCAGGACAAACCGATCAGCCACACTAATCCCACCCATGTCAACACCACTAAATTCTAATATTAAAGGAACAAAAAGTGCAACTTCACCATTTCTCTTTTTCCCACTAGAGACATCCTTGGGGAAATATCCCTGCATGCCCCGACTCTGGTAGGATTTCAATTCCACCCACATCTGGGCTCACTTGGGAATTAAATCCAGCACAACCCGTCTTGGGTCAGCCAGTGACCCCGAACAAAAATAGCTCTGGCAGAAAGCTGGATTTATGGAATAGGGTGGAGCCCATCCAAGCGTAAACCGAACAAACCCGGCACTTGAAGTTAGTGATGGAGAAGCACCAACTTCTCCACTCTGCTCAGCACATGAGGAGCACGTTGACTTGTGCCATCTACACAACGTGACGCAACGCAACATGACACAAAGCAACATGACATAATCAACCCCCTGAACAGGTCAGAATCTCTGGTGTAATTCAAATCTGATGCAATTTAAAAGTTATCAGCAGCAAGAATTAATTACCATCTCCAAAGCTGTAAAAATAAGAGAAGCAAATGCTGCTGGAGAACTGCTGCAGTGAAGCTGGGTCAGCAGACCAGGGCCGCAGCTCTACCAGCAGCGTCAAACACGGCTTAGCAGAGCTTAGCAGTTTTACTGAAAAGCCCCACTTTTGGTAAACTCAGATCAGCTTTCCCAAACGTCCCAGTGCAGACAAACCTGAAGTCAGGGGATGACAGCACAAAGGTTGGAAAAATGAACAGTATTCATTTATTTTAACAAAATATTATCCTGCCTGCAAAGCAGAAAGAATAAAAGATTACTTTTCACAGGCACAAGGCGACCCTGAAGTGCAGGCAGAACCCTGACTGCAAACCACGGGTTACCACCCAGGTAACACACGTGTTCTCAGTGTCTGAATTGGTGTCAGGAGGAAAAGCTCAGGTTTGAGTACCAGTGACCAAGGTACTGGAGTTAAAGGGACACCTGACGCTGAATTAGATACAGTGGGGAAGCCCAGACAACATCCTCAGGCAGAAGCAGCACAAATGGGACAGAAAAAAAACCCAAAATCAACCTACATATCAATTGTAAGGATCTGGGATTGCTAACTCCTTCTACTCATCCTCTTTTGTACATAATTAGCAGTCTAAAAACACAAGGCACCTCTGAATTAATTCTTAAATGCAACCACTTTTCTATGTTGATTTTTACATTACCTAACAATCCATTTCCAATCCTTCATTTAGATTTCAAGTACATATTAACCAAAGAATGAGAAACCACAGGAATAAATGGTTACATGCAAGTTTCCTGCTAATGACAATGACTTTGTTTGTAAGCCCTTTGTAATAGAATTAGAGTGTTGGGCACGCACAAGTGAGAGACAAATTAAAGCTTTTAGAGCCACTGCAAAACTTATTAAAATCTGACGTTTCAAAGCTCAACTCTTCACATTATGTTTTTCTCAGCATTTAAACACAAATGCCCTCTTTAACCAAACAGAAATCCAAAATATAAAATAAAAACCCATTACTGAATACACCAATTGTGATTGTATCTCTCAATGGCAGGATCTGAGCCCTGACCTTGCAGCACACAGAAGCTGGGTACACCCTGGTTGTGTGGCACAAAGATTCTCGAGCGCTCAGCGGCTGACACAGCCAGACAAAACTTACAGGCTTCTTCCAGAGCAGACATCACAATTACCTCAAAGAGCTTAGTTTTGGCCTCCCTCGGTAGCATTATGCCAGCCAAGGAAGTTTAGCCCACCTCTCTTCCCTTGCTTTGCCAGAACCACTCTCAGGTGCATCCTGCTGCTGCACAGGCCTGGCAAGTTAGTGATTTCAACCATCTGCAGAATGCAAGTGGCTGGAGAACAGACTTTAAAGCTTCAGCAAAACTGGGGAGGGGGGGGGGGGCAAGGAGCCAAGAAGTCACATTTTTATCCCAAAGGTTTCCCTTTAGTAATTATCAAATCCTTGCACAAGCAGGGGCATAAGAGTTTATCAGGAAGAGCTCCCATGAATCTTTTATAATGGAAAGTGAAAGGCAGCCGTGGACTTAGGGTCCCCACCGGCTGTCCTCTCTATCAGTGCTGCTCAGGATTGAGTTGTACTTCACAGAAGAAACAGGGAATGAAAAGGTGGCTCTTCCCAAAGCCCACTGCATCTAAACAGGAAACAAAACCAGAAAGATCAAGGTTAATGCAGCGAGTCTGCACCTGTGAGCGGCTGTAACGTGCCTACGGGGCCACAGCAGCCTTGGACCTGGGGACTTTTATTGCTGTTGTTCTTCCATCTCAACTTTGCAGGCATGTCAGCATAGGGGAGATACCTGTCAGAGGGGAGGAGTACAGGGCAGAGACTGAACCGGATCGCAGAGTAAGAATCGTAGGTGTTGGAAGGGACCTCCAGAGCCCATCACATCCAACCCCCTGCCAAAGCAGCTCCCTAGGACAGGTTGCACAGGTCGGTGTCCAGACGGGGCTGGAATCTCTCCAGAGAAGGAGACTGATGAGTGGGAGAAGAGGGATGTTCTCCAGAGGGGTGACAGGCAGCACCCCCTGCCCCTCCCCAGACCCAAAGGCAGAGCTTGGCGCTCCCTGCCCGCACCCTGGGCACCCCGCAGTTCTCTTGGCTCTCCCAAATGTCCCAATTTCATAGAACTTTCCCCTCGTTTGTGCCGGGCTCGCTCTGCTGCGGGGCTGTCACCTTACGAGGGGGCCGAGGCAAGGCAGGCGGAGGGGGGCCCCCGCCTCTCCCCCCACTCCTCCCCTCATCGTGGGGCCGCTTCAGCTCACTACACCGTCCCGGCGCATCCCCCTCCCCACGCCCGGTAACCACGCTGAGAGCCGGGGCACAGGGTGAACGCGAAGCCTCGCAAACCCCCCTCACACACCCTGAGGCGACAGAAGCTCTGAGGCGGCGGGGGTCGGGGGGGGGGGGGGGGTGGTGTGGTTGTTCTCTACCCTTCCACCTCCTCACACCGACCCGTTTCCCGCCTCTCCCCCCAGCCCCTCCTCAGCCCCGGCGCTCACCGCAGACGGAGGTTAGCCATGAACTCGGGCATGGTCACGGCGTCCATCAACACAAAGTCCGCTTTACCGAACTCCAGGCTCTCCTGCTCCGCCATGGCGGCAGCAGCGGCGGCGGTGACGGTTGGGCTCGCGCTGCCCCGCCGCTCCCCTGAGGGGAGGGGGGGTGAAGGGAGGAGAAGGGGGGGGGGGGGGGGGTGCCCGCCTCACGCTGGCCGGGCCCCGCCTCACCTGGTGTGAGGCGGGGCCCGGCCGGCGTGAAGCGGGCACCGCTTGTAGCTCCCCCTGCTGGCCCAGTGGTGAGACCGCAGCTACGCCCCGCGGGGAAGGCGGGAAAGCGGTAATAGCGCCCCCTGCTGGCTGCCCGTGGGTATCCATCCCCCCTCCTTCCATTCCCTCAGGCGGAGGGGGGGGGGCCTTATCCTGCACCCCCCCACACACCAAAGGACCGGGACCCCCCCCAAACCCCACCTAATCTCCCCAACACACTCCGCCCCGCACACGGGGTCTCATTAGGGGCTGCAGTGGGGGCGGTCACAACCTCAGGTCACATATCCTGCACCCCATGGGATCTCCACTGTGGGGCTGGGTTGTGAGGCAATGGGGGGGCACCTGCCCCCCAAACCCAGCCCAGGGTGCGGCAGGGCGGCACCCTGCACACAAGGAACCCCCAGCCCCTGTACCGAAGCACCCACACACAAACACCCTGCAGAGTGGGGGGTGCTGCACCCCAGGGACACCCCTCGCACCCCCACCCCATGCATCCCCCTCAGTGCGGGGTCTCATCAGTAGGGTGCTGCACCCCAGGGACACCCCCCGCACCCCCACCCCACGCATCCCCCTCAGTGCGGGGTCTCATAAGTAGGGTGCTGCACCCCAGGGACACCCCCCCGCACCCCCACCCCATGCATCCCCCTCAGTGTGGGGTCTCATCAGTAGGGTGCTGCACCCCAGGGACACCCCCCGCACCCCCACCCCACGCATCCCCCTCAGTGCAGGGTCTCATCAGTAGGGTGCTGCACCCCAGGGACACCCCCCTGCACCCCCACCCCATGCATCCCCCTCAGTGCAGGATCACATCCTGCACCTGCTGCCCCCCTCCTGCTGCACCCCAACGCCTCACACCACACAACTCGGTCCTGCTCCAGGGGACACTCAGCCCAGGCTGCTCCACCCAGGGCTGGGCCCTGCCCCCAGCACCCCTGGGTGCCCTCCCAGACCCTGCTCGCTCTGGTGCTTATTGATCTCCCCTCCTCCCCCAAATAAATGCAGAATAAAACCACCCAAAATCTCCCACGGTGACACCAAGCACCCTGAGCAAAGGCACCCCAGGCAGTGAGGCCGATGTCACCCCAGAACCAGCCTCCCTGGGCTAATTAACCAGAGTAATTAGGGCAACAAGGGGAGTGGGGGACATGGCACAGACACAGCTTGGAGCAGGCACAGCCTCACCTGCACAGGGATACAGGGCAGGAATTGCTGGGTTGGGGTTAGGAGCAGGGGGTGCAGGGTGAGGCCCTGTCCCCATGCCCATCATGGGTCCAGGTCTGGGTCCGGGTCCAGGTCTGGGTCCCAGTCCCCATCCCCTGCCCCATCCCCTTCCATCTTCTCCATCTCCATCTCCATCTCCATCTCCATCCCCATCCCCATCCCCATCCCCATCCCCATCCCCTGCCCCATCCCCATCCCCATCCCCATCCCCATCCCCATCCCCATCCCCATCCCCTGCCCCTGCCCCTGCCCCTGCCCCTGCCCCTGCCCCTGCCCCTGCCCCTGCCCCTGCCCCATCCCCATCCCCATCCCCACCCCACCCTGCAGCCCCCAGCTGACAGCAATGACCCCCCACCCAGTTATAGGCAGTGGTTCCTGGGTCCCTCCCTGCCTGCTCCTGGGGAGGATAGTGCTGGGGGAGCTGGGGGAGGTGAGCTATGGGGAAAAAAAACCCAAAGTGCCTGTTTGTGCTTTGTTTTTTCTGGCTTGGGGAGGCTGTTTTCTGGTTTTGTTTTCTACAACATGCTGAATGTTGTGTGTGAATATGTGCCTGATTGGCATGATGCCAATTAAATGCCTCCAAATGCCCTGGGTAGTCCAGGGTAAGGTGGAAGTGTTGGGTGTAAAGGCAGCACCCTGTTCTGCTCTCCCTTAGCAGAGGTGTTGGGGCTGCAGTGTGTGCTGAGCTGGCTCTGTGTGTGGCAGCAGCGATGAAGCCTGATCCCCTGAGGAAGAAGGCACCAGCTGGCCAGGTCTGGCAGAGCCTCCTCTGCCTCCTCCGACCCCGCAGGCAGAAGAAGGTGGCTCATTCCACCTATGTCCACAAGCTCCTGAACCAGGTACATCCCTCCTGGGTGCAACCACCCACTTTCCACGCTCAGCCCCCCAGCCAAGCGTTGGCTGAATCTGGAAGCTTTTAACCGAAAATGAAGGTGGGGTGGGTGGGGCTGGGTGAGCTCTGCCTGCAGGCAGCTCCCTGGGCTGTGCCATGCTCTGACTGTGGCTCTCCCAGCAGACATCCTCCATGGGAGCATCCTGCATGGCAGCTGCTGCTTTCTCCTGGCTGGGCAGCCCCCAGCTGCTGGAGGCCACGGCGCTGGAGGCTGCCCAGCTGCTGCGTTGCGGCAGGAGAAGCCGCCTTGGCCAACGTGAAGTCCTCCTGGCTATGGAGATGGTGCTGCTGCGTGAGCTCTCCAAGCCTCCTCAGAGACCCTCGAGCTGTGAGCCAGCACTGGCGGGACCTGGCGAGATGGGGCAGCCCTAAGGGGATTTTAATGTCAGTTGTTCTCTTTTTGTAAATAAAGTATTTATTAATATTGCTTCACAGAGCTTCCTACCTGGGCTGGCAGCACTGAGAGCAGCAGCTGGGCTTGGACTGCAGGTCTGGTTCCCTGTGTGCCCCAGGAAGGGATGCAGGGGTGCTTGCATGTTGCCAGATGAGTGTTGGGCAGCCTGGAGCTCCAAGTCTGCTGCCTGGCCCGAGAAGCCTCTTTGCTCTGACAGCCCAGGCTGCCTGGGGGCAGTGGCTGCTGTTCTGAGGCCTTTCTGGTGTCTCCAAGACCATAGTCTTGTAACTTTAACCCCTCTGGCAGCTGTGCAGATGATCTCTGCCTGCCTGGAAGTAAAACTAAGCCTGGAGCTGCTGCCAGCTCTCAGGGAAAGAGCTGGGGCAGAGGAGCTGCTGACAGCTGTCACAGGGAAGTTCCTGGCTGGGGCAGGTCAGGAGAGCAGATGTTCTCAATGTTGCCTGAAAACCTACAGCTCACCTGGGCTCTAGAGCCAAAATGGTGTGAACAGTCCCGAGGCCAACGCAGCCCAGCTGCTGTGGAGACCTCTTGCGAGAGGGGGGAGGGAGACTGGCACCAGCTGGGGGTTGTTTCAATGCTCCAGTCACCCTTGAGAATCTCTCAGGCTGCTCCTGGCAGCCCTGGCTGTTGTGTTAAGGTTGGTACTTGCCACAGTGGGGCTCCAATCCCTGCTCAAGTGGCTTTGTGCGTGGAGCAAATGTACTCTTGTATCTCCAGTGTGATCTGGGAGCAGATATGACCAAATTAGTGGAGTCCTGAGTGGTGAGAGCTAATGATTCATTGCCCAGACCCTCTGTTTCCACCACCTTTGCTGCTCAGTGCATGGGTGCCCTACTCCTCTATAGAAGCCTGGATCCTTCTCCAGCCAAGTCACAGAATCGGGAGGTGTACAGACAGGTCTGGAATATCTCCAGAGAAGGAGACTCCGCACCCCCTGGGCAGCCTGTCCCAGGGCTCCCTCACCCTCACTGGGGAAAAGTTCTTCCCCATATTGGTGTGGAACTCCCTGTGCTCTAACTCGAAGCCATCACCCCTTGTCCTGTCCCCACAGACCACAGAATAGTCATCGCCCATGGATGCAGCTGCATTGTTCCTGATGCAGGTACAGCTACACAATGCTCCTTCCAAGGCAGCTTCATCCCAGGAAGAACCAGAACAACCTAGGGAGCTCTACAGTGGGCTGGTGGCTGCAGTGTGGCTCTGAATCTAACACTTGGTCTCACTCAGCCTCAGCACTGACTTAGATCCTCAGGTCCATCCGGCTGTAAAGCCTCAGTTCAAAAACTGGAAGTGATGATTTATTCCTTGGGGTGTGTGTGTGTGTGTGTGTGTGTGTGTATAACCACATACCACACAGACATCCCTTAAAAATCCACTCCATCCCAAAAAGCAGCTGTGGTAGAAGCAGGAAGCTGAACCCCCAAATAACTGGGCTGAAAGGGCTCTTTGAGAAGTCTCTTAACAGCATCTTGGGTTTTTTAAGCTATGTTGGTGATAAAAGCCTGGGCAGACTGAAGAAAGGGAAGGACTAAATGTTAGGAGATGTTCAGTCTGCAGGTCCAAGCCTTCTGTCCTTCTCAGCCCTGGAGAAGGACCACGGCTCTCGTGTTCACTCTCACTCCAAAGTTCAGCCTCGTGCTGTTTGTGTTGCACTGCCCAGGACCCCAGCAGCCCTTCCAGAACCAAGATCCAACACCAAGCCAAGTCTGCAAAACACAGCTGTGGGTTGTACAGCTCCTGCTGGAGACTTTCAAGTAGATGATCCTAAACTGGGCTGCAAACGGCTCTTGACAAACAAAAGCAACGGGGCGGCTTCGCCCTCCAGCGTCGCGCGGCGTGGAGGGATGGGGCAAAGCCCTTTTGAGCTGCTGCTGCTTCCCATGCTGAGGGGAACGAGTGTGGTTCCCCTCCCCGGGGTGCTGCAAGGTGACAAACTGAAAATGGGCTTCAGAGCACGTCTCTGTCCGGAGCAGGAAACCTGCCAGGGAATCAAGGCTGCTGCTCGGAGACACTTGAGTGTGGTTAAGCTGATCGCAGGGGCAGAGCCAGGCAGGGTCAGGGCTGTGGTTGCTTTGGGCTCTGGGAGCTGGAGTGAGTCAGTGGGGGAGGTGGGTGCATGTCAGTCGTGCTCCAGGCACTGGCAAAGGGCTGTGCCACGGCTGGCCAGCTGCTGGGGGGGTAAAAGGGATGGGAGCCAGAGCATCTGCATCCCAAATTGCTGCGGTGCCCAGATGAGGGGTGGGGGGGGCTCCAGCATCCCTGCCCCTGCTTGCCTGAATCCACCCCAAATCCATCCAGTTCGGGTACTGGGGGAGGGAGCTGGGCTGCCTGGCACAGGGATGAGCTCTTCTGGGGGTGTGTGACAGCAGCCATGTGCCAGGGTGTGTTTGAGTTCAGCCAGGACATCAGATCTCCTGGGTCTGGACACATTGAACTCACATCTCTGAAGCATGCTGGAGGATCCCTGAAACCTGGCTTTCCCTGGGATGGGAGGACAGAATTGAGGAGAAAACAAGTTCTTAAATACAGAGACTCCTCTGAGACACGTTCGCTGCTGCCTCAACTGATCAGCTGCTTGGTGTCCCTTTAAGAGCACGAACCTCACGTCTGATAAACCATGTTGATGCTTCATTTCTTCTTTCTTAGTTTCCTCTGATCTTTCTTCTTCTCTTCCATCCCTCAGGTTACCTTCCTCCTTTTTACAATTTCACTGCTGGTAAGTGGCTTCCCGGGGCCTCCCCAGCATCAACCCGTGGTGAGTGGGTAGCGTACACCCTTCCCTCTTCCCTAATTTTTCTTTCAAACAGGGAAGTAGAGAAGAAAATTACACATCACATCGAAATTTCCAGACCATCACACACACAATAATGGTCTCCAGCCGACGAGGAGGATGTGAAGCTGTAAACAGAGCTAAATATTGAGTTCATGGGCTTTCTGGAATTACAGAGAGTGGATTTGCTCTTTTATGTGTTTTCTTCTGTGGAGTTTTTCCAGGAAATATTATGAAGACCAAAATGAGACTTCCCAAGTCTCTAACAGGGCTGTTGCACAAACACACAGTGATTTATACTGAGGGAACATTACTCACGTGGATGTTTATTAACATTCCCTTTCAGGATAGAGTGGCACCGAGCAAGATATCCTGTGAAATTAAGCAGATAAAATAGAGTCCACAACGCCTTTGCTTCTACCAAGGGGAAATCTTTTCCCAAACCTGTTCCTGAGAACCCTCTTAAGGATGTTTTTCTTTCTGGGAGGAGAGGGGGGAGGAGCTGGAGGACCCGGAGGCAGCATGATGGGTTACGGGACTGCCTCGTCCCTCGGCAGAATCCAACGGTTTTGTGTTCTCCTTCCTGGAGAGGAAGGAACTTGCCCAGTGGCAAAAGCTTTTGCTATGAGCCACTTCATATCTACATTCGTGCTTGTGATTCCCCAAGCTGATGAGAGGTGGGAATCCAGCCAAAACCACCAAACTCGTCTGAAGAGAAGGGAAACATCTTGAGGTGTCCACCGGTTATGGCTGCAGCTGGTTTTGCAGCAGCCTGGATAAGAAGGATGTGCCTCCTCTCCCAGAGACACAACACTGAGTCCCAACTGACCCTCACAAGCACAAGTGACAGGGTCCCTCCAAGGTCCTCCACCACTCCATGGCAGTGGTGGGGACATGAATTACCCTGCTACCCCCTTGGAGACATCCAAACAGTTTCATTTCAAGCTCTTTAAGAAACATAAAGCATAAAGAAAGGAAGCCTTATGGGCTCTGGAGATCTTTGACAAAGCCCAGCTGGTTCCATGGTTGCTCCATCATGGTCCCAGGGCAGTTCTCCAACCTTCCTCCACCCTACCACATGCCCGAGGCAGCACGGGACAGAAGCGCTTCCCCTGCACAAGGCAGCTGGGTTTCGTGTTGCTGGGAGGGAACACCTCATCCAAAGGAGAGGAGGATCTGGCTCAAGGCTGACTGCAACACAACAGACTGCTGGGAGCTGCCAGGCTGTGGGGAACACAGGTGGAGAAGCAGAGAACACAGAGCTGGAGGGTGGCCTTGAGGGGTTGTCTAATCGCCCTGTCCAGATCAGGGTAAGTGCAGCTCAACCCCTTCCTGATGGATGTTTGTCTAATCTGTGTTTTTCCTTCTTCTTCCCCAGAAATTTCCACTAATGGAGACTTGACCTCAGGCAGTCTGTCCTGGCACATGGCTCTATTTACTGTTAGTCAGGCTCCAAATCTCCAACTAAAGCTTTCTTAACACAGCTTCATCCCACCATTTTTCATCCTCTCCAGGCTGACACACAAGAAGACTTCATTCCCTCCCTCCCTCTTCATCCTCTCCCATGACAGCCTGTTACTGATGGGAGGATGGTTATCAGGGCAGTGCAAGAACCACAGCTGCAGGAGAAGAGCCTTGAGGTCAGCCAGTCCATATCTGGCTCATCTTCCCCCAGGCTTTGCTTCTCTGAACCAAACAATCCAATTCTTTCATTCTTCCCCCATAGATCCTGGTGTCTTGAATCCCACTGATCTGTGCTGCTTGCAACCAACCAAAAAAAGGAAGGGTTTTCAGAAGAGTGGTTGTAGTAAGGAAGGAGTAAGTCCCCCATCCCTGGAGGTGAGGAACCCTGTGGTCCTACAGCGTGAGCTGTGGTTTGTTTGGTGAATCCACTGTGGGATGTTTGGAGGGATGGAAACTGACCTGTGATCCTGTGAGCACTGGAAGAGCGTGGGGTAGAGGAGAAGCCAGCAGCACAGCAGGCAAAGGCAGGGAAACAGGAGATTCAGAAGAAACCACCAGGGTTCCACCAAACACATACCCAGCTCCATCAGAATTTCTCCTCCCTGCTGATGTGACCTAAAAGACCCGAGCTGGGTTGCACACATGAAAACAGGTGTTCTGTTGGGTTACCTTCATCCACCACCTCCCCTGCATCCTGCAGATGTCTCAAGGGATAAACCACAGCACCTTCACCTGCAGCACCACCCCTGTTCCTGTCCTCCTGTTTGCCAAGGACCACGCTGTGACTCCCTGTGATGATGCTGCTTATCCCAACTGTGAAAAAAAGAGCAGCTCCTAATTTACCTACCAGGAAAAGCAAAGACTTTGAGGGCTAATGACAATCCCCCCCAGACTGCTTTCTTCCTGGAAGTTTTCCACTCCATACCATTCCATGCCACTCCATTGCAGTTAACCCAGCTGCAACGGGACACAACTTTCATGTGGGAATTCTAGTTCAAGCAGCAGGTTTCCAGATGCCTGGGAAGATCCCTCATAGACACCTGGGCTCCCAATGCCAAAAGAATGTTAAAAATCCATGTAGGTATTTCCTCTTATCTCATAATCTTTAAAATCCCTGGATCTTAAAAAAAAACCCCACCCTGGCATGGTGACTTCAGCTGCGTGGTATCAGCATAACTCAACATGACAGTCATCCATTTGTCATCCAGCACCGTGCCACTCTAGCAAAAGGACTCCTCAGGGCATGAACTTTTCCAATCAGTCATTAAAAAATGTGTTGCAACTGTTAATGAGCTTCCTCCCAACTACTGGGAGCAGAGCGGCCGCCAGCCCGGAGCTCTCCTGGGCTGTGGGAGAATGAGTCAAACGTGGCTAAGAACCAGCTAGCAGTGACCTCCAGTTCCTCTGTGCTCTGATTCCTGGGAAAGCTGTGAGTGGCTGTGTGGAAGAACCAAAACAAACCTCACCCTGAAATCAAAGAGCAGAGCTTTGAAGGAAACACAGCCTCCTGGATGTCCACCTCAGCTGCGTTTGGCCAGCATAGAGCTGATGGTCATTGTCTGAACCACCCCAGTGGTTTGGGGCAGAGGTGGAACCAGTGCTGGTAACACAGGGATGGTTTTGTTCCTGCTAAGCAATGCCTACAGAGCTGAGGGCTCTTCTGCTCCTCACCCCACCAGTGAGTAGCTGGGGGTGCTCAAGGAGTTGGAGGGGACACAGCCAGGACAAAGGAGATGGAGTGAAGCTGGAGGAGGGAAGGGTTAGATCCGATATTAGGGGGAAGTTCTTTGCAGAGAGAGTGGTGAGGGGCTGGAACAGGCTGCCCAGAGAGGGGGTGGGTGCCCCATCCCTGGAGGTGTTCAAGGCCAGGTTGGATGGGGCCCTGGGCAACCTTGTGTAGCTCCAGGCCTGGAGGTTGGTGGCCCTGCCTGTGGCAGGGGGTTGGAGCTCTGTGATCCTTGGGGTCCCTTCCAACCCACACCAGTCTGTGATTCTGTGACTCTATGACAGTTAACCCCAGTGACCCAAGGGATGTTCCATACCATGTGATGTGATGCTCAGCAGATAAAGCTGGGGGAGGAGGAAGGAGGGATGCTGGGAGTGATGGTGTTTAACTTCCCAAGTCCCCGTTACGTGTGAGGGAGCTGCGCTGTCCTGGGATGGCTGAACTTCCCACCACAGGCAGTGGGGAGTGAGTTCCTTGGTTTGCTTTACCTGTTAAACTGTCTCCAACCCAACCCATGAGTTTTCTAGTTCTACACTTCCAATTCTCTCCCACATCCTCCCAGGGGGGACTCAGCAAGAGGCTGGGGGGGGCTTGGCCATGGGCTGGGGTTAAACCTCGACAGCATCTCAGAAGGTTCCTCAAGGTCAGCCTGGCAGAGCCCCCCCAGGCCCTGGAGCCCAGGGCTTGTCTGACCTGACTTCTGGCCACCAGAACTTGTGAGCAGCAAATCTGTGTTGGGCTCAGAAGGGTTTGGTGGATTTAAAGTTGTGAAAGGATTGATGTCACGTCAATCCCTTCACAATGGAGCTGGGCTCAGCCCCCAAAGCCCACTGCCCACCCTCTTGACGTCTCCTGTGCATAAGCAGGGCAGCCAGAGCTTCTGGCATGAGGTAAAGCCAGGACTTAAAGTCCAGTACAGAACAGATGCAAAGATGGTGACTCTGATGTGGGAGAACCCAACGGCCACAGGAGAAGCAAAAGAGAGAAGAGAAGTTGAACTGCACAAAGCTCCTGCCAGCCCATTTCTCCAGGTCCCTCTGGATGGCAGCACGACCCTCTGGTCTATCAGCCACTCCCCCAGTTCTGTGTTGTCCATAAACACTGTGCTCCATCATTCAGACTATAAAGAGGAAACATTCTCTGCAGGGAGCTCCAGGGAAGAGCAGGAGGAAGGTTTTTGAGGCTGTAGGAGTCAAGAAGAGGATTCAGGGTTGCTGAGCTCTGAAAAAAGCCAGGAACATCTGAATGTTGGTGACTGAGCCCTACCATCCCAGCGACCCCAGCAGCTTCCTGCCACAACCCCCACTTGTTTGGGGTCACAGGGTGGGGAACTGTCCAGCTGTGCTGGCAGGACAGGCAGCTGACACCCCTCAGTCCTGCTTCCCAGTGTCCCCATCCCTGCTGACTGCCTTCTACTCAGGGACCTGCTCTTGTCCCACAGCCATGCTCTGATCCCAACAAGACCCCCCCAGTCCTTAGGAAGTCATGAGCTTCCCATACAAAAGCCACCATCAGAGTTTCTCTCCACACTTCTTCCTTCTTCCCATCTCCTTTCTCCCAGCACCAGTCTGACCACCATGCCACAGCAACCAGAGATGGCCCAGGCCCCTCTCCCCTGCTCCCCAGCACCCTGCTCTCTCCTCCAGACACTCATCCCACTTTCAGGGAGTCCAGGAGAGCGTGTCTCATGGTTGCCAGCCTTCATGCATGCTGGAAGAGTCAGGAGATGCTTCCACAGCCTCCTCTTTGGCACCAGCTCTCTCTGCCAGCCCTTGATGCCAGCAGAGATGGAAACCAGCTGAGCTGCCAAACGTGTCCTGGCCTGTCCCAGATCCTCAGCTTGGCCACCCGACCTGATGGCAGCCCAGAGCCAGGGTCACACTGTCCCACCAGGCTAGGGACAAGCCACTCCATCAGGAAACAGGGCTCAGTCAGTTCAGCATCCCCCATCACAGCCCCAGGGCTTGGGGAAAAGGGCATCTGGGGTGGGACACGGACACCAGGGATCCTGTCTGGGTCCGTGCTACAGAGCAGCTGGAGCTGCAGCTGGTGCCACCTCTGGCACTTAGGGAGCTGGGTGAGAACCAAGAGAAAGGACTGAAGAGGGTCACATGCAAGTTTGGGTAGCTCAGGAGAGCTGATGAAGCCCCTGTAGGACAGGATGGAGCAGTTTGGTTGGAACAGACCCACAGTGGTCATTCAGCCCAACTGCTCAGGCACCTCAGGGTTGGCCAAGAGTTGGAGTTTGTTGTCCACCTGCCTCTGAGACACAGACAGTTTTGGGGCCAGTTCCAGCTTCTGAATGCCTCTCAGTAAAAACACTTCCCAATGTCCCATCCGAACCTCCCTGGTGCATCTTTGGATCATTCCCTGTCCCTGGATCCCATGGAGAAGAGCTCAGACCTCCCTCCACGTCCCCTCTCGGAAGCTGCAGAGAGCTGTGAAGTCGACCCTCGGGCTCCTTCTCTCCAGACAAGACAAACCCACAGCCCTCAGCCACTCCTCAGGGCTCCCACAGCCATTCCTCCTCTGCCCTGTGCACAGGATGGGGGCTCACCGTGCAAACAGGGATGGGGAAATCAGCACCTAGAAAGTGGGGTGAGGGACGACAACCATCCTGGGAGCTCCCATTGGCAGGCGGGGGAGTCTGGAGCAGGACAGGGATCCCACATCCGTGGTGCTCCTGGGGCTCAGACAGACCCAATCGCTACAGATCCCATGGGGGAACAGAAGTTTGGCAGTGGAGGGACCTTCTACCCACCAGAGAAAAGAAAAACCCCGAGCCAGCACCCAGCAAGGAGTGCTGAGACAGGAAACGTGCTGCAAGTTCATCACAAGGGAGGTAATTAATTGCTGGAGCCACTCAGGGAGGTGTCAGCAGGCTCCAGCGCTGACAGTCTGCAATAGGGTCACACTCCTTTTCTGTAGAAGGTTTTTCTTCAAACCTGAGTGAGTTCAGGACCCTGCATCACCCAGGTGTCTTCACCAGGGTCGGTGCTCCTGGGCTGAAATCTGGGGTTGGGTGTTGGTGTTCGGGAGCCACCCGTGATGCTCCTGCAGACGTTATGCCGGGAAGGGCAGCGTCCTCCCATGCCAGCGTGGGGACATGTGCCTTGCAGGGGTCTTTGCTCCATCCCTTAGTCCTGCCATGGTGGAAATGGGTGAGACCCTCACTGAGGCCCCCACCAAGCCGCCTCTCACAGCCGGCTCGTGGTGCCGCACGGTGTGAGCAGGAACTTGCGGCCGCGGCCGCACAGGCCTGGATTCACCCCTGGATCACACATCGGTTCCCATCGTGCTCTGTTGGGCTTGGTTGTGACTCCTGGCACCACACAGGTGCTGCCCAGACACTGGGCATCGTGTGGAACCTTGTCTAACCACATTGGGGCTTCCACAGGTCTGGGAACAGCCGTGGCCGGTCCCAGTAAATCAGTAAATAACCCCTTTACCCCTCCTCAGTGAGAAAGGTGGGGAAAATATAAAATCTACCTGCAGTCTCAGGGCTGGGGGTTCCTGTGGTGTTACCCCTGGCCGGGGTGTTTCCAGTTAACAGCTTCTCTGTGAGCGCCAGCACCAGAACTGCCCCTCGGCGAGGTGACCTGGAGCTCCCCCTGCGAGAGCGAGCGCCGTGCCAGGAGGCTGCACCTTGCCAAGTGTTTACAGTAATCCTTGGCAGGGCCCCAGGGCTCCAACAAAGACATCTGCTAATCCACTGAAATGAGCTTTCAGGAAAGAGAAGCTCGAAGGTTTCAGGCAACTCTGCTCCCAGCCAGGCTCTGGCAGTTGCAAACCCGCCTGTCCCGGCTGGGGAAGCACACCTGAGCCTCCCGAGACTGGGATTTGTCTCAGACCACAGTTCCCAGTAGGTTTCCCCCCCTCAGATTAGTCATTCTGTAGCATTTGTGGGCTCTTGGCCTTGTTTCTGCAGCCTCCTCGCTGTGCAGGGATCAAAGGGGATCCTTGTGAGATGTCCACGTGGGACCCCAGTGACTCAATGCCCGAGCGGAGCTGCTCTTCACACCCCTGAGTCACGAGGCTGCAGGAAAAGGGGACCAGGAACAGAGCTGCTGGCAAGGACCTGAGTGCAGAAGGAAGCCTGACCCTGCTGTCTGGGGCTCTGTGGTATTATTTGCCCCACAGGTGTTCAAGGATGACCAGGAGCTGCTGGAGAGGGGACAGCAAAGGGCTACAGAGATGCTGAGGGGACTGGAACATCTCTCAGAGGAAGAGAGGCTGAGGGACTTGGGGCTGTTCAGCCCAGAGAAGAGAAGACTGAGGGGGATCTTCTCAGTGCTGAGAAACCCTTGAGGGGTGGGGACAGGGGGATGGGTCAGTCTGTGTTCACTGGTGCCCAGGGACAGGACAAGGGGCCAAGGGCACAAACTGGAGCAGAGGAAGTTCCACCTAACCCTGAGGAGGAGCTTCTTTGCTGGGAGGGTGTCAGAGCCCTGTGCCAGGCTGCCCAGAGAGTTTGGGGAGTCTCCATCTCTGGAGACATTCCAACCCCATGATCCTGGACACTGTCCTGTGCAGCCTGCTTGAGGGGATCCTGCTCTGGGGGGTTGGACTGGGTGATCTCCAGAGGTCCCTGCCAGTCCCCACCAGTCTGTGATGCTGTGTGCGAGCACCTGAATTCAAACAAGCCACCACATCCTCGCATCCTCTCATCTTAAGGCACTACACCAGGCAGGTAACCCATTCTGCTCCAATCCAAACACCCTCCTCGAGTTTACACATCAGTACTTTTATATCTCCAAGAGAAATAAGCCAATTTCCCAAGAAACAGGCTCAAAATCTAAAGGCAGATCAAAAGTTTTAAGCTTTTTCCTTCTCTGAAGGCTGCAGCTTGTCCTGCACAGCACTTTGGAGGTCCAGAGCTGCAGTCCTGTGGCTGGGGTTCTGCTTGAACACAACCTCCCCGGAGAGCGGATAAAGCCTTTCCTCCTGAATCCCAGCTGGCTCTTGCACAACTTCTCTCCCTCTCCTGGAGAGAGAGAGGGCTCCTTTCGGTTTCAGGGCCGGGAAATCACATGCTTGATGGCTTCAACATGATGTCATTGTTTTTGGAAGAGACCTGAGAGCTGGTTGGGTTTGTCCATTCTCCAGGCACACACCGACGCAGGGAAGGGGCAGGCAGTGTGACTGTGACCAGCTTGCTGTCCCTGCCTGGCACTGGGGCTGAGCTGGGTGATCCTGCTGCTCTGGTGAAAACATTCAAGTGCAAATATTCAGTATTAATAATTCCTGTGGAGAAGAAACCACTGAGAGTGGCTGGTGCATGCAGTGATGCTGGGGAATGTCTCTGTGTGGGTCACAGAGACCTTTTGGTCTCCTCCTGAGCACCTGTCTCTGAAAATGGGAGCTGCCACAGGGGCTGAGAAATATCAGTCTGGAGGCAATGTCCTGTTCAGAAAGTCCTGAAGCTGCAGATTGCTGGAAACGGGGAGGATTTGCTGGGAAAGGACCCATCCTTGGGCTCCCCTGTACCCCATTAGCTGCTCAGGGCTTCTCCCGTACCAGAGGTTGTACTCAGAGTGGCTGCAGAAAACCCATCCTTCAGTCCCAGAGGGGCTGCTGGAGAGTCGGTGCTCTGACACCACCTGGTGACAAGGTGTGTTGCTCGCAGGATCCCCCATCTGCCTCATGAGTGGAATATTTGAACAGCCAAGAACATGAACCAGGGTGCACCCTCCCACCCATCCCTGCCTGGCGTGGGTTTGGCCTCACCCACTCGAGATGTATGGTGGCAGCACGGGAAGGATGGCCTGGCCAAGCCACCCACCATCAATCACCTCCTCCCTGCCCCAGCCTGGAGCTGTTGTGGTGCCCAGAAGCTCAATCTCCCAGCCCCACAACACCCCCTGAACTAATCCTGTCCTCTCCAGCAGCTCTATGGTGAGAGCTGGGCTGAGCACAGCTCCAGAGCTCAACCTGACCTTACAGCACCACCCTGCCCAAAGCTTCTCCAAACCTTCCCCACAAAGTGAAGCCTCTACAGATCTCCCAAAAAAACCTGAGGCAACCTTGTTCCAAGTGGTGTGCCATGTGTGTGCAGGCTGGCACGGACACATCCCACGCAATCCAAGTGTCAGGCTCCCAGACCAGTTCATGGATCCACTGGATCCCAGTGAGTGATGCTGCATGTGTGGCAGGCAAGAGAATACAGCCCATGGCTGCTGCTCCTTTGCATGTGCCTGGTGGATGCTGCACTCTGGACAGGTGAGAGAGACACAGAGGGACCCGTCCCACCAGTGGCATCCCTGGCAGAAGGCAGCTGTGGAGGTTGAGAAACAGCCCACGTCAGCCTCTGGTGAGAGGAAACTTTCTGCTTGAGGAATGAGGGAGAATCAACTTTTTAAGAGGGTAGATAATGGCAGGACAAGGGGGATGGAGTGAAGCTGAAGGAGGGAAGGGTTAGATGAGATATTAGGGGGAAGTTCTTTCCAGAGAGAGTGGTGAGGGGCTGGAACAGGCTGCCCAGAGAGGGGGTGGGTGCCCCATCCCTGGGGGTGTTCAAGGCCAGGTTGGATGGGGCCCTGGGCAACCTTGTGTAGCTCCAGGCCTGGAGGTTGGTGGCCCTGCCTGTTGCAAGGGGGTTGGACCTCTCTGATCCTTGAGATCCCTTCCAACCCACACCATTCTATGATTCTATGAACACAGGCAGCTCCTGGGGATGCAGCTCCATCCTGGCAGCTCAGCTCCTTCATCCAGAAGCCTGCGAGTGCCCGAAGTGGGCAGAGAATGAGTGTCCCATGGGTAGGACAGGTGGAAGATGCTTTGTATTCTTCTTAGACTGGTTTTACTTCAGACAGACACTGCTTTCCTTTCCTTTCTTTTAGAAGTGACTTTTTAAACTTGTGTGTTTAAGTTAAAGAAGAATCTGTTTCTTATCTCCACAGGGTAGATGCTGCATTTGCTCCAGTATGAGACTTGTTGCTCTTACCTAGAATAATTCTCTGATGGGTTGAGACATGTCTAAGCCTGCTCACACAGGGAACAGAATCAGGTTCCCATCTCCACTTGGCAATGCAACAGCTCTTCCCCGTGATGTGTGCTGCAAGAGCAGCTCAGGATCCTGGCCCTGAGTTGGGCTCTTTTCACATCTGGGGCTGTAGGAGCCAGTTTGTCTCCGAGTCACATCATTCACAGTGTCACTTGACATGGACAGAACCATTAGCTTATCTTCTGCTGCAGTTCCAGGTTGGGGCAAGACCTGTTTATTTTAAAGCAGGAAATGTGGGAGCTGGTCAAGCCCACAGCACAGACCAACATTTGATTTGATTTCAGGACTTTGCTGAGGGAGAACTGCCACAGTGGATCCACAGAGCTGTTCCTGCTCCCCATGCCAGCCTGAATGTGCCCCCTTGAACCATTGTAGCTGCTCTCACAAAGCAGCTCAGACAGTTACAGCCATATTCTACTAAAATCCAAAGCAAGTATCTTCTTAAAATCCTGCAAATCCTTATATTAAAGGTACATTAATTGTCTCTTAAGCTGCATCTACATTAGTCTGTTCAGCATGATGACCTTTCATTGAAACCCTTGAACCCTTTCATAGTTAAACAAACTCAGCACAGCATTGCTTCAGTTTCAGCTGGTCTTGTCCCACCCCCAGTCACTCTTGGTCTTCCTGAACCCTTCCCAGTTTGTTTTTTGCAGAGGCAGAGTGAGACCTGTGCCCTGGGACCAGGTCTGGATGGATCCCTTCTCATTATATTCAAGGGCCAGGCTCAGGCTGTCGTAAGCGTCCGACAGCAAGGGGAGTTCACGGCTGAACACACCCTGGCCTCCTCCATGGTCCTGAGTCCACCTGCAAGCACAACCTCCCTTTTTGTACCCAAGGAGCTGAGGGACAGGGAGATGTGGAGGGAGCTCAAGCCACGTGTGTGCTGCTGGCTGGAAAGCTCTTGGTGATTCCATTTCCTTTTCCTCTGAAACTTCCTGCAGATTTGACCAACGGAAAAGCAAGCAAGGGGCAGAGAAGGACCCTCTCTGTCCCAGAGGAGTTTCTGTTCCCCTCCCAGATTTTGCACCCAGTAGATAGGACGTCACTCCAAACACTGCAAAGGTCTGGATGGAGAATCTGAAGTTACAGTGACCCAGTCCTGTGTCCAGAGCTGGGGCCCACAATACAAGAAAGATGTAGAACTGTTGGAGAGGGTTCAGAGGAGCCACGGAGATGATCAGGGGGCTGGAGCAGCTCCAGTACGGAGAGAGGCTGAGGGAGCTGGGCTGGTTCAGCCTGGAGAAGAGAAGGCTGTGGGGGGACCTCATTGCAGCCTTCCAGTCCCTGAAGGGAGCAGAGGAACAGGAGGGGAATCAGCTTGTTAAAGGGCGGAGACTGGCAGGACAAGGGGGATGGAGTGAAGCTGGAGGAGGGAAGGGTTAGATGAGAGATTAGGGGGAAGTTCTTTGCAGAGAGAGTGGTGAGGGGCTGGAACAGGCTGCCCAGAGTGGGGGTGGGTGCCCCATCCCTGGGGGTGTCCAAGGCCAGGTTGGATGGGGCCCTGGGCAACCTTGTGTAGCTCCAGGCCTGGAGGTTGGTGTCCCTGCCTGTGGCAGGGGGGTTGGAGCTCTGTGATCCTTGGGGTCCCTTCCAACCCAGACCATTCTAAGACCCCAGAGATGTTCCCTAAAGCCCAGCTCCAAGCTTTGCCAGCCCGGTTTGTAACAGGAGTAAATCAAACACAAATGCTGCTCCTGAGCTTTGCCTGGAGGATTGCACAGATAAACCCTGGGTGCCCTAACTGAGACCGGGGAATTTCACCTGGCAGTATCGCTTCACTCCCCCACACCACAGACCAGCAGTATTTGCTGTGTGGGCTTCACCCTATCTTCAAATATTGACCTTGGGAAAAGGACTCCCAAAGAAAACTGCGCGGCAATAACAAACGCCTGGGACTACTCCATGGCTCCTGAGTCCCAACAGACTGAGCTGACTCACTTCACATCAAGTGGCCAACTCAGGATCACAGATGGCCCAGTGGGGAATGGCTTTTAGGACAAAAGACAGAGGAGAAGTTAGCCTGAGCAGAAGGGCAAGGGCTCAGGACAACAGCAACAGTGTGGGAATGGGTTGGCTTAGCCCTCAAGCTAGTCCTACATCCTCTGAAGTGGGAACTTGTTTGTCTGGAGATCCAGTGGATTCACCACAGCGTTTCTCGTTGTGTTATTCAAGCCCATCATAGAATCACAGAATCCCAGACTGGTTTGGGCTGGAAGGGACCATAAAGACCATCAAGTCCCTGCCATGACACCTCTCACCAGCCCAGGCTGCTCAAGGCCCCATCCAACTTGGCCTTGAACCTGCCAGGGATGGGGCAGCCACCACCTCAGAGTGAAGAATTTCTTCCTAATATCCAATCTAAATCTACCCTCTTCCAATTTAAACCCTTCCTCCTTGTCTTATCACTCCAGGCCCTTCTGTTTTCTTGCTCTTGCTACTGGACTCCTCGAGTGAAGAGCACACCCTGTGAACACAACCACCTTGGCTTTGCAACACCCAGCAGAGATGGCAACACCTGTGACTTCAGCCGTGTGTGCGCTGTGGGAACCCAACAACTGCCACTCTGGTCAAAGGTGAGAGGCTGAGAGAGGCTGGTGTTTGGGCTGGGTGTTTGGTTTGGGCTGGAATGCTGGAGCTTTAACCCTTTATTTGGGCTCTTCTCTGCAGGTGTGAGCAGCTCCCAGCTTCCCTGAGAAAAAGCACCAGCAGGAATCACTTCTGCAGTGCAGCCCCACAGCAGGGACACTGTGATCCCAGCACCAGCCCTAACATGCACCATCTGGCACGTGCTGAGCACTGCTCCAAAGAGCAAGGGGGGACCTTAAAAGGTTTGCAAAGGCTGAGATGCTGCACCCACCTCACAGGTATCGATCTGCTGAAACGAGCCCAGGCTCTATCCTACTGGTTTTAGTGGGAAGGGACATTAAACCCATCCAGTTCCAGGGGCAGGAGATCTTCAGCTAGACCAGGCTGCTCAGAGCCCTGTCCAACCTCACCTTGAACATTTCACAGAATCACAAGGTTGGAAAAGACCTTTAAGATCATCAAGTCCAGCCGTTCCCATCCTGTGCTAAACCAGATCCCTGAGCACCTCATCTCCCCGTCTGTTAAACACATCCAGGGTTGGTGACTCAGCCCCTCCCTGGGCAGCCTGTTCCAGGCCCTGACAACTCTTTCAGGGAAGAACTTTTCCCTCCCATCTGCTCTGACCCTGCCCTGGGGCAGCTTGAGCCCATTGCCCCTTGTCCCATCTCCTGTCCCCTGGCTGAAGAGACCATCACCCACCTCTCTGCACCCTCCTGGCAGGGCAGGGGAGGTGGGGAGAAGGTCTCCCCTCAGCCTCCTCTTCTCCAGGCTGAACACCCCCAGCTCCCTCAGCTGCTCCTCAAAGGATTTGCCCTCCAGCCCCTTCCCCAGCCTGGTTGCCCTTCTCTGGACTCGCTCCAGGACCTCAATGTCCTTCTGATGGTGAGGAGCCCAGAACTGGACCCAGCACTCAAGGTGCAGCCTCACCAGTGCCAAGTGCCAGGGCACAATCCCTGCCCTGGTCCTGCTGGCCACGCTGTGTCTGATATAAGCCAGGATGCCCTTGGCCTTCCTGGCCACCCAGGCACACTGCTGGCTCGTGGTCAGTCGTAGTCACCCAACACCCCCAGGTCCTTCTCTGCCTGACAGCTCTCCAGCCACTCTGCCCCCAGCCCGTAGCATTGCCAGAGGTGGTTCTGTCCCAGGTGCCAGGGAGACAATGGGATATGTGGGAGACCTGCAGAGGGAGAAGTTCTGGTTCCTGCTGAGGCTGGGAGACTAGAAGGCATTGTGGAGCAACCTCTGCTGCTCTGGGACCCGTGGTGCCAGGCAAAACAGCGCTGGACAGCCTGACCCACAGAGCTAGACGGTACCCTGGGCTGTCTCTCACCCTGGGGGGAGGAACAGGAGGCATTGGGGTGTCACAGCTCTCCCTGCGCTCTGCTCCTGCCCCACACACGGCTGACAGACCTCAGCTCTGGGGCAGGCAGTCCCAGAGGAGGAATTCTCTTTGTATCTAGGGGATGGATCACACCTGAAGACAGAAGCTCTCTCTTACTGCACACTTCAAGGAGTTGTGCTATTCTGCAACAGATTAATACACAATTAACTTTAAAGCACTGCACACATTTTTCTCTAAGATTAATACCCAATGCCTGACTGATTTTTTAAAATCCATTTCTATTTATACATTTTTACAGTCTGGTTTAATTTGATTAGACATTCCAAGCCCTGACACTTTTGATTTATCATCATTAATTCCATCAGCAAAGGCTGAGCCAGCTGCTTTTGCCAGAGCACTATTGCTTTAAGGAAGGAAGCGTTGGATCTGCATAAAGTACTTTGTGTCATGCCCCTGCTCCATCCCACGGGTCTGTCTAACCAGGATCCTGCCTAATTCTCCCTACTAGCATGTCCAAGGCTGGAGTGCAGAGCGGAGGCGAGAGGCGCTGCCTGTTTCCTCTGCCCGGCACTCTGAAGTCCCATTTACTGGCACAGAAGTTAAAGGATCCACAGAGGGAACAAAACCAGAGGCCCCACATTTAGCAGTACACTCTCAGTCTGTTTTTTTGAGGGCACTTTCCACGTTGGGAAAGCAAAGATACTCTGGGTGTTGGGTTTTTTTGGCATGTTTTTGCCAGGTCCTAATATCAGCTGCAGTTTGCCTGCCTATAATAAACCCTGATTGATCTGTATGTAAATATTTAGCTAGTGCCCCCCTCACACCCAGCTGGGAAGCCTTCACAGAAATCTTTCTCCTTTTTAGGTGTTTTATTTCAGGAGGAGGAATGTCTCCTGCTTGTAGGGTCTTGTAGATGACATGATTTGGGATGTGCCCGTACCTCGTGTCATGTCCTGGCTGCTCACCCCTGGGGACAAGCCATGCTGAGGGACCCTGGGATGAATTTCTCTCTGTCTCTCTTCACACGTGACAGCAGGAACAGGGATCATGCCAAGCTGGGCTTCCTCCACAAAGATCCTCCTTTTCCTGGAAAATTAAAAATGAAAAGCATCACAAGGAGGGAGTTGAAGCTCAGGTCTGTGAGGGTGTGAGAGTTATTTTATCACACAGGCTGGGCTTTTCCTAGGAAATAAGGGGAGGGAGGATGGACTTAGGAAGCAGATCAGCACAGTCATGGGGAGAACAGGGATGCTGATGGAGGTGGCACTGGTCTGAGAGGAGCTGGGTGGGAGGCTGAAGACAGCAGGAGAGGATACCCAGAGTAAAAAACTGGACATGAGACATCTTCAGCCTCAGCAAGGTGGGCTGCCTTTGCTTTTCTGGTGTCCTGTCTCTCACTAGCCCTTCCCACCACATACAACAAACACAGGAGAAATTATGTGACTATTTCCAACTTTGTATCTTATTTCCAAGCTGAGAACATTAGTAATTTGCATGCAGTCATGGTGTTAATTTGTACTAGAGCAGCACTGAAAAGAGCTAGGGATGCTCCCAGGGTGGGTGGCAGGGGTGCTGGGGCAGGGCGAGATCCAAGCTGGGGAACCACCTGGATGTAGCAGCAGAGTAAAGAAACCTGCTAAGAGGATACACAGAGTAGCAAGTCCCCACAGCAACTCCTGCCAGGGCTGGGAAGTGTGAACAACAGAATCACAGCTACAATGAAGCTACACCGACCTTCTTGCAAGGCAAGGGACAGCCACCTTGCAGAGAGACAGGGTGGGAGCGCAGCACAGCAGGCGCCAGCTGCTGGGGTTTAATTGGGACCATCTGAATGCCTGTAAGAGGCGAGAGCTTACCGACTGCTCGGGATTTCAGAAGGTTCAAGTGGAGGACAGGGCTTGGGATGGAAAGGGAGATTCCAGAAAGGAGCCTGCAGAGCAGCAGCCGCCGACAGCTGAGCTTCTCGAGGGCTCCCTGTCCCGACGGGCTCAGAATCCCCTCTCTGCTCTCCCAGCGCAGCCGCTGGATCCGCTCCTGTCGCAGGCAGGGGTGGTGGCTCTGAAGCTGCATCCTCAGGGGAAGCTGGAGCAGGTCTTCCCACTGTGGGAAGCGCCTGTGCAGAGCAGGGGGACTCTGCCTGCCTCGCAGACACAGACCCCGGGCTGTCTCCGAACAAGATTCCCAGTTAAGGCACTTGGCAGTGATTGCAGAGCCCAAGTGCCTGAAGGGGAAGCGTGGGGTCAGGCCCACGCTGTTTATCCATCTGGGGGTTGCTCCAGAGCCCACATCCAGAGTGTTGGGAGCAGAACGGCTTCCAAGCCCTGGGCTTGGAGCCAGCCCTTCCTCACCAAGACCCGGGGGTGATGGCTGTACTTGGGGACACACTGCAGAGCACAGGGAGAGAAGAGGGACAGTGGCCTCTAGTCACAGCACCTAAAGGCACAGCAGTGCCCCCCCCCCCCACCCTGCCTGCTGGGGACAGCCTGGGGCTGACGCCCACTTCTCCTGACCCTGCTGCCTGCCTCCATCCCTCAGCTCTACTCTAGGTGACACCCCAACCCCACACACCCTGACCTTAGTAAGTGATAAGTCTGGTCTGCCCACGATGCTGATTGTGGAATGATCTCTCCCTGTCCTGATCTCCACTCCTGAGCCTCTCCTGTATTTTCTCCCCTGTCCAGCTGAAACAGGGAGTGACAGAGTGGCTTTGGTGGGTGTCTGGCCTCCAGCCAGGGCTAAACCACCAGAAGGGCACAATTTATTCAGCCTCATCTGACTTAATTGCCCAGCAGAGATCAGCTTCAATATGCTGATGAGATCCTGGTGGAGGTTTGGAGTACTGATGCGATGCTGTGTGCTCAGCAGAGAGGGTAGGGGACATGGAAATGGTCACAGACCACTGCAGTCTGGGGAAGAGGGAAATCTGAAACCCAAGTAAGTCAATCAGTTTTTGTCCATGCCCCATGGAGTTTAAAAATCACTAACTAGATTAATTCTTGTAAATGCAGGTGCTAGTACCCAGCCAGCCCCATGCCTACATGCATTCTGCCACAGAAAGGGCAAAGGAGCAGACACCCTGGGATGAAGCCAGCACTCCCAAACATGAGGAGCACTGTGAAGTGCTGCTGCAATGCTGCTCAGCTGAGAGGTAAAGCCGAATTCTTTAAGCCAGCATCACGCTTGCAACAAGCCCCATGTTACTTTGGAACAACCCCAGCTCAGAAACCCAGCAAGTCACAGTGGCTTTTGGACTCTGGCTGCCACCTCTTAGCCCAGGAGTGTATAACACAGACTGCCAGGGACTCAGAATAATAATTACAATGTTTTATCTGCATTGTGTCACCCAGCGAAATTACAGCGAGATGTGACAAGACCGACTGTCTAGGAACAAAGTCCTCTTGATACACAAAACCTGCAGAGCCAACATCAACTGCAGCTCCTCCTCCTGCTGAAACACTTCAGTCCTGATCCCGTGTCAGCTGCCAGGGACGGGTGTCTCCAGTGACTTCTCCTCACTGATCTCTTCACACCCTTCAAGGCAAAGTACCTCTAGAAGATGGTGTGAAAAAACAGCACAATTCCCCTGTGGAAAAAGTACTGGGCATGTAGATCCAAGTGCTGTTGACTACAGGTTGTAGATGGGTTGTATTTCGATGAGCAGGTACAATGAGTTGAACTCCAGCCAGTTCCCTGGGAGGAAGTTGCTGCTCATTTTGACTGGAGGCGTTACTGGTTAAAGCAAGGAGCCTTCAATCAAAGTGGCACTATCAGCCTTTCAGCTTCTTGGAACTCAGGAGCTGGCTCTCTCCAAACTACACATGAAGAATTTCTTTATAAAAAGCAACATTTGGAGTTTTCATTTACTGCTTAACTCTTAGACTCAGGGTTAAAATACCCCAACACGTGACTATTGTCATGTTCTGTCAGATTTTGTACTTGGTTTCTAGTATGCTGTCCTGAAATAGCTGGAAGGTTTATGTGAGCAGCATCTCTGCTTCTGATGCAATCCGTGACTCTCAGAGAAGTGAGTTTTAGGCAGCTGAGTTTGGAAGCTCTTTAAGCCCCTTCCCAAACACAGGGTACATCACGACAAGAGAAGTCCTGTAACCTACTAGAAAAAAGCACGTTTGAATTTCCTTGAACTGAGCAGCCAAGACCCAAAACCAGAGGCTGCTTTTAATAATCTTGGCTTTTATCTTTCCAGTGGTCATTTCCTCTTTTCAATACACTGCTGGTGCCTCCACAGAAGAATCTGATGAAAATTCAGCTTCGTGAAAGCTGGTTTGTGAAGAGCTGAAAGCCTTAGATGACCTCCACGGCAGAGAGGCAAGGGAAAAAGAAATAAGAAAAGCAGTGTTTACTTGATACTCCTAACCATAAATGAGCAAAGGACAGCCAGCCCTAGCCCGGCTCCGTACGCGCCCAGCTCAGACCAAGAGCTCATTCTCAACAGGACACAGCTGTTAAAACGCTGACATGTGTTTCCTGGTGATAGAATGCAGCCAGAAAGCAGAAGTTGTTCAGAAAGACAAGCAATTTGATCATATTTTGGCAAAGATAAGAGGAAGCTGTACAGAAGCGTATTCCCTGCAGGGGCCAAGCTCTGATTAATTGGAACTGCTCGGTATTCAAAAGAGCTGATGAAAAACTTCAGCAAGCCACTGAGGCCATTCTTATTTTTCAGTGCCACAGCTATGCCATGCAGTTGAACCACCTCAGCACTGTGTGACTGAGATCAGAATCGGACCCTTTCCTCAATCTGTTTGTCTCCCCATCTCCCACCCTAGAGATAACCAACCCAGGCCATTCCCAAGCTCTGAGATTGATCACCACAGCCCTTGTCCCACCAGAGGAACAGCCACGTGCCAACATTATGCTGAAAAAAAGGGGCTTGTAAAATGCTGGGCTCTAAGCCCCTCAGAGCTATGGCTGCAGCGTTAGACTTCACTACCCTTGTTCAAGTTCAAGCCCAGCTATGAGACACGGCTTGTGTGAAGTCACACTATGCAAGAGGATGAGATTAGGCAACCCATTAAATTTTAAATCTGTCCATCTAGGTGTCTTTATCACTTTCTCAATAAGAAAGGGATATTACAAACCTACTCCCACTGAGATATACATAGAGAGAAGATATTTATTAGTTTATATAGGGTATTTAGGAGGCATCAGCACCGAAGCACTTCAGCCAGCGTACCTGATGAAGACAGAGCCCACTGTTTGCCTCCTGCATAGAGCCATGTGAAGAGCGAGTGAAAAGCAGTATTGTCTCTTTTACATGGGGCAAGCTAAGAGATGTGTCAGAAATCAGAAATTAAAGCAAACTACCTTAAGTTCTTCTTTAGTTTGGCTGGGAAAGCACTCTGACACGTGTCAATAAGAGCACTGCTGTTCCTAAGGCAACACCTTTAGCTACGTGATATCCCACGAGCTCCAAAGAGGTTTTCCATACTAAATGGAATAATTCTTGAGGCAATTCTACTCCTGTTTATTCCTCAGCAACCCACACAGGCCCACAACATGAGTCTGTCCCACAGCAGAGGTAGGTTCCTTGCCATGTGTTTACTCAAAGCCAGCTCAAGGGTTAAGGGCCGGAGTACGCAAGTTACAAAGCACGCTGCGCCTCATGTGTGGGAGTAAATGTCATATCCCACTGCACAGGGTATTTATAGAACAGCACTATTTGGGAAGTGAAACTTTTTAATGGTGAAGTTTTCAAGCAGCTGCTTCAGGTTTAAGTTCTGAAGAATGAAAGAGCCCAGAAGGCCAAGAGTTTTACACTTTCTGGCTCCGAATGTTAGAAGGAAACAAGCAGGGTCTGAGTCTGGGGAGCTGGGGTTTAAGAGCTCCAGTCTCCACACCAAAGGACAGCTCCTCAACTGACCCACACACCAGCCCCGTGTCCCAGCTGGAGGACAGAGTTGCTGTGTCATCATTACCTAGGCTAGCTGGTGGAGGAGCTCTTCCCACACACAGGGTACACCGCTGTCCCCAAGGGTCACTGTGGCAGGCAAGCAGTCCCTGGGCTATGCCATTCTGCTGGCAGTCCCTCTGGCTGAGCACTCCCAAACCCCCTGAAGTTACTCTGCAGTGGGATGCCCACGGCCAGGCACTGAACTTCAACACAAACTGCAGGAGGTGACACCCCACTTTTCAAGGGGTGAACCAAGATGAGCAACTGTGGGAAAGCCAGCAGCAAACTCAGGTGCTGCTGGAGAGATATTCAGCCATGTGTGTAAGGGCTGGACCCAGGCTTCTAGGAAAGGGATAAGGATGGGAGAGCACAGGCTGCAGCTACATAAAGTTAGGGGGGTGTGCAGGGATAGAGTGGCTTGTCACAGCTGCAATGTGCCACAGGGGCTGCACCTTGGTCAAGGGGATGAGGCTGAAAATCAGCCTGTGTGGTACAAGTTGTCCCCACCTCTAGCTCCAGCCTGGAGCTCAGGCTGCCAGAGGCCCTCCCAGTTCGAGTTCCTTGCAACTCCCTGTTTGTAACACGCCGCCCTTGGCTCACACACACTCAGCGAGCACCAAACTCAGAATAACAGATCGAAAACGCCAAGCTAAAAGCTTTTGTTGATCTCCAGCCCCAGAGTAGATCACCACAAGCAAGCCAGGCAGGAACAAAAAGCCTTTTGTGAAGCTCTGCTCTCTGAGCTGTGGCTGTAATCACAGCACGCAGCAGGACTGGACGTTACTGGGTCACCCAAAGGAAGGGTGATGCATATTTTGCACCAATTATTAATTCAGCTATTTGTGTTACCTCTCCCCATCGAGTAACTGCTACACCACGTACGATTCACATAAATAGGAACATGGTTGTATTTGCATTTGCTCCATTTGTGGGTTTTATTGCTGCAATAGAAACCAGAGCCTGGGTGTACGTGCTGCCCTAACTCCAGCGCAGGGGCAGAGCGGAGGTTGAGCAGCCAGTTCCTACCTCCCAGCATCACCTGCACCGTGGGCACGTCTGTCTGCAGCACACACTGGGCTCACCCTGCTCCAAACATCATTTTTGTGCTGGAGAGGTGTCAAGATGCACTCTGGCAGAGCAGCACATGCTCCTTGCCCTTCCAACTAACCCTTGGTACCTTCGAGCTCTTGCTGCATGCTCACTGGACCAGTCGTTACTGCAGCACTTAACACTCTGTGCTTTCAAGAGATACTGCACAGCTTTCAGAGCAACAAACTTCTCTACCATTAAGCCAAGGACACTGATACATTTTACATAACTTGACCACAAAAGAGAAGCAGAGTATCCTGGATTTCAGTCCTGACCCATGGAACAGGCTCCAAAGACGCTTCTCGAACCCTCAGTTGCAGCATCAAAGAATCTCCTGAGCTGGGAGGGACCCGTAAGGCCCCACACAGGCCCAGCCCAGTCAGAGCTGCACTGAGGGCATCGTCCAGACGCTTCGTGCCCTCAGCCCAGCTCGGGGCTGTGACCCCTTCCCTGTGGAGCCTGTTCAGTGCCCAACCCCCCTCTCAGTCCAGAACCTCTTCCTGACACCCAGCCTGACCCTCCCCTGGTGCAGCTTCACACCATCCCCTCGGGTTCTGTCCCTGGTCCCCACAGAGAGGGGAGAGATCAGCGCTGCCCCTTCGCTGCCCTTGTCAGGAAGCCACAGACCCCATGAGGCTCGGAAGAGGCAGCAGGCGGGCAGAGCCCCCACCGCGGGCGCGGGCCCCTCAGGCGCAGCGTTGCACTCCGGCGGCAGCAGCCCGCTGGGAAAGCCCAGCCCGGCCTGACACCGCCCTTACCGAGCGCCGCCAGCACGGGGAGGCGGCTACCGAGGCGGCCGCACTACGAGCCCAGCGCGGCGGCGACCCGCTCCCCGCCCCGTTCCTGAGGCAAAGCCTGGGGAAGGAAACCCACAGACCCACCGAGCAGGGCAGGCGGGGGATGGAGACCGAAGCACCGGGCGCGACCAAGGCCGGGAACGACCGTGCCGAGCCCCACAACCGCTTAACGGCCGCCGCCGCACGCGCCCCGCCCCCTCCCGCCGCGCCTGCGCACTGGGCACTCCGCGCCGCTACCCTCGCGGCGCCCCCCCCTTCCCCATCCCCGGCCGGCCGCGCATGCGTAACACGGTGGCGGCGCCCGGAGGAAACGGGGGAGGGGGGGGGAAGGAGGTCGGAGAATGCTTGGCAGGAAGCCCCGCCCGCTTCTGGGAAACCCAGGCCGCCCCCGGCAGCTCGCCGGCCGCCCCCAGCCTTCCCCGCTGCCGGCGGGGCCGCGAAGCTCCCTGCGAGCCGGTGAGGCGGGGCCGGGCGGCGATTGGACAGGTCAGGGCGGCGGGGCGGGGCGCGGCGGGGCGGGGCGGAGCGCGCGCGGGGAGGCGTGGGCGGGAGCCGCGCGCCGTCACGCGGCGAGGTGGGGCGCTGATTGGCTGCGCCGCTCGGTAGGGGCGGGGCCGGCGGCAGCCAGCGCCTGTCAGCTCAGTGCCGCTAGGGAGGCCTAAGGGGCCGCGCCGCGCCGGGCCGGGCTGGAGCGGTGGGTACGGCCACGCTCGGGGCGAGGTGGGGGGGGGGCGCGGAACGGAGCAGAGACGGAGGCCGGGCCGGGCCGGGCCGGGTCGGGTCCGGCTACCGCGGCGGGGGCGGGATCCGGGGAGCGGCGTTCGGGCCGCGGAGTGCGGCTGGACCGCAGGGCCTCGCGGAGCCCGCTGCCGGCTACCGCCGCTTCCGCGGCCGCCGGAGGGAGGAGGGAGGGAGCGAGGGAGCCCCCTGCCCTGGACGGGAGCCCCCTGCCCTGGACGGGAGCCCACCGCCCAGCCGGTGCCCGCCGCGGGACGGGCCCTGACCTCCCGGGAGTACTGTGGGGGGAGCTTGGAGCGGTACCCACCGGCTAACGGGCTCCGCTGCAGCCGCCCTCCCCCGCCTGCAGGCGCTGCCCGCGGTCCCCGCCGAGGCTTCCCCGCGCCTAAAGCCTGCATGTCGCTTTCCAGCTCGGAAACTCCTCCGGTCCTGAGCTCCCCGCTTCCCCGCCGGCCGCGCCTGTCACGGAGGAGCCACTCGCCGGAGAGAGACGAGGTGAAGCCGCATCCCTTTTGCCGTGGTCCTCGGGTGTTGCTAAGTGCCGCTTTGCAAAGCCATCATCCCTGGCCGCGGGGAGGGAGGAGGAGGAGGAGGAGGAGGAGGAGGAGGAGAAAGCCGGCCTGAGCTCAGCTAATCAAAATATACAACTGAATCAGATCTGGAGTTCGGTTAAACTGCCCGTGCGCCCGCCTCACGCATCTCACCACAGCGCTTCGCTCTGACCTGACTTCTTTCTTCTTTTGCTTCTTCTGGCAAAAGGTTAAAATGCTGCTTTGCTGATTAATAAGTCGCTGCTGTGGTTGATCTCAGATGCTTCCTGTCTTCTTTTATTCGCTTGCATTAGAAACATGTGTTGGGTGCTGGGCGCACCGAAGAAGCAGCAATCTGAAACTCGGCTCCATAAACAACGTCTAAATTGCTTTTTCAACCGGCTTTCCGGACTCTTTATGAGTAAGAACTGGCATCTTCTTTGCTGTGACATTGCTGATAAGAATAATCGAATCAGGCTTTGAAATCTCTCTCTGTAGCCTGCTGCTTTATTGCATTTTAACGAAGTTAAAAATCTCTCATTGGCACAGCTACCGGATTCCTTTGGAATGAGTAATTTGCTATTAACTATTAAATTTTAACTGCTATAAGAGAGTGAATCTTTGTGTAGCGTGCTGTGAAGGAGGAGTGTAGCAAACAAACAAAAAAACCCCAACCAGTGGGACTTGATCCAGTGTTGTTGGAGTTAATGAGCTTTGCCACTGTCTGTCCCGAATCCTGTTTCGGTGTTAAATGTGCAACAGTGGAGCTGAGGGTTTGTTGTAACATCAGTGTGGTGCCTGATTATTACTCTGGCTGCTGAAAGGAAGGAGGCAAATATGAGCGTGCTGGTTTAACTTTGTGACTTCAGAAGTTTGCTGGCAAGTGTCAGTCAAATCTGTCAGTGGAGAGAGGGGGTCAGAGGTCTGGGAGATAGGAAAAAAATCCCCATTTCCAAGAGGAGCAGCTGGGTTGGGCTGAGAGATACCTGAGTTCAGGAAAGGTCTGGAGGTGCTGAGGAAGGGAGATGGAGGTTCAGAAGGAGCTCTGTGAGGGCTAGTCATGCAGCACTCTGGTCTTTAGGAAGCTGGGCTTTGCTGATCACCCATCAGGGCCCTGAGCTCTGAGGAGTACGGACTTTGTCTTGTCTGACAGGCAGTTGTGTCTGTAATGAATGTGGGAGTTTGTCTCATGGGAGTTTGCTCAGGCTGGACAGTTAGAAACGACTCCGGGCAGTTCACATTTCTGCTTTGCAGCATTCAATCATCCTAACTGGGTATGTGGCACTGATCATAGATCAAGCATTTGTATCTAATCTTCTATTTCTACTGAGTTTGACTAAACCTTTGGCTTTGGCTAGCATTTCAGCCTGACTGCTTCCTTGTAGACTCAGGCTCAAAGCAATGAATTGTAAGAACCAGCGAACCCCCCATCCTGCTGGCTTGGGTGGAATTGATATTTTTCCCCTCCCTGTGTTTGTGGTTATTGTTGGAAGTTGTCCATTTAGGTGCTTTATTATATCATCTCGTTACAATTTAGGAAATGGCCTGACTCCACAAGTGGGTCTTAGAAATCAGGATGTCGTTAAGTAGCGTCCTGAAAGCCTGCGTGGGAACAGCTGAGCCAGGCCGGAAAGCAAAACCTCCTCCTGATGCTTTCTTATAACTTGTTTGCAAAGCAGCTCGGAAAAATTAGCCACTGCTTTGAATGAATGGGCTTGTGGTGATGTTTATAAACTCGGGGCAAATGCTGCTATTTCAGATCTCTGTCCGACAACATGAGAAGCATTGTTAAGGGGCGAGTTGTACTCAGGCTTGCACTTGAGGAAATGAGGATAGGCGTGTTTAGATACTCTCAGAAATCCTGCTGATGGTTAAACCCAGGCAAATATTTCCCTACAGACTTTGTAACCAAACTATTGCAATATACGGCTGTCTGGCAACTCAAGAGACGGTTGAAGCTCATTATCCTGATGTTTACAGTAATCCCTGAAATGGGATTTTGATGTATTTACTATCAACCCACTTTAAAGAGTGTGTTTACATATTTATTATCGTTTGTAACACGAGTTACTCAGGAGCGTAAGGCTGATAGCGAGACGCAGCTCGGTGGTGGGTTAGGGGGAAGGTTTATGGGTTAGGGGGAAGGTTTATGGGTTAGGGGGAAGGTTTATGGGTTAGGGGGAAGGTTCAAGGGTTAGGGGGAAGGTTCAAGGGTTAGGGAGAAGGTTCATGGGTTAGGGAGAAGGTTCATGGGTTAGGGAGAAGGTTTATGGGTTAGGGAGAAGGTTTAGCTTTCCCTAATGATCTTCAGGTAAACCCACATGCAGCAGCACTTGGCAATACAGGAGAGACCAAGAGGAACCGGACAGGATTGCACAGGGGCCCCTTGCACTGACAAATGGATAACACTGGGTAGAGAAGAGGAGGTGAAGGCTGTGAGAATCCTGGAATAGCAACTGGTGATCTGACTCACCAGTATTTTAATCAGTCAGGCATTCTATTTATTTTTACTTTGGAACGCTTAGATACGCAAGGGAAGTCTTTTTATTCCTCTTCATGATAATTTAAGTTAATAGGTTTAAGTGTGTTTTAAGGTGGGGGGGTATCTGTTGAGTGCTCTGACTTTTTAAAGTCACTTCTGACACAAATTGAAACTTCTCCTTGCTGACAGCAGTGAACTTGTTTAAATAACCACCCCAGGCCCATGCTACAATAATATGCCTTAAACTGACAGAGCCGAAAACGGAACTGGCTTAATTTCAGTTCCATCTGAAACATGGGCAGGCAAGGAAGCTCATCGATAGCATCCCAGCACAGAGAAAGACAACAGCAAGGAGGCAGGGACAAAAGGAAGAGGTGCCAGGGTGTTGAAGGAGTTTTACGTATATATATCTGTTCCTTGGACCCCAACCCAGATCTCTAGTGTGGTTATTTTATTTATTTCTTTTTAACAAGTGTCATCTTTTGGTTTTTTCTTTGGTGAAACTTGTGGGTTTTTACATCTCTCTGATGATTTGTAACTTATAGTCTGGATGGTTTCTTTTGGCCACAGACTTGGCACTTTCTTGGATACCTGCTGACAGTTTTTGGGACTGAAGGTCCCCAAAAAAGGTGTATGTTCTTCTCTCCATGTGATATTCCCTGCTGTAATGATGCATAAAATTCCTGGCTCTTCCCAGCTGCTGCTTTGTTGTCATGGGCAGCGAAGTAGCGTTGCTAAAATCCTAGTTGTGTTGTTTTAATAAACCCAGAGCAGCTGCAGAAGAGAAGGCAGCATTAGACTAAGTTGATGCTTTGTTCATAAAACTCTCCTCAATAAGGAAGTGGGAAACCTCACTGAGACAAGATGATTTTTTTTTCTCTCTTCTTTTTTTCATTTAACTAAATGTCAGCATGAAACTGGTGCACTCAGACTGGGAGAGGAAATCTGCATACTTTGAAGCTGACTTAGGAAGCCTTATGTATATTTTAAAGTTCTTTTCTGAGTTTATCTTAACAAAATCTATGGGCTATTCCATAAAACATTAACTGAATTTCTCAAAAAATCCATTGATGAGGGAGATTTGACCCTGGCAGACCAAGCAGGACCTCATGCCACGGTGTGCTGTAGAGTGTTTTAGTGCTGGAGAGGGGTTTGCATTACTTTTTTCCAGCTATGAGTCTCTCTTCCTATATAGATAGTAACTTCATGAAGCATAGAGAAGTTCTTTGAAGGTCCCTGCTACAAATAGCTTCCAGTTGAGATGGAAGAACTGAAGAGGGTGAACAGGGACTTGTTTAGAGAAGGGTGGAGGGGAGGATGTTTTAAAGGAAGAGAAAGCACGTGGTTCTCTCTTATTAATAACATTTGAGCCTCTCCTTAATTCTGACTCCCTACAAGTCTTGGGTGGCGTTACCCAGTTCATTAGTTTCTCACGGAGCACAGGCTTGATTTGAGGGGAGGAGTTGCCACTGCCATCAGACCGGTACCTCCAGAGCACAACTGCTACTGTTTGGCTTTCATGCTGTAAAAACGTGCTTTCTTTTTTACTGCAGTGACAACTAACATTAGTTAACCAGAGGTGAGTGTAAGCCTTATCCTTAAAGATAAGGAGCAAGCAGCTTTTTAATGCTGCTAGCAAAAGCCTGTTGTGGGTTAGGGGTGTAGTATTTGCTTTTATCTACTGCATCATTAACCCAACTTCCCCTTTCTTCCTTGAAAATAATGAGCCTGTACACATGTCTGCAGAAGGAAGAAAGGCAGGGATATTGAAATGGAGAATTATGGTTGAATCTGAGGGACTTGGATGAGGGGAGAGGAGTTTTTGAAAACCAGAGCGGCAGTTTGGGGTGCAAAACAACCACCTTCCAGCTCAGTAACTTGAAGCTCCTCGTGTTGCACGTACGTAACTTCTGTCTGTACAGGAAGCTGTGCTCATCCTGGAGCGGTGGCAAGTAAATAGCAGCCGAAACCGCAGCTCCGGCGTGTCTCATGTGGGTAAATCCCATTCTTAGTGGTCTTGCAGTGGAAGCTCAGGTACCCATTTACTGCTCCCAAGACTCCCTTTTATCTAAGAGCTCCCCTGAGAGGGGCTGCACAGGGGGCCTGGGCCTGCAAGACCGAGTGCCTGTGTCTAAATTAATGAGGCCTACAAGCCCTTTGCGCCTGTCTGGATTCATAGAATCATAGGATGGTTTGGGTTGGAAGGGACCCCAAGGATCACAGAGCTCCAACCCCCTACCACAGGCAGGGACACCAACCTCCAGGCCTGGAGCTACACAAGGTTGCCCAGGGCCCCATCCAACCTGGCCTTGAACACCCCCAAGGACGGAGCACCCACCCCCTCTCTGGGCAGCCTGTTCCAGCCCCTCACCACTCTCTCTGCAAAGAACTTCCCCCTGATATCTACTTTAAACCTTCCCTCCTTTAGCTTTAATCCATTGCCCCTTGTCTTGCCATGGATTTCCACCCCCTCTGAATGTGCAGAGACGAGTCTGGCCTGTTCAGTTCTGAATGCACAGCTTCAGGAGACGTTCTGCTTCAAAAATTATATAGAAATTCTGATTTTAGTTTATTTTTTTTCCAATCTCAACTTCTGTCCATTACACTTTGTTGTCCCTATTATAGAAATAGTTGGGGAGGGGGTGTTGATTTTTAGAAAGACCTGAAAATTGTGTGGCAACAGTTAAATAGGGCTGGGCTTGCAGCGTCTGTGCCTACACAGCCTTGTAGGCCTGAGTCACACATTAAACACTGTCTGAGTGCAGGCGACTGCTGTGTTAGAGGACGTTGCTTACAATAGCTACCTCTTTTTTAAGTCGGCCGGTGAGGTATGTGTTTTGTTGACTTTAATCTCAGTAATATTTCCTTGTTATTCTTTTCCATTTCAGAGGGCAACGGGGACTTGCAATGCTGCTTCTCCCCTCCCTCTGTTGTCTTTTAAGTAAGCTGAGGAGTGACTTGTAGAATTAGGTATTTTTTGGCAGGGGGGATGGCTTTGCACTGCAGACCTTGAAGGTCCTTGAAGGTGAGGGGAGGGCAAGGGGAGACAGAGTTAATGCAAATCAGGAGAGAGTGAGTATAAAAATAGCTCTGAACTTGTCGGTTTGGTCACTGGTGGCTTGGGTTAGTCATCTGGCAGGCTCCCTTTCTCCTGCTCCAAGGGATTATTTTACAGCACTGAGATTTGACATAATTTCTGTAGAGGAGAGGGAGCGGGTCGGGGTAATGAGTGGGATACTGTCATCAGCACTTCTTTTGCACAGCAGCTGTTCTCTGTTTAGCCGCTGAATGTGGTCATTGTTGACTTTCCTTGCCTACCTGCCAGGTTGTTAGGTGACTCATTTACACATCATACCAAGGTTCATGCACTTGGCTCCCAAAGGGCTCCCTCCTCCTCTCCTTGGTGGCCCTTTCAGCACCCAGCACCCACTAGACTTGTTGTTTGATTGAGTGCCGTGTTGCCAGAAGCCTGTTAAATGTCCTGTTCCCCCAGGCAGCTGTTCAGGGTGGACGACTGGAAAGGAAAGAAAAAAGGAAAAGAAACTCCCTGGCACAGATTAAAACTGATGAGCCTCAAAGATGAGCTCCTGTAACAGCTCTGAGATCTTATTTTTGCTGGCCTCTGTTCAAAAGTCCTGCCTCATCTTATGTTGGGGTCGTGGTACTTGACACCTGGATGTGTTTGCCAAGGCTTCTGCATTCTCACGGGTTGTTTAATGATGGAAGCGTTCATTTTAAGGTTTAATACTTGAGCTGTGAGAGGACTGGCACCAGGAAGTAACCCCCAGGCCAAGGGGCAATGTGAGTCAGCAGTGTGCCCAGGAAGGCCAATGGCATCCTGGCTTGTATCAGAAATAGTGTGGCCAGTAGGGCTGGGGAGGGGATTGTGCCCCTGGACTGGGCACTGGTGAGGCTGCACCTCGAGTGCTGGGTCCAGTTCTGGGCTCCTCACCATCAGAAGGACATGGAGGTCCTGGAGCAAGTCCAGAGAAGGGCAACCAGGCTGGGGAAGGGGCTGGAGGGCAAATCCTCTGAGGAGCAGCTGAGGGAGCTGGGGGTGTTCAGCCTGGAGAAGAGGAGGCTGAGGGGAGACCTTCTCCCCACCTCCACTGACCTGACAGGAGGGTGGAGAGAGGTGGGTGATGGTCTCTTCAGGCAGGGGACAGGAGATGGGACAAGGGGCAATGGGCTCAAGCTGCCCCAGGGCAGGGTCAGAGCAGATGGGAGGGAAAAGTTCTTCCCTGAAAGAGTTGTCAGGGTCTGGAACAGGCTGCCCATGGTGGGGGTTAAGTCACCTTCCCTGGATGTGTTTAAAAAGGGGTAGATGAGGTGCTCAGGGATATGGTTTAGGACAGGAACGGTTGGACTTGATCTTAAAGGTCTTTTCCAACCTTGTGATTCTGTGAAAACACCCATGTTTTACCTTTACCAGAAAACAGGGTGAGGGGTTTGCTAAACCAAAGCCATCGCTTCCTGTGGACTTGGGGTTGTCAGGATCTCCTGTCCCTCCTCATTCCTGTTTCCCACCTCACAAACATCCCCGTGTCTCGTCCCGCGGTGCCGTGCTTCCGCGCTTCTTCACGCTTCTCCCTTTCCACCCCTGGCTCCCTTCCACCTTCCTCTGCGCTGCCAATTGGCCAAGATTTGGCATGTGCTGGGACTTGTTGGGAGCTACATTTAGGCTAACTGGTCAGCTAGCAGCCCATGCTGATTGACTGGTCAGCTGCTGCCAAGCACAGGGGATCGGGGATCGTCTCTTCCAGCACCGTCGCTGTCCTTTAGCCGGCCCCGGCTCGCATCAGCCCCACACACCAGCAGAGCTGTGTTCTGTCAGGCTTCACCAAGTATTTCAGAAGCTATTGGTGATGAAGGGGGAGGAAGGGGAGTGAGGGAGGGGTGCTGCGTGGCAGGCTGGTTGCCTAGCCTTGTTTTATGGGAAGGAAAAGTGAGAAATGGATTGAAGGATGACTGAGTACAAGGAAGAAAGTCATTAGTAGGGTTTTATGGCTGTTCTGTGTGGTGTGAGAGCACAATGTGATTCCTCTATGAGAAAATCTGTGTCTTCTCTTTTTATTCTTTGTGGGGGTGAATGTTATTCCTGTTTAGAACAAGAGTTCCCTCTTCTACATTGTTTCACTGTATTTAAGCTAAGGGAATATACCAAGAGATACCTTTGAAACCTGTGTGGACTCGTACGTTCAGTACTAAGAATAACCTGGGTTATTTGGACCTTCAGAGATACAAGTCAGGGATGGAGAGCTGGCAGTCTGTGTTCCTTTCAGCTCTGTGCTCAGAGGCTGGGCAAGACCTCAATTTGGTGGAAATTATTAATCTGATGCCTTCAGATTGATAAACAGCCTCTGATTTCTCAGGAACTTGAAGCTGCTTCTACCTGTGAAGCATGTTGACAAGTGTTTTGCTTTGGTTTTTTGCTCTTACCCAGTGACTCTCTGAACCTGTGAAATGGCAGTGATGGGAATTACGTGCCAGGGAGCTCCTGATCCAGCTGTCAAGCACAAGAAGGAGCTCACTGCTACCAAGGGGCTGAACGAGACAGCGAGTGAAAAGCAGAGCAGTGTTTGTAAAGTAGAAGATTCAAAGAAGGTCATCTTTCACAGTCAGTGGAAAATCCTGAATGATGTAATCACCAAAGGAACAGCAAAAGAAGAAACAGAAGGAGGCTGTGCATCAATTTCTATTATTGCCCAAGCAGAATGTAAGTAGCAGTGCAGCCTGCTCTTCATTGAGAAAAAGGAATGTGTAACGTGGGATGAGATTTCACTCCCTTTGCACTCCTGGAGAGCTGAGCTGAAATCTATTTGTAAGCCTGAGTGGGGTGGAGTTGATGACACATCCCAGGCTCTATTTAGGAAGCTCATGAAATCTCCTAATAATGTGGCAGCATTCACTGACTAAAGCATAAATAATAGAGCAGCACCTAGCTGCTTTGGGTAGATAGCTCTGTCCTGCTGGGTCATCTGCTCTTGGCTGACTTCTGAACAGTGGGGTGTTTTAATGGGGAGGGGGGAAGAGTAATAAAACAAAAGGAAGCTCTCAGGTGGGAAAGAACTGGGGGATTGGGAGATGGCAGTGCTGGGAAGCCATCCAGTGCTGGGGGAGGAAGAACACAGTGTGGATGCTCTGAGGGTGGATGCTCTGTACATGACAGTGTGGTGGTTTGTCTGGATGGCTCTTGGGTTTAACAAGTTGGTAAGAGTTTGTTCTTGGTCTCCTGTTACAAGGAGAGACTTTGCCTGATACTGAAGACATGTGGTGATCCTGTTTTCTTTCACACAGGTGAAAACAGTCAGGAGTTCAGCCCCACTGTGTCAGAGAGATCCTTCATTGCTCACAGTAAGCGTTACAGGTGAGAAACCTCGCAACATGGATACCCCCTCCTCTGTTGTGTGTACTGGCTTGTTCCAAACCACCCTGGCTCTATCTGCTTACAACAACTTTTCCAAAAGCACTCCTATTTGAATTAGCTGAGGCTTGGGAAGAGTGTACCTTTCCCCAAACATCTTCCTCAAAACCTTTGTGTGTTAGGGGAAAATACAGGTTTAAGCACAAACCACTCCTCAGACCCCCTTGCCATGTCTTCCTGTTGGTGCCCACTGATTTACCACCCCTTGTTGTCTTTTCCCTCCCTTTCTGTGGGGCCAAGGTTGTATTGAAATGACCAAGTGATTCTTTGAGAGGTTTATGAGCTTGCAATAGAAGGATCTATGGGGAACTTTTAACTTTCAGTCTTTTTAACTGAACTGTCCTGATGTTTTTGAAACCATGTTCTACCATCCCCTTTGCAAAGCTGGGGGAAACTTGGGCTGCTGCTAGAAGTAGTCCTGAGAAAAAGGAACTGCTTTGTTTCTGGGGAGGACAGACAAAAGGAGATGAGAGAAGACTTAATGACAGCATCAGTGAAAGAGTTGTGAAGAGAAGCTGAAAGTGGTAAAGGGGGAGTAACAGTTGCAGTGGTAAAACAGGGGCCTGGGACTTGCTTGCCTGAGAGTGAGCAGCTTTCCCTTCCTGAAGCACGTGCTCCTTGTTGGGACTCACACTGCAGCTTTGTTAAGCACCAGAGCTTTACCAAGCAGCTCCAGTGCTCCTTGAAGTGGGTAACAGGGATACAGAATTCCTGCAAGACACCAAATCTGGCTTTGTGACGTGAGGGGTTTGGCAGGTGGGGTTTGATGTGTCGGGTTTGACACTGCCTACTGTTAATGATGTTGCACCATGAACCAACTTTGACCTTATCATTGCCTACAACTACCTGGAGGGAGGTTGTAGAGAGGTGAGTGATGGTCTCTTCAGCCAGGGGACAGGAGATGGGACAAGGGGAAATGGGTTTAAGCTGCCCCAGGGCAGGGTCAGAGCAGATGGGAGGGGAAAGTTCTTCACTGAAAGAGTTGTGGGGCTGTGGCACAGGCTGCCCAGGGAGGGGTCTGAGTCCTCACCCCTGGGTGTATTTAACAGACAAATCAATGAGGTGCTCAGGGATATGAGTTAGCATAGGACAGGGAATGGTTGGACTGGATGATCTTATAGGTCTTTCCCAACCTTGTGATTCTGTAACTGAAGAAATGTGGAGTGATCTGTTTCTTAGAGGGTTTGTGTGGAGCACACGCCAGCTCTGTGCTCAGGCTCAAGGTGATGCAGTAATGCCATCATCTAGAACTCTCCTAGGTGTAGAAAAAGATGGAGAAGTAGGAAAAGCTGGAGAGAGCAATGCTGGCTGTGGACTGCATCACTGCTCAGTAAAGGTGGAGGATAGACCCCGTGGATCAGCAAAATGATTGTAATTTCCTCATTTGAAGATTAAATAACCTGTTTTCTCTTAAAACTCAATTTTAAAAAAATAACTGCTGTAATTAGTATTGAATAACTGTAGGGAAAGGTTCCTCTTGAGAGTGGGATCCATTTGTACAGCCCCCAGTTGGTGCACTGGCCAGTGCTGGTTTGTATTTCCCTGGGAATCATAGCACAGTATCAAGCTATACACACCAGGCTTTTTGAAACTCTTTCATTTGAGTGCACTTCCCTTTAGTGCCCAACCTATTTTTCTTCCAAACAGACATTTCTATTAGGAGCAGCTATTATTAATTTTAACAATTTTTACAAAGTAGATCCTGTTTGTACGTGATCCCTGTGTTTACAGTAAATCACAAGCACAAACTCTCTCAAAAGACCCTGGAGACATTCAGGGCTTTTCCCTCCACTTTGCCAGCTAGTCTTGCTGTTCCTTGTGGAATTTGCAAATCCTGGGAGACCCAATGCTTTGTTTCTCCCTGTATTTCTTTCTTGCAATGCCAGGCATGCTGCTGTACCTTTACATTGAAGTTACAAACGCTGCAATCAGAAGGCAAGAGTCCTGCTCTTTAAATCTCAGGAGGCAGAATTGCTAATTCTTGTTCTTGCTGTGTGGGTCACTGTTAACTGGAGATGTGCTTTCACCGTTCAGATCTAAGAGACTTCATGCCTTTTGGTTTCCAATAGCCGGTCAGACAGTCTTGATCAAATCCCAAACAATGTGGCCCATGCAACGGAGGGGAAGATGGCCCCTACCTCCTGGAGGGGGAGGCACCGTGGGAAGACAAAAAAGAAACGGCACAAGAAAAGATCCAAGCTGAAAATACAACCAGTGACTGCTGGTAGGCGAGGTCCCAGAACTCCAGAACAAGAGAGCTGCACCCCAATTCCCGTCCAGGTGAGAACTCTTAAACCTTCCTTCTGCCCTGCAAGCTCCTGCCAATGCAAGGTTGAGTTTTTTGGGTGGTTGTATTGAGGTTCTTGCTCAGCTCTTCTGTTTTATTTTTCTAGGAGGATGAATCCCACCAAAATACACTTTACAGGAACAGTTTTTGGGGTTCTGAATTTAACAAGGACTTGTTCTACGATCCACTGCCATTTGAGAAACCTGAGAAACTCCTATCCACAGGCAAACTCCATTCACCAAGGAGCCAATACAAAACAGAACTGCACAAGTTGATAAGCCCTATTCAGTGCCTTAATCATGTTTGGAAACGGCACTATCAGAGGGAGAGTGTTCCACAGCCTGAAACTCTCCATCCTTTTCCCTACAACATAATACCCCCTCATTTCCCACACCTGAACAGTCCTCTCCGTGCCATGAAACGGAATGCTCTGGAGACCTACTTTCATGGTGATCTCAACTGTCAAGACAGTGAACATCACTTATCTGGCCTAAACTTAGAATATAGTTTCCCCAAAGGCGTCAACCAGTCCATGAAAACCAGTTCAGACAAGATTTCTGTGGAAGAATATTTGGTTGACGCCTTGAAGGGGAGCGTGAGCCTCGGTGAACCGCAGAATTTAGCCAGCCTAGCCAAGACGTGGAGAGGAGGTGGTCTGGACCTGAAGGAACAGTTTCATGAAGCAGATGAGAATGAAGGCGTGCTACTTAATGAGGTGATCTCCTGACCCTACACACTCATGTCCTGCAAGGCAGAGTTTCCCCAGGGCTTCAGAGGAGAAATAATCTGCATCCATGTGCTAGCTTCTGTAACAAGACTGCATTTTGTGAGAGCAGTTCTTGATGAGGTTTAAGACTTCCAGTTAAAGATGCAGGTTTGGGGTTTTGAAGTATCTGAACCCCTGTCTTAGACTGGTGGCTCTAATTTGTTTGCTCATTCAGGAAATATTCCTGCTTGTCTACGAGAAGTGTTTCTGTGCTTAGTCATTCTTCAAACACGTCTGTCTGTGAAAGAACCCAGTCCCTTCAGGTGAACAGGCTGCAATAATTTATTGGCTATAGATGGCCTGGACTGTGACACAGACAGAAACCAGGGACATGGAGACAATGTAGGTGCCCAGAGCATGTCTGCTGCCTCTGGTAGGAAGCCAGCAACTCTCCCATTGTCCCAAGCTGAACGCAGGGCTCGGGCACAGCAAATGCATGTGAATCCTAGAGGCATGATTCATTTCTTCTGAATTCAGTTCTCTCTAACCACCTCCAACTCCTCTTAGAGGACTTTTCTCTGGAATCAGTGTGGCCCTGTCAGTGCTGTCGGTGGAATTCAGGGTGTCATTTACCTGTCTGAATAAGCTCTCAGTCTACTGACTATAAAAAAGGTTTAGCTCACACGCAGATGTCTACGTTTAGTCATGTGAGTCTTGTTTTGTGTGTAGGATTTAGCTTTGTAGCAATGTCCTGCGTGTGAAGGGAATAGTTTGGAGCTCCAAAGCTAGCCAAATACCAGTGGCCTTTCTTTACAGCAGTGAGGTGTACTTGTTTAGACCAAACAGAAATCCAGTAGGTCCTCCCATATCATTTCATCTCAGAGGTAATTCTGTGCAGGGATTTTTAGAGAGGTGCAGTGTTTTCCATCGTGCTTTTCCTGAAAATGTTGGCTCGACAGTTTCTTTTCTTGCTTCATCTTGTTTTCTGATTTTTAACTTCCAGAAACTAAAGCCAGTGGATTATGAGTACAGAGAAGAGGTTCATTGGACCAAGTGTCACGGTTCTTTGGGCATCGGCTCCTTTGGAGAAGTGTACAAAATAGAAGACAAACAGACAGGATTTCAGTGTGCTGCCAAGAAGGTAATTATGTGTGAGAAAGGGAGTTCCTGATATGAGAAGGTGTATGGAGAAAAGGTCTTCTCCTTCCAGCTGCCACGGACTGTGCCTTACTGTACTGTCACAGTGAAATGCTGCTGTGGTTTTGACCAAGGAAACACTTTGAGGTGATGGCATGGAGAGAAGAAGCAGATGGAGAACCTGTGTGTGCATAGCAAGTCAAGCTTAGCAGTCAGAAATAGGTTGGTTTGGCCTCTGAAGTGTGCTGCCCAAGTGATCTTGGGTTTCATGCTGAGACAGGCCAAGGGAGTGGAGATTTCAGGTGGATCCTGAGTGTGCTTGTTGGGGCTACAGGGTGGAACAGTTCTGAGTTGTCTGCTTATCTAACTAGTCTTGTTTTAAGACACATTTGCTGGAAGTGGTGACATGAGAAAGGAAGTAAGTAGGGCAAACAGAATAAAGTAGGAAAAACACAAGGCAGTGGGTAGGCACTTGGAGCAGAGAGAGCTTTCATCTGCTCAGTGAGTGTCATACACAGTCCTGGCACGTTGGAAGGTTGTGATTTGGTTACAGATGCAGCAAAGGGGGTGTATTTTTCCAGAAGTTGGCATAATAATCCATTGTACACCAAGATATGCCATTGTCACACAATGTATGAAGCATTTGGGATATGATTTAGGTATTGATATACCCAAATATTGGGATATAATCAGGGTATTGACTTGTAGGCAGCCATGAGGAGGCCTCAGAGCTAGAGGCACAGTGATAATGCAAGTATTTGAGGATGTAAACTGTTTTATTTGAACTTAACACTTGAGTAGTTCCACCACCTCAGTGCACTGATCTTTCTCTCATTACTCCAATAGAAAACTTCAACAAGTGTGTGGGAAGTTGTTTGGCTAAGAATATTATACACAAAAAGAATCAGAAGTTGTGCTTTTCAATTTTTAAATATTTGGGGTTTTTTCTTGTTTACATCAGTCAGAGCTGGATGTTATTGCCTGTGGAGAGATGTAAGTGGTGACACTCAGCCAGCTTCTCCAGCTTTTTAACCATTCCTCAGCTATATAGAAGCAAAGATATCTAAGGCATGCAGAAGGCATTTGCATCCTCACATTTTGCATCCTCACATTTTAGATGAGGAATTTTGTGGCAACATGACCAGCTCATTTTCTGACAGTATGTAAATACTTGAAGTTACTTTCCCTTTGCAAATACACAGTCTGAGGAGAAATGGTTGTTACTGGTGGGGTGTGATTTCAGGAAGGAGGAGTGGTAGTGCTGAAAAGGAAGATGTGGAGAGAGTCCAGCGGAGGCTACGGAGATGATTAAAGGACTGGAGCATCTCCCCTGTGAGGAAAGGCTGAGTAAACTGGGACTGTTCAGCCTGTAGAGAAGAAGCCTGAGAGGGGATCTGATCAATGGTTATCAGTATCTGAAGGGTGTGACACAGGGGAAATGGGCAGCCTCTTCTCAGTGTCTGTGGGGACAGGACAAGGGGCAATGGCCTCAAGTTGGAGCACAGGGAGTTCCACACCAATCTGGGGAAGAACTTCTTCCCCGTGAGGGTGAGGGAGCCCTGGGACAGGCTGCCCAGGGGGTGTGGAGTCTCCTTCTCTGGAGAGATTCCAGCCCCGTCTGGACACCGACCTGTGTGACCTGTCCTGGGGAGCTGCTTTGGCAGGGGGTTGTACCTGATGAGCTCTGGAGGTCCCTTCCAACTCCTATGATCCTGTGATTTTAAAATGTCTGTAATTATTTCTTTTGTCCCAATTACTGGAGGATTTTAAAGAATCCTTCTGTAGGAGGATTTCAAAGGATACTGTCCATTAGAAATCATCTTCTCAGATCGAACCCTTAAACCAGTGAGTTCCATCATGCAGTTTGAACACTTACACTGTGATGTTTATCATTTTACATCTGCCACTGTCCTCAATTTCTGCTCTTTGCCTGTGTTAGGCAGAAGGGGACTACCCAACCTCTCACCATGCTTGGTGTTGTAAGCACCTGCTCTCCAAATTCCTGAGATTACAGGAAACTAATGATAGCTGGATTGTTGGCAGTGAAGAACCATGATACATCCTTTTCCCACCAGAATCTTAATGACTCATGTTTTCCTTCTGGTCTTTAGCAAATTCTTGGTTTATTTTGTTTGGCCTAACTTAGTGTAGAGAGTTTTTCTTTAACCATTTTTCTGTGTGGCCTGAGTACCACTGCACTGATCACTGATTGTGGCCACATTTCATATCCCCTCCTGATTTAGGGAGTCTGATTTTTGCCACATACTGCATCACCCTTAATATTTTTCTCCCCTTCCATGAAATCTGCAGGTGTCTATTTTGCCTTCTTAACTGGGGTAGAAATTACCTTCCAGAAATTACCTTCTGGGTGCCACAGGACAAGAGGGACAGGAAACTCTTGGAGAGTGTCCAGAGGAGGCACCAGGGATGGGGAAGGGTCTGGAGGGGAAATCTTATGAGGAGAGGCTGAAGGCCCTGGGTTTGTTCAGCCTGGAGGAGGCTGAGGGGAAACCTCATGTATCTACTGCATGTAGGACAAGGGGTGATGGTTTTCAACTTGAAAAGGAGAGATTTAGGTTGTGCAGTAGGAAAAAGTTCTCCAATATGAAGGTGGTGGGACACTGGTACAGGTCGCCCAGAGAGGTGGCGGAGGCCCCGTCTGTGGAGACATTCAAGGCCAGGCCTGATGGGGCTCTGAGTGACCTGACCTGGTACAGGTGTCCCTGCTCACTGCAGGGTGGGACTAGATGGGCTTTGAAGGTCCCTCCAACCCAACACATTCTATAATTTTCATGGCTTCTTGATGAGGGGGGAGCGAAGGGGCAGCGCTGATCTCTCCCCTCTCTGTGGGGACCAGGGACAGAACCCAAGGGGATGGTGTGAAGCTGCACCAGGGGAGGTTCAGGCTGGGTGTCAGGAAGAGGTTCTGGACTGAGAGGGGGGTCGGGCACTGGCACAGGCTCCCCAGGGAAGGGGTCACAGTCCTGAGCTGGGCTGAGGGCACGAAGCGTCTGGACGATGCCCTCAGTGCAGCTCTGACTGGGCTGGGCCTGTGTGGGGCCTGTGGGACTCGAGGGGCCTTACGGGTCCCTCCCAGCTCAGGGGATTCTCTGCCTCCTGCTGAAGATTGCCAGTCTCACCCATAAGCCAGAGGTGTTGCAACCTGGCCTCTTTTTTGACGAATCTTCTCTTTACTCTGACACTTGAGGATTCAGGGGCTCCCACAGTCCCTGTTCTGAGTGTTCCCACTTACTGCTGTACCCCCAATTTCTGATAACAAAGCTTGTCCTTGTGCTCCTGCCCTTAAACCCTGTGGGACACTGACCCAGGCATGACCAAGGAACGATTCTGTTGGGGTCCATCACAAGTTTTGTCTGGTTCTTCCTTGTTTCTCCAGGTCCAGGTGGAACACTTCCGTGCAGAGGAGCTAACGACATGTGCTGCCATAACAAGTCCTAAAGTTGTCCCCTTGTACGGAGCTGTGAAGGAAGGACCTTGGGTGACCATCTTCATGAAGCTGATGGAGGGTGAGAAAGGAGCAGTCGTAACAGAAGCACCATTGTATCTTTTGAACACAGTGGACATTGATCTCCTCTTCCTCCCACCCCAGTTTTAGATCTGTTCGTTCTCTGGTGTATCCAGAGTGTTGCTAGCATTGATTCCTGAGTGGGTTGGGGGGTAGGGGTGTGTGACCCAGCTGGTCTGCAGACATAGTCTTTCTGGAGGGTGGGGGAATTGTTTCCAGTCCTGTGCTCTGGTCCAGGATGTGTCTCTCTCTAACAGCAGCTGCAGAGTCTCACTGGAACACCTTGCTGGTGCTTGGCTTTCATGTTTATTTGCATGGCACCATATAAAACACGTTGTAGTGGAACAGGGGATACTGTACCAGCAAACCTGGACACTTCCCTGCCTGATGCTCTTTTTTCCAGCCAAGGATCATAGAAAATTCAGCCTGGGAAGAATCAGGTGGTGATCAGTAGCACCTAGAAGTGTCTGATCTGGTCATAGTGTAGTTGCTTTTGATACAAAGCAACGCTGTTAAGCTGACACTAAGTAAAAGGCTTCATGAAAGAGGCCAGTTTCAAGAATAAACAAAAGGAACAGACCCATGGGTGGAAGATAAGGGCTGTCAGACCTGGCAGGTCTCATTTCTTCATCAGAAACAGTGATGCTGATAATGCTGGGAAGAATTTAAAGACAGGCTAACAGTGACTCTCTGGATTCCTTTTTAGGTGGCTCACTAGGTCAGCTAATTAAACAGAGTGGCTGCTTGCCAGAAGACAGAGCCCTAAGTTATTTGGGCCAGGCATTAGAGGGCTTGGAGTATCTTCACGCTCAAAACATTCTCCATGGAGATGTAAAAGGTAGGATGGGACTTACAGCACCTTGTTCTTCCCTTTTTCTTTCAAGAGGCAAACTGCCTGGAGATAAAGTTACCAAGTGACAGAAGGTTATTTCCTGGATTTTCAGCTTTACATTTGAGATCAGAGGTTAACTTGGTCCTGACCAGCTAGGCATGTCATATTTGTCCCCTTTCTTCGTGTTGTTGGTGGGTCTGACAGGCTGTTTGTCCCACCACTGAGGTAGAAGAATCTCCAGGGCAGATAATTAGTAGTGTATGAGTAGAGACAATTCAAGCTGCGTACTTGCTTAAACCAGTGACACTCCATAGGAGCAACAGACCTTGGTTTGGGCTCCAGAAGCTGTAGTTCTGTGGGCTTTTGACTTTTCTTCCTTCTCAGTGCCCATGAGACACTAATCAAAAGCTTCTCCCTGGCAGCGGAGAACGTGCTCTTGTCTGACGATGGCAGCAGGGCTCTTCTGTGCGACTTTGGTCACTCTGCTCACCTTCACCCCGATGGCCTGGGAAAGTGCTTGGTCACAGGTAAGGATTTTTCTGCTGCAATTCTAAAGAATTGCACTACTGACTCATTCTTTCTCCTTGAACATTTACATACAGCTAATTTGCAAGCAACTGTATTTTTCCAGACTTACCGTTGCTCTTGAGTGACACATTTATTGGTATTAATTAGTGTGATGGATCCCACTGACAGGTAGAGTTAACTTCCCTTTGGAAAGGTGGTCCTTATCTCCCAGTCTAGAAGGCTGGAGGTGTGTTTTTTTGGAAGGTGAGGTCAGCACGCTGCATTCAGTGTTTGGTCCCTGCAAGAAACCACATTGAAACTTAACGATGTAACTCTGACTTGTCATGTAACCTCACTAAATAGCTGGGGATGAATCCTGACCTCCACCAAAGCAAAATTCCTCACCAGCTTTTGGGTAGTAAAATTCTATAGTGCTTCTTAACACAGCTCTTGAAAGAGATGGATGTGTTTTCTAATGCCAAGCATTTTGCCTCCCAGATTTGCTTGGAAGGGAAGTTTAATACCCATTCCACATACAAGGGGTGGGACTGGTACAGAGATGTCACCTTTGAACGGTGTATAAGACTGTCCAGTGCTGCTTTTTGGGTTAAGGCAGCTTGTTTCTTGTTTTAACTGCAAAGACAACAAGGCTGCCCTAGGCTTCCCAGCAGTTCCACTGGAACAGTTCTCTAGTTTCCATGCAGTGAGTTTTCATTTGAATGCTTTTAGGGAACTACGTGCCTGGCACGGAGACTCACATGGCTCCAGAGGTGGTGATGGGAAAGCGTTGTGACTCCAAGGTGGATGTCTGGAGCAGCTGCTGTATGATGCTGCACATGCTGAATGGGTGTCACCCTTGGACACAGTATTACAATCACCCACTCTGCCTGAAGGTAAGTGACCCAGCTGGTCTCCAGTCAAAGTTAGTCATGGTACCTAGGTAGAGAGCAGTCATTTTGGTAGGGCTGGTTCTCAGGCTTCTAAGACAATGCCCACCTTGCTTTGGAAGCTGGTCATTTCTTACACATGCTAGGGCTGTTCCTTCCCTATCCTCCTTGTGATCTGGGTGTGACTTTTTAGCATTCAGCTGTAAGAAAATTACTGCTCCAGGTCTCTTGTTAATGCTGTAATTTCAGTTGGAAACGCTGTCAGGGTGGGAAGAACCTTTCTGAAATCAAATGAAGCCTCTCTGGTCTAACCTCTTTCACTTCCTGTTTGTTACACAGATCGCTAAAGAGCCACCTCCTCTGAGGGAAATTCCACCTTCCTGCAACCCTCTCACTGCTGAGATTATTAAAATGGGGCTGGAGAAAGAACCTGTTCAGAGAGCATCTGCCTCTGAACTGAAAACCAAGACCAGTGTCGCCCTTGAAGAAGGTAGAAATGTCCTGTACCTAAAGCTTCTAGTAAAGTGGCTGGTCACTAGTTATGGCAGGGTGGTCCTGTGGGAAATCCCAGCATGTTTTACTCTTTGGTGGATCATTTCCTCAGCCTTCAGTGGTGATGTAGATTTTTGGGTTGATAGCTTTCTGCCTGCAGCAGGGTGTTTCTCACCCAAACAAACTACAGTTTCCTGTGTGCTGTCATGTGCTCTCTCTTCCTTTTGGGCTTGAAGCAGAGGACGTGCTTTGTGTGGGTTTAAGACATGTGCTGTGGCTGGGCTCACATTCAGCTGTGTATCAGCTGCATCTAAAGAGCTAGAGCCAGGTATACAGCAGGACTGAAAGAGGAGGTTTCCTGCATCCTGACCTGTAACTCATACCTGTGCTCCAGGCTTGCCTCTACAACTGTTATTTCAACTTAATCCTGCTGGAGGGTTCTGTAACACAGCAAGAATTTGTAGAGGTGATCTGATTTTGTTTTCTAAAGACATTTTACAGCAAGGTATGGTTGAGGAACTCTTTATGTGAAGGGAAAGTTTTACCTCTCTTTTCTTTCTTTATTTGATAAATGTTTGTGTGCTTTTTGGTTTATAGTGGGAGGTGTGACAAGCCCCTGGAGAGGTGAATACAGAGAGCCCAGACACTTATCTTTGAACAAAGAAATCCACCCACAGACGTCCCTGTCCCCCACAGTGAGCCCAGTTTCTGAGACCGGTTCTGACCCAAAACTACCAGTCAAAGTTTCTTGCCCAAGCCCAGTCCTACCACCACCATCTCTGGAGCAGACAGAGGGAGGTGAAGGAACCCCATGGAACGTGTGCAAGGAGTTATCTGAGACCTGGGATCCTCCACCTCTCTCCTCAACTCCTCTCCCCCTGAAGAGCTGCAGCCACGTGGAAAAAGCAGCAACCATTTCAGAACAAGAGCTCCAGCAGCTGGAAATAGGTAAGTGATGTGCTACGTAGGGAATTCAGCTTCTTGCTTGAATCACAGAAGCACAAGGTTGGAAAAGACCTTTAAGATCATCAAGTCCATCCATTCCCATCCTAAGCTAAACCATATCCCTGAGCACCTCATCTATCCTTTTTTCAAACACATCCAGGGAAGGTGACTCAACCAGCTCCCTGGGCAGCCTGTTCCAGGCCCTGAATTGAAAGAACCAGATAAAAATACAGCTGCTTTCTTTGGGCCTCTTTGACACTTCTAGTTTTTGAGCTAGGATGTCATCTTGTTGATAGTTCCACTCTCATTACACAAATTGCTCAGCCTTCCTTGAAATTACCAAAACTAGTAGTGCTTTGCTAATTAAATACGCCTACAAAGGTGGTGGTCAGGGTTTCCTTCCACTCGCTGAACGGTGGAGCGGCCTTCTGAGAGAGGTGTGGGAACCTCTCCAAAACCAGCCAGTTTCAGGCCTCTGCTACTGTGCACCATGTAAACAGAGTCACAGAACCACAGGGGTTGGAAGGGACCTCCAGAGCCCATCAGATCCAACCCCCTGCCAAAGCAGCTCCCTAGGACAGGTCACACAGGTCGGTGTCCAGACGGGGCTGGAATCTCTCCAGAGAAGGAGACTCCACACCCCCTGGGCAGCCTGTCCCAGGGCTCCCTCACCCTCACTGGGAAGAAGTTCTTCCCCATGTTGGTGTGGAACTCCCTGTGCTCCAACTTGAGGCCATCACCCCTTGTCCTGTCCCCACAGACACTGAGAAGATGCTGGCTGTGTCCCCCTGTGTCCCACACTTGTCCCATGGTGTCTGCAGCCCCAACTTCATGTGGAATCAGAGCTTTTCCAACAGAATTCTTTTAATAAAAGGATACGCCCGTTGGGTGGGAGAGGTCAAATGAAGCAGTACAGTTAAAATCAGCCCACAAATGGCTTTGGGCCTTGGAAAACTTGTAGCCACCAGCCAATAAATGTGATTACCAGCAGCAGTCCAGAGTTTGAAACCCAGTAGTAAATTCAGTGTGAAAATCAGTGAAGTAATAATCCAGTTCTGTTGTCCCAGTGTAACTCAACCTTTTCCTGTTTCTATCCCATAATTTCTAGCCATGGTAGATGAACTCAAAAACCTCAAGCTAGGAGAGAAATGTCTTGAAGTGTAACTGTTGTCCCAGAGCTGAGGAATGGCATTTTGGGGCTTGCTGAGGTCCAACATTCTTCTCAGATAGCTTTGGATCTTCAGCAGCCTCGTAAGGGCTGGGTACTATCACTGCAAGTTCCTGCAAGAGATGGGTACATGAGTTTGACCTTTCCCTGGCTGTGGCGTGGATGGGTCTAGACAGAAGACTGAGAGGTGACATAACAGACAAGAAGTGGGAAATTCTGGGTGCTGGTCCTGTCCCTGGCATTTTGCATGTCATTGCACAATTCATCTGCCCTTTCCTGCTCTGTTTCCCCATTTTCACAGCGGTGACAATCGCCCTCACTTAGCAGAGGAACTGGGTGTTGTGTTTTATGGACACTGATATCAGTGTTTGTTAGATAATGCTGAGGAAGCTCTGGGTATTAACTGGGACTAGAGTGAGGAGGCATGGAAGGAATCCCTACAAATGTCTTCCTTCTCTTTCCTCTTACCTGCAGAACTGTTTCTGAACAGCCTGTCGCAGCCTTACTCGCTGGAAGAGCAGGAGCAAATGCTGTCCTGTCTCAGCATCGACAGCCCCTTCGTGTCGGACGCCAGTGAGAAGGTGAGTGTACTAGAGAGGCTGCTGGCTGTGTTTCTGGGGAGGGGGGGAAGCTCTGACTGATGGACATCTGGAGTTTCTCACGTTTGCTGCTGCTTTTTGATGCCCAGTTGGCTGGACACTGCTTGGGAAAGATCTTTGTCTCAGACAGAGGGGTATTTAGGACTGTAGTTCTTCAGATTGTTTCCTGGCCAGCAGTGATCCCTCTCCTCCAGTAGCTCTCCTGTGCTGTATGCTCACAGCAAGCACCACGTGTTTGGATCTGGAAAATCTCACCAGCCTTGACCCTCTCTGTGCAGAAATAAGAAGCTGAGGAAGCAGTGCTGAGCGTAGGAACCGTTCCACATGGGTTACAGCGTTGGTGGGTGAGGGAAGAGCAACTGTTGTCACCTGCCTGGACTTAGGCAAAGCATTTGACACTGTCCTGTATGACATCCTTGTCTCTACATGGGAGATACATGGATTTGATGGATGGACCACTTGGTGGATAAGGAATTGGCTGGATGGTCGCACTCAAAGCGTTGTGGTCAAGGGCTCGATGTCCAAGTAGAGACCAGTGACAAGTGGGTTCCTCAGGGGTTGGTACTGGGACCAGCACTGTTTAACATCTTTGTCAGCAAGTGCACCCTCAAAAAGTTTCCAATGACACCAAGCTGTGTGGAGCAGTCAGGGTTCTGCAGGGCTGAGATGTTGCCCAGAGGGACCTTTATAGGATGGAGAGATGGAACCAGGTGAACTACATAAAGTTCAACAAGGCCAAGAGCAAAGTCCTGCATGTGGGTCAAGGCAATCCCCAGCACAATGACAGGCTGGGTGGAGAAGGGATGGGGAGCAGCCCTGAGAAGGACTTGCAAGGGTTGAAGGATGAGAAGCTCAACATGGCCCAGCACTGTGTGCTGCCTGCCCAGATAACCACCTGTGTCCTGGGCTACATCCCCAGCAGTGGGACCAGCAGGTTGAGGGGGGATTCTACCCCTCTGCTCCACTTTGGGGAGACCCCCCCTTCAGTGCTCCATCCCATTTGGGGGTCCCCAGGACAAGGAGGAAATAGAGCTGTCCGGAGCAAGTCCCAAGGACCCACAGAGATGATGTGAGGGCTGGAGTCCCTCTGCTCTGGAGCCAGGCTGGGAGAGCCAAAGAAGAAAAGGGCTGCTTCTGGGGAGAGCTCCCAGCCCCTTCCCATCCCTTAAGTTGCTCCAGGAGAGCTGGAGAGGGGCTGGTGCCCAGGGCAGGGAGGGCCAGGCCCAGGGGAATGGCCTTCAGCTGCAGGAGGGGGATGGAGAGGGGCTGGGAGGCAGAAATCCTTCCTGGGGAGGGGGGAGTCCCTGGCACAGGGTGCCCAGAGAAGCTGGGGCTGCCCTGGGATCCCTGGCAGGGTTCAAGGCTGGGTTGGATGGGGCTTGGGGCACCTGGGGCTGGGGGAGTGTCCCTGCCTGTGGCAGGGGCGCACTGCTGGCTCTGAGGGCCCTTCCTACCCAAACCAGTCTGGGATGCTGTGGTTCTAAGCCAGGTTGGACCAAATGACTGTACAGCCCAGGGTTATCTTCCTGTCAGTGGCCACTAAAGGGATGTTTAGGGAAAGACCAGAAGGACAGAGCAGAAGAACAGAGACTCTGCCCTTGGATATTCATTCCCAGCCTATCTGTTCTCTGTTAATGTCTTTTAACCCATTCATACTGGTGATTTACGTGGTCCTAAGTTCCTTAAACACTCAGTTGAAGGAATGGTTTGCCCTTCCCCTGGTGTTCATAGCTCAGGGAATAGCAGTGAGCACGGAGTGGAGCCAGGGCAGGGCACAAACCCTCCAGCACTGTGCTGGGGGCCAGAGCCGGCGCTGTGCAGCCTGCCATCTACAGGAGCCCTTCCTGATGATCACCTCTGTTCCCTCTTTCTGTTCCTCATCTCAGCCCTGCGGTGCCTTTGGAGGAGACCCCTGTGCGGTGTGGAGCCGTGTCACAGCGTGCTGTGCAGGGCAGGATGGGGGTCTCATTAATTTTGTTCCTAATAATGAGCCCTAACATTTCATTTGACTTCTGGCTGGGACTTACCACTGCACTGATGATGTCAGGGTGCCCTTCCCTGACTCCAGGAGAGCTTTTCCAAGCACTGCAGCAGTGTCATGGCTGTTGTTACATACCCCTAACTGGTTTTCCTGTGTGTTACTTGTCACTTACTGACATTTGGATTTTATCCAACCCTTTATTCTCCTCTCACTCCACATGATGTTCTGGAGGTGTTCAAGGCCAGGTTGGATGGGGCCCTGGGCAACCTTGTGTAGCTCCAGGCCTGGAGGTTGGTGGCCCTGCCTGTGGCAGGGGGTTGGAGCTCTGTGATCCTTGGGGTCCCTTCCAACCCAGACCTTTCTATGATAAACCCTCTTTTCTCATCTAACTCCTCAGCTGACCATTGCTTTGACTACTGAGAACACCTCATTATGCTGGAAGCTGTTCCCTCACAACTCATCCCCTTTTCTAGGTGGCAGGGAAACATTAAATCACCCAGGTCCCAGCCTCCCATCCCTGTGGATTTCCACCCCTTTTCCTTCCTGAGATGATTTTAACCTTTATCTCATCCAAACTCATTGTCTTTAGGAACCTTTGACAGACTTAACTCTTCCTTCTGCAGAACTCCATGAAGGCTTCTCACAGCTTGCGGGACACTATGAGCTCTGGGATTCATTCCTGGAACAGCCAGACAGATGGACAGAGCTTCAGCTGGAACAACCTGCTGAACCGCAGTCGGCACACGGACACTCCCAGCTACTTCAACGGTGAGCCTCAAGTTCTAAACTTTGGATCCAGTGCTCAGTTAGCATTTTCTCTGTAGCCAGAGGGGCTGGGACATGGGGTCCTTGAGCTCTTCTTCTCCTTGGGTTGCTGTGTCAGCACTGAAAAGCTCACAGGATGTCAAAAGGCCCAAGCAGCCCCAGGCAGGGTGGGCTGAAGGCACTCAAGGCTGTGTGGTCTCTTAAAAGCCAGAGAAGTTCTGGGGTGCACAGAGTGTGGGTCAGTTTTGTGTGCCTGGCCTCAGGCAGCAGCGTGTCCTCAGGCCAAGAAAGCCCACAGCATCCTGGGGGTGTCAGGAGAAGTGTGGGCAGCAGGTCAGGGAGGGTCTCCTGCCCCCTGGGGAGGCCTCACAGGAATAGTGTGTGTGGTGCTGGGCTCCCTGGGGCAAGGATGACCAGGAGCTGCTGGAGAGGGGACAGCAAAGGGCTACAGAGATGCTGAGGGGACTGGAACATCTCTCTGAGGAAGAGAGGCTGAGGGACTTGGGGCTGTTCAGCCCAGAGAAGAGAAGACTGAGGGGGATCTTCTCAGTGCTGATAAACCCCTGAGGGGTGGGGGCAGGGGGATGGGTCAGTCTGTGTTCAGGGTGCCCAGGGACAGGACAAAGGGCCAAGGGCACAAACTGGAGCAGAGGAAGTCCCACCTAACCCTGAGGAGGAGCTTCTTTGCTGGGAGGGTGTCAGAGCCCTGTGTCAGGCTGCCCAGAGAGGTTGGGGAGTCTCCATCTCTGGAGACATTCCAACCCCATGATCCTGGGCACTGTCCTGTGCAGCCTGCTTGAGGGGATCCTGCTCTGGAGGGTTGGACTGGGTGATTTCCAGAGGTCCCTGCCAGCTCCCACCTCTCTGGGAGTCTGTGACCCACGTGTGCTGTATAAATCTCTACAAAGTAATTTTAGGGACATGTTGAGCGAATCAATACCTCTCTTCAGCTGCTTTCTTGCTAAATCCAGCTCTGTGAGTCAGTGTTGCCTTCAGCAAGCCTCCGTGGTCAGCTAAAGATCTATACAAATGAAATGCTTAATGACAAGACCCAGTTCTTTGGCTGTGAGTGCCTTGCTGCTCTGCTTTCCTGTGTTGGGCTGTGCAGGCTCTGTGCCCACAGCAGAAGGGAGTAACTTCTCTTGCACCTTTCAGGAGTAAAAGTCCAGATCCAGTTGCTAAGTGGAGAAAATCTACACATCAGGGACTTCCACAGGACAAAGGTGGGAGACATTGCCACTGGGATAAGCAGCCAGGTGAGACACAAAGCTGGAAGTCCAGCACTTTGTCTGAGAGCAGTTCCTTCCATAACACCACCTCAGAATGCCTCAAACCTCCCCCCAGCAGCCCTTTCAAAGGTCCTACTGATACATTCAGTAACCTAACTTGGGTGCTGCTGTTGTGAGTGTGATACCAGAAGGTGTCTTCAGAACCATAAGCCCTTGCTAACTGTCACAGGGACCATAGGGATCTCTGTCTTGGAAAGTACCCATGCTGCAGCTTGAAAATCCTTCTCCTCAACTATAAATACTTTCCCCTCTCCCCAAAGAATCACTGTCTGACTTTTCCATCAAGAGCTAAGGACAGCAGGCAGTGTTTGCTTGCAGTGCTCCTAACTTGTTAGGCTGGAGGAGATTGGCAGATTCCAGTGAACCTCAGTGTGAGCCTCTTCAGCAAGTCCTGAAAGGAGCTCCTGGGAGTTTGTGGGGCTGCAGCTCACCTGAGTGTACAATGTGGTGATCACCTCTAAGCAAAGAGGTTGAAGAAGTCCAGAAGTGTTTTAGCAGTGTTGGTTCTCTTTGGCAGATGTTCCCTTGGACATCACAAAGCAAAGTATCACTAGGCTGTGGGGGAATTCAGAATGCCCAAACAGGCAGCTCAGGAGCCACCAGCAATGGTCAGAAACTTGAGTGAGGCCATTTGGCAGCAGGGTGACCGCTACCTACCCCGGTTTCTGAGATGCTTTCTTAGGAGAGGAGGTTAGGATGTTCTCCAGGAGCTTTCCTTGGGTTGGGAAGCTGTTTGCTAGGTTTGATAGAGAGATACAACGTTCTGAAAGAGATCTGTTTGTTCTGTTCCACAGATACCAGTGCCTGCTTTCAGCCTGGTTACTAAAGAAGGCCAGCCAGTTCACTACGACATGGAGGTCCCCGACTCTGGCATCGAGCTGCAGTGCACCCTTGCCCCTGACTGCAGCGTCAGCTGGACATGGCGAGTCAAACACGGTCAGCTGGAGAACAGGCCATGAAGCTGTTCCTGGTTTTGGGAGGTTTTTTTACCTTGTTGAAAGGAGGAATTGCAAAAAGCTTCCACCCACCCCTGCCGTGGAGCACCCAGTGCCGCTGCTGGTGTTTTGTGCTGAAGTAGGATAGCGGTTCAGCAGCTCGCTGCTCTCGGGCCTCACCTCTGTTGTCTGTTCTGATCCAGTTCCAAGACATGTCCTGAGCGCTTAGATCTTCCCCAGAACAGTGGGAATTAACTTGGTTTGGGTGTGTTAGGTTGAGCTTGAGACTGGTGGGTGGAAATTCCTGCTTTTCAGAGGAATGCGATTGTGCTTTTCAGGAGAAAAGGGGGATTGGATGAGAACCCCTTGTTGCTCAGCCTCCAAGGTTAAAGCTGGTACTTGCTGGGCTTGCCCAAAGGAAGAGGTTGGGTATCTTCAGTGAGCTGAGGTTGTTTGTGCTGAGGGGAGCTGGCTAACTTCCTTCCAGCTGGAGGAAAATCTTAACGTTTCTGGAGGCTCTGGGTAGCATCATCTCTACCTCAAGCCTTTGCACGGGGAAAATCGACAGCAGTAACTAGCTGGGTTCTTGGTTTCACCTCCCACCCTTCCCCGCAGACGCTTCCTTCTTGAATCAGAAAAGAACTTGTGTTCCCAGAAAGAGCTTTGCTTGCAGCTCTCATCTTCAGGTCTCCTCCCTGACGCAGGAGCTGGTGCTCTCTGGTGTCACAGCCAAGGTTGTCTGGCAGGTAGGGCAGGAGGAGGGTTTGATGTTCCTCAGTGGGCAGTGCTGGGTGGGCTGTGTTCCTCCATGCTGTCTCCACCACTGCTGTGGGTGGGATTTCACATGAACTGTCCTGTCCAGGCAGCTCCCCCTGGCAAGTGGGGAGTGGACAGCAACTCCAGCAGCTTGGACAAGAGCTGAATTGTGCTGGGGTGTTTATAAACCAGTCTCACTCCCAGTTATCAATCCATCTGGCTGCTCATCCCCTCCACATCCCAGTTCTGTGGGGTGTGTTAGCTCAGCCTGTCTTCACCAGCATTTAACGGGCCGGCACCACGTTTGGTACTGCTCCCCTTCTGTCAGCAGGTGGGGAAGGAGCAGGGTGGGCAGCTGGGCCCACCCTGCCATAAGCTTTGAACTCTCTATTATTTTTTTACTGATTTCTGAATTCTTTGGAGTACACTGAACCTGGGGTGGGTCACATTCAGGTGGGCAGGTGTTGTAATTCCCTCTGTAACCCAGAACAAAACCAGAGGGAGGTGTGAGCTGTGAGTGTTTGGGAGCTGCTCAGAGTCTCTGCCCACCTGGAAATCGCCGTCACTTGATGGTGTGCTGTGGCTCTTCCAGCGTGCCCTACCTCCAGCCAGCCCTGGTTCTGGGGGACACAGCAGTGCAGGAACCTTTGTGGGTTTTCTGAAGTGAAATTCACTTAGAAAACACCTGGGAGAAGTTAAACACTGGGCCTCCCTTCCTGAGGACCTGTGCTCCTTAAGCAACTGCTGCTCTTCCCCTGTGGTCTCCCAGAACGCCACCTGGTTTGGGGACACACAGCAGTGACACCCCTAATCCACAAGTGGTGATGCAGTGAAGGAGTGGAACTCTGGCAAAGGGAAACCTGTCACTGCTGTGGGTAGAGTTTCTATAGCACTTTTTGTTCTGAAGCACTTAATATGTTGTCCAAAATAGACACCTAATTATAGCTGAAGTGCCACATTAGGAGTTTTTTAGTAAACAATTAACACACTGTGCACATCTCTTCCAGGAAGGGGGGCAGGGAGGGGGGGGGAGGTGAGGAGTTTGGCTCAATATTCTTTTTTCAGATGCCATAAACCAGTAAGAATCTTAGGCTCTGGGACAGGAGGGGGTCACATCCCCATCCAAGCATCCCAGGAGCTCCCCAGCACACGATAGGTGCCCCAAGGATGGCTACACCGATGGCTCTCCCTACACCTGGCACCCTTCCTGGGCTTCCTCCGAGGGGAGGAGGAAGAAACAAAAAAACCTGTTGGTTGTTTCTAAGAAGAGGCTGTTGGTGATGTGTCACCGTGACACATCGCTGCTGGTGATGTGTCAGTCCGAAAGCGTGGTCTGGTCCCTTCCCAAAGGCTGCGGCTCGTGGCTTTCGCTGTCGTCTGCAAGATGCTTCCATGTCCAGGTGTTGGGCTTTGTCCCTTGGGGTCTGGCTGGAGTTCCAGGTGGGATGCACCAGCCCTCTGTTCGCAGGACTTCTGAGCTTTACACTTGATTCTATAGCATTAACCTTCATCTCGGCCCGCCTGCGCCAGCGGGCGGCAGGCGCTGAACCCTGGTGCCCCCAGAAGGTCTTTGTTGGGTAGGTGGAGATCAACACGTTCTCCTGAGCTCTCCCACCAGCATTAGCCAGCATCCCCATCCCCGTTCCTTCTGTCCTGACCCTTCACTCCTACTTTCCTGCCACCTCAAGGGAGCAAGTGAGGCCGTGGGTTTCCACCCAGGCACGCAGGCCGTGGCGCCGGCAGGCCCTGCCGCACGGGAAAGACACCTTGGCTCACACCACAAACCACTGGTGCTTTCTTACTGTCCTGAAATGTGGTTTCCCCCCCTCTCAGGAGCATCTCCAAGGGTTTCACAGTTCTGCTACCTACGAGCTTGGGATCTCCTCGACTCCCACTCGCTGCCAGGACAGTTTCCTCTTTCTTTGACTGGTCGTTACTGGCGTCACGAGCATAAGAAAAGTCCAGTTCTCAGCTCAGGGCTGGCTGTGCAATACTGACAAAAGAGAAAGTCAGGAAAGCTTTCACTTATCCACATTAAACTTTGGCTGAAACTGTGTGTAATAACATAACTAGTCTCCAGGAGAGAGCCCCAGTCAAGGGGGGGGGAGGACAGATAGCAGGAGGAGTGATGAGTGCAGGTGGCTTTTGTGTCCCTCCTCCCGTGAGCAATGGCTGGTGGCAGAGCGACACGGAGCCGGTACCGGCTTTGGGATGGGCAGTGCTGGAGTAGAGAAGGTGATGGAATGACTGACAAGCTTGTGTGGACTGAATGACACTTTATAAGAACTGTGATTTTTGAGCAATGAATGGGTTCCACCTGCGTTTTCACAGGGAAAAAAGAAATAAATCTGGAAAAAAAAAAAAAGATTCTTGGAGGTGGTGGTTTGGTGCTGTGGGCTGGGGGCCAGGCAGGGTGCTGAACTGGCCCTGCTGGGAGAGGGGAAGCTGATGGATTAAGCCCCATGTTCTGTTTTTGAGGGGGGAGAAGTCATGTCTGGGTATGAAGAGGCGTGACTCGTGTTTCCCAGGATGGGGGGTCCCTTTTCCTGCTCCTGGCCCAGGGTGGGCAGGGGCAGTTGCTGTGCTGGGACCTGCTGCAGCTTCCCCTGGTTGTGCAGAAGAGGTTCTGGGCTTGGGGGAGGTGGGCAGAGCAGTGGGATTTCACCCACGCCTTTCAGCAAGGACCTGGGATCTGGTGGCCTTCTCCTCAGGGCCAGTGAGAAGCAGGGCTGGCCCATGGAGGAGCTGCAGGCCCTGGTTTCACCTGTTACATCACCCTGGAAGAGGCTGCAGAGCTGAGCAGAGGCTGAAGTTACCTGACTGAGGACATCCCAGTCAGGTAACTGGATGGGATGTTCCAGAATTCCAAACTGGTTTGGGCTGGAAGGGACCTTAAAGACCATCAAGTCCCAACCCCTGCCATGGGGGCATCTCTCCCCAGCCCAGGCTGCTCGAGGCCCCATCCACCCTGGCCTTGAACCTGCCAGGGATGGGGCAGCCACCACTTCCCTGGGCACCCTGTGCCAGGGCCTCCCCACCCTCAGAGTGAAGAATTCCTTCCTAATATCCAATCTAAATCTCCCCCCTTCCAATTTAAACCCTTCCCCCTTGTCCTGTCACTCCAGGCCCTTCTAAAAGTCCCTCCCCAGGTTTCCTGTAGCCCCTTCAGGGACTGGAAGGTGCTGTAAGATGTCCCTGGAGCCTTCTCTTCTCCAGGCTGAACAACCCCAACTCTCTCAGCCTGGCTTCACAGGAGAGGGGCTCCAGCCCTCTGATCATCTTCCTGGCCTCCTCTGGGCCCATTCCAACAGCTCCATGTCCCCCTTATGTTGGGAACCCCAGAGCTGGACACAGCACTGCAGGGAGGGGCTCACCTGCCCCCTGCTGCCAGCAGGACCAGCCAGAAATCCATCTCCCACCTCAAATTGCTCTCCTTACCCAGGCAGTGTTAGCAGAGGAGCAGCCAGTCCCTCGGTCTGTCCATCCCTCTGTCCCAGCCTCCCCACACACAAAGCTGCCCCCAGACAGGCGCTCGGTCCTTCACACTCGTTTTATTGCCAGTTCTGCTTCAGATTAAACAGGTTTATAAAAATAATGTATACAAAGGAGCAGGTGACATTTCTGGCTTGAAAGGCTTTTTATAACTTAACCTCGGGGCCCCCCCTCCCTCCCCTCCCTCCCCTCAGAGCTCCTGGGGGCCGGCGCTTAGCTTAATTACAGCAGGAAGCGGCGGCTGCTCAGCGCACGGCGAGGCCTAAACCCCGCTCTGAAGCCTGGGGGCTGGCGGGGGCACGCGGGGCCCACCCAGGGGGCTGGTCAGCGAAGTGAATGCGTTAACGGGGTCATGGCAGCAGTGTGGGTGGGGTATCCACAGCGGGGCAGGGGAGGAATGGGGGTCTGGGGCGTTATTTGGAGGCTTGAGGAACTCTCTGGCCTTTCAGCAGCCACCCAGCAGCACTTTGGGTTCCTGGTGGTTGCTGTTGGGGCTGGAGACTGGCGAGCACCCGCTGCCTGCAGCATCCTGCACACTCATGGCTACTGGGAGCACCCTCTGGCTCCCCCAGGGCTCACTGGGCATCTCTGAGAGGCTCCAGCCCAGACAGTGGATGCCGGGGATGCGATGGGCAGCACTGGGAACCATCTCAGAGGCCCCAAGGACAGTGATTCCATGACCCTGCTTCCGACTGTCACAGCTCCTGGGTGGGGGACGAACAGCCCAGTGCTGCTCCCCACAACCTCGGGGTCCCAGGCAGCCCCTCTGTATGGGTGTTCCAGTCCCTGCTCCCATAGCACAGAGAAATTTTAAGGAAGACATAAAAATCGCTGTAAAATAGCACCCCTGCCAGCTCCTGGGGTACGGGAAGTGCCCAGGGTGGGATCTTTGCAGCAGGCTCCTCGCTGGAAAGGAGGCGCAGCCCGTGCCTGCTCGGCTCTGCAGCAGAGGACACGGGCCTGGAAGGGCTGGGCAAGGCCAAGGGGGATGCACAGGGACCCCTGAGCCCCTGGCTCACAGCCCCGCTCCCCTCCTGCAGCGGGAAATCCAAGGCACCAGCAAGCTGAAGAGCACAGGGCTGCCCACAGGTAGGAGCAGCCCTGGGGCAGGGATGGGGCAGCCCCTCTGCTCCATCCAGGGCAAGTTGGGACCCATCCTGCCCATAGCCAGGAGGGTCCCCCAGCCCCACCAGCGTGGAGGAGCGATGCTCAGAGGCTCTGCTAAGCAAGCGCCGGGGGATCCTTGCGCCAGCCCCAAGGGCATGCGGGGTGGGCGCTGGCACGCTAAGCGGCTGCCGCAGCTCGGAGCGGGCACTGTCCCTGCGCCCCCCGCGCCATCCCAAGCCTGCGGGTTGATGTCCTGCGGTCCCGGCTGCATCGGGGGTGAGGGGATGGTCCTGCCCCGGTCCTGGCAGCTGCAGGGACGGCGCCGGTCACAGCGAGATGTCCGGCGTCGCCTGCAGGCACTGCCCTGCCACCCGCTTCTTGGCGCTGCCGCGGCCCTTGTCGGCACGGCGGTAAGGGTTGTTCCGCAGATCTGCAGGGGGGGCAAAGGGCTGAGCTGCACCTTCCATCCCACCACAGGCTGGGGTGCAGCACCCAGCACCGCCCAGCAGTCCCCCCACTTCGGGTCAGGATGCTCAGGAGAAGCCCGACACACGGCACGCAGAGCCAGGAGCCACAACCACCCACCCTGGGTGATCCCAGCCCTCAGCTTCCTTGGTGCGCCCCCCCCCCAGCCCTTGCTGTGGGGCTGATGCTGTTGGGTGTCAGCACGATGAACCACCCACCTTGGGTGACCCCATCCCTCAGCTTCTTTGGTGCCCCCCCCCAGCCCTTGCTGTGGGGCTGATGCTGTTGGCTGTCAGCACGATGATGCTCCGGGCTGGCTGTCAGCACGGGGGCCAATCTGCCCCGCAGCCGGAGGTGATGCTGGGTGAGAAGCCTGGGGGGGGTGGGGTGCAAGGCCAAGCCCCCAGCCCACGTTACCTACAGAGGACTCTCCTCGTTGAAGCTCACGTCGCAGAAGAGCCGGGACGAGCGCTTGCCCGTCCGGGCCGTGAAAGGAACAGTTTTCAGAGCTGAGCAGAGCAATCCAGAGAGACCAGCGAGGAAAAGGAGGAGGAGGAGGAGGAGGAGGGAGGAGAAAGAAGCAGAAGAGGAGGAAGAGCCGTGAGACAGGGCAGAGAGCGCTCGGCAGCTTTACGAAGGGATGCGAAGTTGTTACGGGTGGGTTTGGTCCCCATCACAGGGCTTGGTGACCCTCCTGCTCCACAGCCCCACCCCAGAGGGCTGCAGGGGGGATGCCTGGCCACCCCCCCGCAGTAGCCTCGCACCTGAAATGATGTCCTCGATGGCCCCGTCTTTCCCTTCGTAGATGAGCGGCTCCTTCACCATCTGCCTCTTCTTCAGCTCGGCGATCATGTCCATCTGCTGCCTCCTGGCTTTCTGGGGGGGCAGCTGCAGGTGGGGACAGTGCAGGGTGAACAGCGTGGCCTCCCCCTGCACCCCAAAGGAGATGGGGTGCTCCCCCACCCCAGCTCTCCCTCACCAGGGCTTGTTTCACCCTTCCCAAGGTAGCAGGGGGCACATGGGGACCCACCTCGGGCTGGTCCTTGCTGCTGGGGGGGCTGGATTCTGTCTCTTTGGCTGCAGCCTCTTGTTTCTTCCACAGCTCGATGTCCTGCTCTGCTTTCTGGGGAGAGGCACAGGGAGTGTGTGCTGAGCCAGGGGTGTCCTGCTGAGGGACCACAGCACCCCACCTCCTCCCCTCAGCAGCCCCCCACCCCTCTCCAGCATCCCCCCCAGCCCGAAGGGCAGCACCCAGCCAGCATCTCTGTGCCTCACGTGCCCCCAGTCTCACATTTGGCTTTTGCTGAGGGTCAGACCCCCCCCAACCCCAAATCTCCTCCCAAACCCAGAAACAGGGCACCCCCCCACACCCCCTCCTACCTTGTAGGCTCTGATGAAGCGCATGAACATGGGGAAGAAGGTGGTGGGGGGACTGGTCTTGGGGTTCTCCCCAAAATACTCCACAGCCGACTCATACGCCTCCTGCGGGCAGAGACACCCCAGTCCAACACCCATCGCCCACCACACCAGCATCCCACCCCGAGCCTCTCCCCTGGGGCAGAGGTGTGAGCAGAGTGCACCCCAGGGTGTCCCCACGTGGGACTCGGGGTACCCAGTGTGGCTTCACGACCCCATCCCACCCCCAGCACCCACCTTGGCAGTTTTGCTGTCGGCCTGCAGCTTCTCCATCACCTCCAAGTTGACCTTGAGGAAGTCCTTGAGCACGGTGCTGTCGTCCTGCCGCATGAACTCCTTGCGGGTCAGCTCCATCCCCTGCTGCAGGCTCCTCACGTCCTGCAACACGCTGTCCAGGGACACTGCGGGGCAGGGGAGTGGAGTGGAGGGGTCAGGACAGGCTCCCAAAGCTCCTGCACCAGGGCTGCAGCTGCCCTGACCCCCCCCAGCCCGGGACCCATGGGTGGTACCTGTGCCTGCCTTGTCGAGGAAGTGCAGCTCGGTGTGGAAGCCGGTCAGCTCGGGGTACTTCTCTGTGATCACCCGCACCAGGTAGTGCAGCAGCGTTTGCTTGCGGTCTGTCGACTTCATCTCCAGCAACTGGGAGAGAGCAGAGTCAACCCCAGCCCACGTCCTGCTGCCCCACCTCAGCCCTGCTCAGGGCAGGCTCTGGTGGCACTCCAGCCCCATGGCTGGTGCCTGCATCCCTCCATCCTCACGCTGGTCCCTGCATCCCTCCATCCTCACTGCTGGTCCCTGCATCCCTCCATCCTCATGCTGGTCCCTGCATCCCTCCATCCTCATGCTGGTCCCTGCATCCCTCCATCCTCACACTGCTCCCTGCATCTCCCAGCCCCACAGCTGGTCCCTGCATCTCTCCATCCTCACGCTGCTCCCTGCATCTCCCAGCCCCACAGCTGGTCCTTGCATCCCTCCATCCTCATGCTGGTCCCTGCATCTCTCCATCCTCATGCTGGTCCCTGCATCCCTCCATCCTCATGCTGGTCCCTGCATCCCTCCATCCTCACGCTGGTCCCTGCATCCCTCCATCCTCATGCTGGTCCCTGCATCCCTCCATCCTCACGCTGCTCCCTGCATCTCCCCAGCCCCACAGCTGGTTCCCATCCCTCCACACCTGGTCTCTGCACCTTCCCAACCTCACAACTAGTTCTCCTCTACCCCCATCCCTTTAGCTCCTCCCCAAGCCTCTCCAGCCCTAGAGATGGTCCCTTCATCCCTCCACTCCCACAACCAATCCCCGTGTCCGTCCATCCCCACGCTGCTCCCTCCACCCCTACAGCTGCTCCACGGGCCTCTCCAAACAGATGGTCCCTCCACCCCCAGAGCTCAATCCCATCCTCCATCCCTACAGCTGGTCCTTGCGTCCTTCCACCCGCAGCAGGTTCCCATGTCCCCCCCATCCCTGAGGGTGGTCCCTGGGTGATGCCGGTGCCCCCCAACCCACCAGCACCCCAGGCAGCCTGGTGCCCACCTACCGCGTCGAGGCTCTGGAGCCGGAAGCCGTAGGCTGCCCCACGCTTGCTGCTGTTCATGTAGTTCCCAAAGGCCAGGACAATCTGTGGAGACACCAGGGCTTAGAGACACGACCCGGCACGGGTGGGGCACCCCGAGGAGGCACAGTGGTGGCACAGCTGCTCGGTGGCAGAGGGGATGTGGTGCTGGCACCGTGTCCTGCGCTGCTGCTGCCGCCTGCTCACCCACCTCTTCTTTCCATTGCAGATGCTCCAGCCCCGGCCCCATCTGCCCCCCCCAGCACCTGCTGCCTCCCCAGTATCCCCCCTCCACCTCCCACCTGGCTCCATCTCCCACCTCAGCACCAGCCTCCCCAGTATCCCCCCCCCTCCACCTCCACCTGTCTCCATCCCCCACCTCGGCACCAGCCTCCCCGGTATCCCCCCTCCACCTCCACCTGGCTCCATTCCCCACCACGGCACCAGCCTCCCTGGTATCCCCCCTCCACCTCCACCTGGCTCCATCTCCCACCTCGGCACCAGCCTCCCTGGTATCCCTCCCTCCACCTGGCTCCATCCACCACCTCAGCACCAGCCTCCCCGGTATCCCCCCTCCACCTCCACCTGTCTCCATCCCCCACCTCGGCACCAGCCTCCCTGGTATCCCCCCTCCACCTTCACCTGGCTCCATCTCCCACCTCGGCACCAGCATCCCCAGTATCCCCCCCTCCACCTCTCCCCCCACCCCGCTGCTGGGGCTGAGCCCAGCCCTATACCCCCCCCCAGCACCCATCCCATCCTGAATGCGACCCCCCACCCCCCACCCCATCAAGACCAGCTCACCCCACCCTCCTCACCTCAAGGATGTTGCGCAGTTTGCTGGAGGACTTGAGGGACATGGAGGCAGCGATGACGGCGTTGAGTTGCTGTGGGGGGGTGAGGGGGAGGAGAAGCCTGTGTGTCTGGCTGCAGGATGCCACCCCCCCTCTCACAGCACCCCCCACCCCCGTTTCCATCCCCCTCGCCACCCACCGGCATGAGCAGCTGGGCCGTGTCGCTGAAGTTGCCCAGGAAGATCATGACGTTCATGCGCTCGGCCAGGCGGGGGATCTTGCTGAAGCGGATCAGGAACTGATCCTCGTCCGACAGCTCCTCCAGCGGCTGCTGCTCCCGCTCGAACTTCCCGATCAGCGTCCGCTCGTACTCCGTGGGCAGGAAACGCAGCAGCAGCTCCAGAAAGTCCAAGCTCAGGGCTTGCTGGTCATACCTGTGGGTGGTGGGACACCCCCGGCGCTGTCAGACCCTGCAGCGGGTCTCTCAGCTTCACCGTCGCACACGGTTGGGTTCCAGCATCCTCTGCACCCTGCTGGTCCCTGCATCCCTCCATCCCCATGGCTGGTTCATGGCATCCCAGCATCCCAAACTGGTTTGGGTGGGAAGGGACATCACAGCCCCCTCCAGTGCCCCACTGCCACAGGCAGGGACAACCCCTCCCCCAGCCCCAGGTGCCCCAAGCCCCATCCAACCCGGCCTTGAACCCTGCCAGGGATCCCAGGGCAGCCCCAGCTTCTCTGGGCACCCTGTGCCAGGGACCCCCCCTCCCCAGGAAGGATTTCTGCCTCCCAGCCCCTCTCCATCCCCCTCCTGTAGCTGAAGGCCGTTCCCCTGGGCCTGGCCCTCCCTGCCCTGGGCACCAGCCCCTCTCCAGCTCTCCTGGAGCCCCTCGAGGGATGGGAAGGGGCTGGGAGCTCTCCCCAGAAGCAGCTTCTCTTCTCCGCGCTGAGCCAGCCCAGCTCTCCCAGCCTGGCTCCAGAACCTTCCTCCCCCAGCCCTCCATCCCCCCAGCCAGGTGCCATCTCTCCTCCAACCCCAGCGCACCCTCTGCCTTCCCAAGCCCCCGGCACAGCTGGGGGGTCCCTCCCGTCACGGGGAGGCCACTCACGTCTCGATGGCCGTGCAGATGTCCTGGATGCTGCGGCCGCCCTTGCGGAGGGTGATGGCCAAGTTCTTGGCCCGGTTGGACTCCATGAGGGTGACCTTGCTGGGAGCCTTCTGCGTGGCCTTCACCTTGAGGGCGCTGATGTCCACGCCAGGGCCCTGTGCTTTGGTCTTGAACTGCTCCTCAAAGTCACTCATGTCCAGCTCCTGTGGGGAGACAGGGCTGAGGGCACGGCAGGGAGGTGACGCAGGACAGCTGGGATGAGGATGGGGCCAGAAGACCCCAACAAGGGGGAGAGGAGTGAGAGGATGAGGATGGAGCAAGGGGATGAAGTCCAGTCGAAGGGATGAGGATGGAGCAAGGGGATGAAGTCCAGTCAAAGGGATGAGGATGGAGCAAGGGGATGAAATCCAGTCGAAGGGATGAGGATGGAGCAAGGGGACAGGACAAGGGGACAGGGAAGGGGCAAGGAGGGGATGAAGGGACCTGAGGATGAAGATGAGGAAGACATGAACAGGATGTGAGGGTGAGGATGGAGGTAAGGGACAAGGATGGGGGACAGGAGAAGCACAGCAGATCCCAAGCTGTCCCTCCCCCTGTCCCTCCTCCAGCAGCTCCATGACACCACACACGGGTGCAGGGAGGGCAGGGGGGCAACCCCAGCGTGGGTTTTGGCCTGCACCCCCCATGCCCCCCCCCCCCCCCCCCCCATCCTTACCTGCAGCACCTTCTCATCGTTGAGCTCGGTGAAGACGGTGCCGTCGATCTGGCTGGGCTTCAGAGCCACCCAGTTGAAGACAGGCATGCGGAACTTGGTCTGGATGGGCTTCTTCACCTTCACTGCGGGGGCACAGGGGGGGGGACACCGTGTCACTGCGTGGGGAGGGGGTCCCAAACCCACCCCAGGGTGCCCCCAGCACATCCCCCACCACCCCTGGGCCCCACTCACCTGAACCACCAGTGGCTTGAGGGGCACCTGGCGCAGCTGGGACCTCCCCACCGAGGGGTGGGGGCGGTGGAGGTGGGGGGATGGGACCCTCCTGTCCCCCCGGCAGTGGAGGTGGTGGAGGGGGCACTTGGGCACCGGGGAGCGGGGGGGCTGGAGGGGGTGCAGTGCCTGCAGGCAGGGGGGGTGGGGGGGGCAGCGGGGGGCCGGGCTCAGCCCCTGGCAGTGGGGGTGGGGGGGGAGGTGGGGGTGGAGGGGGGGATACTGGGGAGGCAGCGGGTGCTGGGGGGGGAGATGGGGCCGGGACTGGAGCATCTGCAATGGAAAGAAGAGGTGGGTGAGCAGGCGGCAGCACAGGACACGGTGCCACCACTGTGTCCCCTCTGCCACCGAGCGATTCGGCATCCCCAGGCACAGCCCTGCGCCCTGCCTCAGTTTCCCTACCCAGAGGCACAGCCCAGGGCCCTGCCTCAGTCTCCCTGCCTCAGTTTCCCTGCCCAGAGGCACAGCCCTGTGCCCTGCCTCAGTTTCCCTGCCCAGAGACACACTGCCACCCCTCCTCCACATCAGTGTCCCCACTGGGAAGGGGACATCCCAGGTCGCCACCATCCCCCCACACCCACGGTACCTGTGCCGGTGGCATCGGCGGTGCCGGTAGCGGTGCCGGTGCCGGTTCCGGTGGCATCTCCGGTAACCACGGGGGCTGCCGGGGTTTCTATGACAACGGGGACGATTTGGATGGCGACGTCTCCATCGGGCCCACGCAGGATCTGCACCAGCCCCTTCTCCTCCAGCTCCGCCAGCCGCCGCTCCAGCGCCAGCCGGTAGCCCTCCTGGGGCTGCAGGGCCGGCGGGCTGGGTGGCCTCGGTGGGCTCAGCTGCTCCTGCGGCGGTGACAAGTCCCAGCACATCATCAGTGCCCCTCCATCCACCACCCAAAACACCCCCCCTCACCACCACCACCAAGATCCCCATCCCCTTCCTCCGGCAGCACCCATGGGTGCTCACCCGCAGCGCCTCCAGCTCCCGCCGCGCCTGGCTCAGCTGCTTCTCCAGCTCCGCTATCTTGGCCATGGAGTCGTTCTCTGCATCCTGCAGCTTCTCTGTCAGCTGTGGGAGAGACAAGGAGGAGACGCCGGCTCAGCCTCCCCCCTCCCCAGCCCCCCAGCCCTGTCCCTCCCTCGGGGCCGTGCGTCAGCAGCTCCTGCCCACGTGCCCACGGCCCACCTGGCTGACGTGCTCCTGCAGCTCCTCCATGTGCTCCAGCACGGCTGTCTTGGTCTCTGAGTCTTCCAGCATGGACCCCACGTCGAAGACGTTGTCCAGGTAGGCTTGGATCTGCACCTGCAGCTTGTCGCTCTCCGTGAGGCGCAGGGTCTGCCACGGCACCGGCACGGTCAGTGGGGGAAGCCCCCCAACCCCACCACAGCACCCACCCACCCACCCAACCCCAGCATCCCCGGGGTGCTGGGGGGGTCTCCCACCTCCAGGTAGTGATCCAACCCACCCAGCCCCCACAACCCCCAGCATCCCCGGGGTGCTGTGAGGTCTCCCACCTCCAGGAAGTGGTCCAATCCAGCCCCAGCATCCCCAGGGTGCTGTGGGGGGTCTCCCACCTCCATGTAGTGGTCCAGCCCACCCACACCCAGCATCCCCGGGGTGCTGGGGGGTCTCCCACCTCCAGGGAGTGGTCCAATCCAGCCCCAGCATCCCCAGGGTGCTGGGGGGGTCTCCCACCTCCAGGGAGTGGTCCAACCCACCCCCAGCATCCCCGAGGTCCTGGGGGGTCTCCCACCTCCAGGTAGTGGTCCAGCCCACGCACCCCCAGCAGCCCTGGGGTGCTGTGAGGTCTCCTACCTCCAGGAAGTGGTCCAGCCCAGCCCCAGCATCCCCGGGGTGCTGGGGGGTCTCCCACCTCCAGGGAGTGGTCCATCCCACCCCCCCAAACCCCCAGTGTCCCCAGGGTGCTGTGGGGGGTCTCCTACCTCCAGGGAGTGGTCCAACCCACCCACCCCCCCAAACCCCCAGCATCCCTGGTGTGCTGTGGGGGGTCTCCCACCTCCAGGGAGTGGTCCAACCCACCCCCAGCATCCCCGGGGTGTTGCGGGGGTCTCCCACCTCCAGGGAGTGGTCCAACCCACCCACCCACCCCCAGCATCCTCGGGGTGCTGTGCAGGGTCTCCCACCTCCAGGCAGTGGTCCACCGCACCCACTCCCAGCATCCCTAGGGTGCTGGGGGGTCTCCCACCTCCAGGGAGTGGTCCAACCCACCCCCCCCCACTCACCCCCAGCATCCCTGGGGTGCTGTGGGGGGTCTCCCACCTCCAGGGAGTGGTCCAACCCACCCACCCCCATAAACCCCCAGCATCCCCAGGGTGCTGTGAGGTCTCACATCTCCAGGGAGTGGTCCAACCCACCCACCCCCCTAAACCCCCATCATCCCCAGGGTGCTGTGGGGGGTCTCCCACCTCCAGGTAGTGGTCCAGCCCCAGGTGGGTGAACTCGTACTGCAGGAAGACGCGGAAGTTCATGTTCTCCACCGAGTGCACCACGATGTTGATGAACTGCATGCAGGCGACCTGCGGGGCCAGCAGGGCTCAGCGCGGCCACCGCGGCACGGCGGTCCTTGGGGACACGGTGCCCCCAGGGCCACACGGTGGGTTGGTGGCCCTCAGGGACACGGCGCCGCTGGGGAACCTGAGGTGGCTCCACAGCTCTGGGGACACGTGGACTGGGGGAAGGACCAGTGGCTCGGCAGCTCTGGGGACATGATGGCTTGGGGACAGTGAGGTGGCTCAGCAGCACAGGGGATGTGGTGGTGTGGGGACATGGAGGTGGCTCAGCAGCCCTGGGGGCATGGGGACAGCGAGGTGGGTTGACATTCTTGGGGATGTGATGGCTTGGGGACAGCGAGGTGGCTCAGCAGCCCTGGGGACACGGTGGATTGGGGACAGCGAGGTGGCTTGGGAACACTTGGGGATGTGATGGCTTGGGGACAGTGAGGTGCTCAGCAGCCCTGGGGACGTGATGGTCTGGGGACACTGAGGTGCTCAGCAGCCCTGGGGACATGATGGCTTGGGGACACTGAGGTGCTCAGCAGTCTTGGGGTCATGATGGCTTGGGGACATCAAGCGAGGTGGCTTGGAAGCACTTGGGGACAGCAAGGTGGCTCAGCAGCCCAGCGGACATGGTGGTGTGGGGACACTGAGGTGGCTTGGCAGCCTGGGACGTTTGGGGACACTGAGGCACTCAGCAGCCCAGGGGACACCCAGCGCCCTGGGGATGGCCCAGCAGCCCTGGAGGACACAACTCCCTGGGGACACCCCACTGGTTGGGCAGCCCATGGGAGGTGACACCCTGCGTGGTGGTTGGGGCACCCCTGGGGACACGGTGCCCTGGGGACATGGTGCCCTGGGGACATGGTGCCCTGGGGACAGCAGAGCGCCGTCCCCACCAGCTGCTCACCATGAAGTCGATGTTGGTGTCCTCATTCCTGAAATACTCCATCAGCTTCTCGAACCGGTTCTTCTCCCCGCACACCTGGGGTGGGAGCAGGGAGCTGAGGGCCAGGGGGGGCACCCTGGGAAGGGGGTGGGGGTGACAGGGCAGGAGGCACCCACCAGTGCCACCATCCCAACCCTGGCAGGTGCTAAGTGGGACAGAGCCCTGGGGACACAGGCTGGCAGGGGGACAGCAAGCCCAATGGCTGGAGCATCCCAAAGCCAGTCAGGGGATGGGCGGAGGGTGCCCTGATGATGCCACACGTAGGGAAACTGAGGCACGAAGCCAGCCTGTGCTTGGGTGTCAGCGTGGGGACCACGTGTCCCTCTCTGCTGGGGACTCACCTCTTTGAAGTTGTCAAAGGCAGCCAGGATGATGTCGTGGCCACCTCGGACCAGGCAGACAGCAGCCAGCAGCTCCAGCACCAGCGCCTTGGTCCTGTGGAGATGTGGGGCATGAGGGGTCCCGGCCACAGGGCAGGGGAGGGGACAGGGTAGGGGGGACAGGGGACAGGTCCTACCTGGCATTCTTGTTGTTGAGGCTCAGGGTGATCTCGTTGACACAGGCTGGGTGGTTCATCACCAGGCTGAAGCCAGACTTGGGGGCAGGTGGGGGGGGGAGGGAAGTGCATTAGTGGGGTGGGTGGTCCTCTGCCCCCACCTTGGGGTACTCCAGGACCTTGGGACACCCCCACCCATGCCGGGCCCACCCCAGGCAGGATGTTGAGCAAGGAGATGGAGAAGACATCCCACCCCAAACCCTGCCCTCAAAGACAGTCCCACAGGGGCTGAAGGCTTTTGGGGAGCCCTGGGTGGGTCCCCAAGGATGCCATCCCCCCATCCCTCCCACCTGGTAGTTCATGATGGCACGGAGACACATGATGCAGACGTGGACATCATCCTTCTGGCTGACCAGGCGGGAGTTCCTCAGCGCCTTCCTGCTGTGCGAGGGGTTCAGCCTGGCCGGGCGAGAGGGCGGCTGAGCGGGGGCCAGGGGGGCTGGAGGGGGGGGGGGGAGCTTGGAGAGGGAGGGGGGATGGGAGAGGGCGCAGCACAAGCAGGGAGGGGGCAGAGCGTGGGGCAGCAGTGAAGTTGGGACACACACACTCAACCCCACTGAGACCACCCCCCCCACACCCCGTGTCCAGCCCCATCTACAAGCCCTTGGGGTGGTGAGGTGATGGGGGGGGGGGGGGGGGTGGGATGGAGGTTTGGGATGGGGAGGAGGTGGGGGGGGGGTGGGGTGACTGGAAGGCTCACCGGGGCGCGTAGGAGCTGCCGGGTGACCTGGGGCTACTGTCCCCATCGCTGCCCGGGGCGCTGCAGGGGACGCTGGGGTGGACGTGGCGCAGGAGGGTGTGGATGTGCTGGTTCGAGAGGCAGCAGCTGGAGCAGCGTTAGAGCCTGCAGGACAGGAGGGAGAGAGGGGGGGGGCTGCTGGGACCCCCAGCCTCGGGGACACGGGTTGGGGAGGTGGGGGGGGCAAGAGCTGGGACCCCCCTGCGAGCGCCACGTCACCCCTGACCTGTCCCTGGGGCTTTTGGGACGGACACATGGACACACACACACACACACACTCCCCTTCCCCAGTGCCTCCAGAGCTGCTGGTGGGTGACAATGGACCCCCAAGGGTGGCCATGGTGGGGTGTCCCTGGGGATTGGGGGGGTCCCTGGTGGCCAGTGAGCAGCAGCGGGGTCCTGCGGGGGTGTCCCCGTCACACCTACCGGCAGCGCGTCCCCGGCAGCGTGCAAGAGAAGAGCGGGGTTAGAGGGGGGCTGCGGGGTTAGAGGGGGGGCTGCAGGGTTACAGGGGGGGCTGTGGGGTTAGAGGGGGGCTGTGGGGTTAGAGGGGGGCTGCAGGGTTAGAGGGGGGGGCTGCAGGGGCGAGCGGTGCCAAGCGAGAGCCACCGGCCACCAGCACCGGCTTTGGGGTGGGGTGGGGGGAGTGAGGGGGTGGGGGGGCGCACAGGCCCGTTCCTCCCACCCCAGTTTTAAACCGGGGGGGGTGGGGGTGTAATTTGCTCCCCCAAAATCTCAAGCGTCGCCAATTGCTTTGGGGGTATCCACGGGGTTCCCATCCCACGGCGGTTGTGGTGCCGAGCTGGCAGGGGGAGGGGGGGACATGGATCCATCCCAGCTCCCCGTGGGATCTGTCCCTTGCGTGGGGACGTGGCTTCATCTCTCCCACCCCAGCGCTGGGGACCCCAGTTTGGGCCCAGGCCTGCATCTCCCTGCTGAGCCCCTCCCCGAGCATGGTGCGGCCGGGGATGCAGCGAGGCAGAGAGCAGGGGAGGGTTGAGGGGGGGGAGGGTGGGACACACACGGCGCAGGGTGGGGGGGGAGGGGGACATGGGGGGCCACAGGGGGACCACGCTGTACCTAACGGTGAGGTGCCGCACTTTGGAGGTGCCCTGGGTGGGGGGTGAGGAGTTGGTTTTGCTCAGGTCCTCCAGCGACCGCTCCTGGACTTTGCCCTTCTCAGAGCCTGGGCTCCCGTTCTCAGCGCTCTCCATGTCGTATCTGGGGGGTGGGGGATGACACAGAGGGGGATGGGTGAGATGTGGCACCCCCTGTATGTGTGGGCAGGGTCCCCAGGGTCCCCAGGGCTGGGGATGGTGGGGATGCTCAGCTCCACCCCAGCCATGGAGCATCCTTAGCTCCATCACCCCAATGATGGAGGAGAGCAGACCCCCTCCAACCCCCCCACCCAGCCCCTCAGAGCCCCAGGGGAGGCTGGTCCCAGCCTCAGGGGACATGGGGACACAGGGACACACGTGACACGTACGCGACGGAGCACTGGGCGAAGGAGAGGTACTCCAGCAGCACGTCCAGCCCCTTGTTCTCCTCGTTGAGGAACTCCTGCACCCAACTGGTGTGGGGGGAAGGGGTCAGTGGCTCTGCCAGCCCCCTCCCCCTCCCTTCTCAGCCCCCCTAAAGCTGACCCAAGTCACCCCCTGGACAGAGATGCCCACGGAGGGTGGGACACGCTGGGGACATGAGGTGGCACCGTGAGCTGGCGGCTGTGTGAGGCAGCAGGTGCCAGTGTGACCCCGCTCCCGATGCGCCACGGACACAGCCCCAGGGCTCCGCTGCCACCACCCTGGCAGGACAGCCTGGCCCTGGGTGGTGGCACCCATGGCTCAGCACCCACAGCTCAGCACCCACAGCTCAGCACCCACCACATCATGAGGGGCCGGGACCCCATGGGTGGGGGCCAAGCTCCATCCTGGCGCCCAGCAGGTCCCAAAGTGGAGGGGGGTGGGGGGGTCAGGTCCCACAGCACCAACATCCCAGCTGGCTGCCTCAGCACCCCCATCCTCACCCCCAGAGGGGCAGGATGATGCCAGCAGCCTCCACACCCCAACATCACCCCCATCCAGACGCCACCAGCACATCAACCCCTGTCCTAGTGCCACTGGGGACGGCAGCAGCACCACCTGGGTGACAGGGGGGGGACATCCCCATTCTTACCCGATGTAGTTGGTCCTCAGGGAAATCTCCAGCTCCCGGAGCACCTGCGTGGACTCCTGCACTCGCCTCTTGAACTGGGGGACCGGGAGAGCCGTTGGCACCGTCCCCACGCCCGACCCAGGATGGGGACAGGGGGTGTAAGGGGGACCCTCACCTTCCTGCTTACGCCACCCGTCTCCAAGTAACTCCTCAGCTTCTGGATGTAGGCAGACGGTGGGTTCTTCACCTGGAAACGCTCCTAAAGCCCCAGGGAGAGGCTGAAACTGGGCCACCCGCGCACGGCACGGGGACGTGCCACCATCCCCACGACAGCCACCGTGTCCCCGTGCCACCCCCCCAGGCTGCACCCCTGTCTAATCAGGTGCTGTACCGCCAACTGAGGTGGATGTGGGTGGGAGGGGTTGATGCCCAGTGCCACAGGTGGCACTTGGGGACAGGGATGGTGCTGGGGACACTGGGGACACCCCGACCTCACCTGGTCACAGATGAGCTCCCACTTCTTCTCGTTGTCGTACTGATTGAGCAGCTTCATCTTGTCTGGGGGCAGGTTCATGGAGTTCTGTGGGGTGATGGGTGTCAGGGTGGGGATGGCACCCCCAAAACAAACCCTCCCCCCCCGGGGCAGTAGCACCCACTGCTGGCCCAGCACTGAGGGTCCTTGAGGAGCAGTGGGAGATTGGGGCCATCACTGGGAGGATGGGGACACTGGTGGGAGGTCGGGACACCACCATTCCCAGGATGACAGCACCCCCTGCAGCCATGTACCCATCAGCAACATCCCCCCCCTGGGGGGGTCCCCAAAGCAGAGGGAAGGGGGTGTCAATTGCAGGAAGTGGCGGGAGGAAACTAGACCTGTCCATCCATGTCATGAGCACACAGAGCTGCCAGCCTCAGCCACCCCCTGGGGCTGAGGACAGGGGCTGGTGACACAGCTGAGGGACCCGCTCCAGGGTGACAGTCACCCCCGAGTCCCCCCGGCCGCGGGCACGCGAGGAGCCCAACTGGTGAAATCAGTGTTCCTCTGGAGACGCGATGTCAGGGCAGGGGCTGGCGTGTCACCACATCCCTCCCTGGGCCACTGTTACACAACCCCAGCCCCTGCCACCCCCCGGGACCACCCCGGCAGGACGTGATGTGGTTTCCGCTCCTTGAGCAGCGCAAGGCGGCTGCCGAAACCGCTCAGCAACGTGTCCGGGGGCTGCAGGAGCCCCTGGCTGCACCTCCAGCCTTTGGGGTGCTCAGGACCCCCAAGGGTGACCGGCAGAGCCTTTAATGGGACACCCAGCACCTGATTCAATTGCTTAGAAGACCCATTTCCTGGTGGTGCCAGGAAAAGAGGAGCTGAGGATGGGATGTGGGGTGCACACACACCCCTGGGGCACCCATGGGCTCGGGGAGAAGGCACCTCCCAGGGCTCTGGTGGCCCACGGAGGAGCAGGTTGGAGAGGAGAGGTGCCAGGGGGATGGACAGGAGCAGAAACCTTGCAGCCCAGCCCCACCAAGGACCTGTCAAGCTGCTTCCATGAGAAGCCAAAGCCAGAAGATGTGGGTGGGGAGGAACCAGCGCTCAGCTGGATTGGGCCTGGAGGGAGGTGGCTCTCAGGGAGAGCTGGGTGGGAAGGGTGCGATTAGGCTGTGGGGTCAGGGATCACCTCATTGCAAAGCTGCTGGGTGGGTCTTGGGGGTGGCCAAGGCAGCACCAGCACCCAGCTGTCCCCTCTGCTGTGGTGGCCCAGCCCTGTGGTCCATCCCTGGGATGGAGGAGCCCCTCCAGGAAGGTGACACCAAGGGACAGGGTTGTGCTGGGAGGGACCACGCACCCAACCACCCCACCCAGAGCTCCAGCAGCGCCCATGGAACCCTCCATGGGGCACCACTGGGTGTCCTCAGCATGGAAGGGACAGTGGCACCCATGGGCCACCTCTTCCAGGAGTGGGACCTGGCAAAAACAGGGTGGGATAGGACTTCCCATGGGCTCCTAGGGATGCAGGCAGGGTAGGGGGACACCAAGGACATCCCTACGGAGCCGGGTGTCTCCCCAGGCCCTGTGACCCCCCCGTGGCAGGTCGGGCTGGGCCGGTGGCAGGATGTGGCCCAGTTTGGCACAGACTGGGTGGTGCCTCGTCCTGCGTGGCCACGGGCAGGCGTGTGGTGCAGGGGAGGAAGTGGCTCCGTTGTGGTCCCTGCGTCAGCCGGCAGCACCAAGATGAAACCGGTTCTCGTTTCCTGCCAGGGACAGGGGGGGACCTGTGCTGCTGGAGGTGTGGGGCTGGGCGGGACCTGTGGGGCTGGGAGGGAGCTGTGGGGCTGGGAGGGACCTGTGGCTGTGGGTGGGACACGGTGGTCTGGGTGGGAGCTGTGGGTGTGGGTGGGAGATGTGGGGCAGGGTGGGAGATGTGGGGCAGGGTGGGAGATGTGGGGCAGGGCAGCAGCCAAGCAACCTGGAAGTGGCCAAGGAAGGATTTAGCCCTCCTCCTCCTCCTCTTCCCCCTCAGGGAGACAAGGACGTGCCACAAGGACTTGCCCTCAGCAGCCCCCTCCCAGCACCCTCATCACACCCCACCCAGCCCACCAGCAGCACCAGAGCGCCCACCACCTCACTGGCCAGATGCCACCAAACATCCCCCACCGACTCTCCTGGGACACGAGGTGCCCCAGAGCTCACAGAGCCACCCTACCTGCACCCAGCACCAAGCTGGGCCCCCCCCCAGCTCCGCCAACACCGGGTGCAGGGTTGAGCCAGGCTTTACCCTACGCCTAAAACTAAGCCTGGGGTGAGGCAAAGCACCACCTACATCATCTTCCGGTACGAGATGTTTTCGTATCAGCAGCACCCACAGCGCCGGGGCTGCCGCTGGCGGGAGGACGGAGCTATTTTGGGTGCCCCCCCTACCCCCCCCACCTTCTTCTGGCTCCGCACGCGAGCGGGCAGAGCCGAGGGGAGCCAGGCTCTGCACCAACACCCAGCACAGCAAAGTCAAAGCATCCTTTCTGGAAGCATCTGCTGCTGTTAAACACCAAAGGGCTCCAGCAGAACCCAGGCTGCACCCCTGGAGCAGCGTTTGTGGGGCACATTGGGGTGGGGGGGGTGGTGCACGCCCACGTGGTGGGGGTAGAAAGTTCTGGTGGCACTTGGCACGGGAGCGTGTCCTGGTCTGGATATCGGGCATGGGGAAAGGGTTGGAACAGCCCTGAGATGGTGGTTTAGGAGATGCCACTGGGAGTTTGGCCACGAGAAGGACTAAGGTCACGGGGCTGGTGGGTGAGGGACCACCCCACAGCCAGGATGCTCCATCGCCCAAGGGGGTTGGGGATGTGCCTGTCCCTGCAGTGCCAGTCACCCCTCCAGCGACCCCAGCCACCAGCAGATCCACCTTCCTGCCTCTCAGCACCAGGCACCCAGCAGGATCAGCCCCACCCAGGACTGGGTGATGCTCCCAGCACCAGTGCATCCCAGCAGGGAGCCCGGGATCAGGCCAGGTCCCAGGCCCAGCACGTGCTGGGGATGGGGCACACGTGTCCCTGCCGATGGCCGGGTCCTGCGAGGAGCGGGCGAGGGGCCGGGCAGCCGCCACCGCCTGCTGCTCCCAGCTCTATTTTAAGCACAAGCAGAAGCTGCTCCCTGCTCAGGCTGGGGAGAAGGGCCCGATCCAGCCACCATGGCCACTTTCCCACCACTGGCCCACGCAGGGGGGGGGGGGATCCATGCGCCGGGATGTTCTCCTGGATCAGCTGGGAACAGATCCAGTCACCCAGAGGGGTTCCCCACGCCACGATGCTCCCTCCCCTCTTACAGCCACGGCCCCATCCAGCCACACACGGCCGCTCTCAGCCCAATGGCCACTTCCCTCCCTGTGTAGGGCACACGTCACGCGTGGGGACACCCCCCACCCCGCAGCCCCAGGGCACCCAGCCAGCCCCAGCCCCCACACCAGCACCGGCCTGGGGACCGATCCAGCAGAACGCTGAGGATGAGTTTGCTGTCCCAGTTGAGCTGAGGCCGACCCCGCAGCTGGGGCTCACTGGTGACCAGTCCCACCACTAAGGCCAGCAGCACATCTGCAAACATCTGCAGCAGTGACGTTCGCTGCTCTCTCTCCCCCAGATCCCGGGAGAAGCAGCAGTAAAGCTCCTGCCAGCTGAACTTCCCAGCCAGAGCAGCCCCCATCCCCAAGGCTCCAGCTGAACTTCACCGCACCCCCAACTCACAACATCATGTATATGCACCCCAATTGCTACCTCTTGACATGCAAAGGGGGGGGGAGGGGGGGGAATCCCAAATGATCCAAGCTGGGGCATCCAAGCATCCCCATCCCAGCAGCGAAGACGTTCTCCTTCCTCCACTCCATCCCAAAAAGCCACCTCTGTGCATCCCAGACTTCTTGGCATGGGGACAACCCTCCTATTGCTCTGCCAAAGAGGCATCTGCCACGGTGCCCTAGCTGGGAAGGAGCCAGTTTTTGGGGAATAACACTAAATTCCCCATCTCTCAGCCTGCAGTGGGTTTATCTGTCCCCTTCCCAGTGGCAGTTTGCATCTCCCAGTCTCCACTATTGGCTTTTCCTCCAGGCTTTGCCCCACCAGCTCTCCCAGTTTGGGATGTCCAGTCCAATCTCAGTTTGCACCAACGTGCTCTCACAGCATCGCTGTAACCATGGCAACGTGCCAGGTCCAGATAACACCCCATCAGGAGATTCCCAGCTCGTCCCCTCCTGCTCCATCACTGACCTCACGCACCCAGGAGGTGGGAAAATTAAATCTGGAGTCAAAGGAAGTGGTTGGAGTGGGTGAAAGTGAAGGGATCCTCACCCTGGGGGTCCCACTAACCCCCCCCTTCCACCCCAACAGCCATGAGAAGGGGGAAGGGAACAGGCTGAAGGAGGAAGCGAGATTGGGACAGACGATTTCACAAGATACCCCGGTTCCTGTCTGGGCAAAGCACAGCCCCTGGGGTCCCCCCAGCCTGGGGAAGGGGCCTTCCCTGGGGACAGAGGAGCACCGGGCACCAGCTGGGGGGGGGGGGGGGGGGGGTCTGGAACAGTGTTTTCCCCCCATTTTTGGTGGTTTTTCAGTTAGGGTTTCCAACCTGCCACCACCCAAGCCCGGCGGAAAGCGTCGCTTCCTGAGGCCTCAAAGCAGCAGCAGCAGCGGAAGCACCCCAAGGTCCCCAGCCACCCATCCCCTCCTGTGTCACCCGGGAGCTGTCACAGGTGCCACCGCCCTTCACCTTCCACCCCTCCAGCGACGGGTGTCCCAGCACCAAGCTCCCTCCTTGGGGATTTCCAGGGTCCCATGTGGATTCCCCCCACCCCCCTTCGCCATCATCCCCCCGCGGCCACGCTGAGCCGGCGCTGCCGGCAGCGGCTCCGGCAGCGATGCCCGTCCCCAAATAACCCCCTTCTCCACACCAGGAGCTTAACTAAAGCTTCCAAATAAATTGCACTTGGGAGCGGGGTGGTGGATCCCACCAAGCAGATCCCAGCATCCCACACCTAGGGGAGCGCTGGGACACGGGGTGGGCACATGGGCTCCACCTCTCACTGGGGGATGGAGGGGTTAAAGCAGCAAATTTCCCCCCCCCTACCACCCCCTTTTCCCCAAACCCACCCCAGCCTGACTCTCTGCCACGGAGCATCTTTGGGGAGGGCAGGGATAGGGGATGGAGCGTGTCCCAGCATCCGCGGTGGGACCGTGCCTGGCCCGATGCGAAGGTCACGGGCGGCCGGCCCTGCTCAAGGTCGGAGAGGAGGGAGCAGGAGCCGATCTCCCGCAGCTCCGAGTGTCTTGGAGGAGCTGCCAATCCCACGGGAACGCGGCTTCGGCATCACCCGCTGCTCACACTACAGCGGGAACCGGGGAGGCCGGGAGTGATGCTGGCTGTTTTCCATGGGGGAAAACAGCAGCGGGGAGGAGGAGAAGGAGAAGGAGGAGGTGGAGGAGGAGGAGGAGGTGAGCCGAACGCTTTGACATCCGCAGCACCGGCTGCCTGCAGCACGCTGCCAGCTCCCGGCCCTGCCGCCACCTCGCCATGACGGAACATCCCCCCCCCCTCCCTGTGCCCGAGAGTCGGGGTCACCCCAAGAGCTGAGAGCCAGATCCCCCTCCCCAACACGACAGCAGGAGTGGTGGGGGGTTCCCCTGGGCAGGGCCGAGCATCCCCCGAGCAGCGGGCGGGAGAGGAAACGTTCCACTGATGCTCACGACCAGCAGCCGGAATACAAACCCTGCCGCAAGAACTGAACCGGCAGGACCGTCCCCACGAGGGTGCCGCTGCCGGGAAGCCCCGGGGCAGGGTGCCGGGGTGGGTGTCCATGTGGATATCCCCCCCCACACACCCACCCAGCCCAGCCCCACTCACCAGGACGCGGCTGAATCGCTCCTCCAGCTCGGCGGGGCCGGGCATGGGCTGCCGGGCGGGCTGCGGGGCGGTGGCAGCGCTGGGGGGGGGGACAGGGAGCCGGGGGTCCCGGCTGTCCCGTCCCGTAGCCCCCCCTTCCATACCCCCGGCCGCGTTGCCCATGGCCGGGCTGCGGCTGGGCCGGGCCGGGCCGGGCCGGGCTGCGCTGGGCTCGGGCGGTGGGTGCTTCTTTCCCCCACCCACCACCAGCACCTTCCCCTCCGGCTCCGCTGCCGCTCTCCTGCCTTCGGAAGTTCTCCGGGGCGTTGTCGTGCTGAACACGCCGCCTCCTCCCCCCGCCCCCCCGGCCCGCCCCGGCCCGGCCCCGGCACCTGCTGCCCCCCCCCTTGGACCGGGGCGGGACCCGACCCCGGCCCCTCCCGGCTCATTTTAGTTAATTTCTCTAATTTTACTCTCATTTATCCCCGTGCTGACCCCCGGGTTTCTCTGCGTTTCACCTGGTTTTAAATGTCTGTGGTTATGATGTTATTAATCGATTTAATTTAGTCATTCTTTCATTTTTTTCATTCCAATTTCGATTTTATTCTTCATTTTACTTTATTTTTAGCCTATGTCTTTATTTTCTTTTATTATTGATTTTATCTACTTATTAGGTCTTATTTTTTATCTTATTTTCCTTCAGCTCGTATCTAATTTACTTCATTATTCATTTTATTTGCTTATTAGAGTTTATTATTTTATTATTTGACTTTATTTTTATTTGACTTTATTTTTATTTGACTTTATCTCTTATCTAATTTGTTTTATTATTTATTTTATTTAGTTATTAATGTATTTATTTTATTTTACTTCATTTTCTTTTCCTTCCTTTTGTTTTCATTTCTTTTCCTTCCTTTTATTTCTATTTCTTTTCCTTCCTCTCATTTCATTTCACTTCAGCCCTTATTTCATTTATTCTTGTATTTTTTTTACCTTTCACTTTTCACCTGCTGCCTCACAATTTGTTTTTAAGGGGCGGCCAGGAGGTGTTGAGCTCCCTCCCCCCCCTTCTCCTCTCTCCCCACACCAGGAAGGAGAGAGCTGAGGCTGAGCAAACTCATGTCACCCATGGGCAGGGCACCTCCAGAGTGTGTGACACTGGGTCTGCAGAGTCCCTGGGTGGGGACATGAGCCCAGCACCAGAGCAAAGCAGGGAACGGCCCTTCCAGGATGGACAGATCCCGATGGCTTGGGATGCTCCAGCTTTGGTCAGGCCAGGATCAAGCCAGCGGAGCAGACCCACATCACCCAAGGGTGCCGCGGGCGGGGGGCACACAGGGCTGGAGCTGCCCTCAGCACCCATGTGCCGGCTCTCCCAAGGGAGCCGCATCAACCGCCACCTTCCCCAGCGCATCCTCCACGCGCGGCCCGCGTCACGCCATCGGCACCAGCTCCAGCTGCCCCCTGCACAAGGCGTCTGCCCCCGGCTCCTGCTGCACCCACAGCAGGGAGCACAGCCCCAGAGCACTGCGGGACACGGAGCGCATCGCTCCGCTGGGATCGGGGGAGATCTGCTGGAATTTGGGGAGATCTGCCAGGATCTGGGGAGATCTGCTGGGATTTGGGGAGATCTGCCAGGATCCGGGGAGATCTTCTGGGATTTGGGGAGATCTGCCAGGATCCGGGGAGATCTGGTGGGATTGGGGGGGGATCCGCTGGGATCTGGGGAGATCTGCCAGGATCCGGGGAGATCTGCTGGGATTTGGGGAGATCCACCAGGATCTGGGGAGATCTGCCAGGATCCGGGGAGATCTGCTGGGATTTGGGGAGATCTGCCAGGATCCGGGGAGATCCACTGGGATCTGGGGAGATCTGCCAGGATCCGGGGAGATCTTCTGGGATCTGGGGAGATCCACCAGGATCTGGGGAGGTCTGCAGGATCCAGGGAGATCTGCCGGGATCTGGGGAGATGCGCCAGGATGTGGGGAGATCCACTCGGATCCAGGGAGATCCACTGGGATCTGGGGAGATCTGGGGAGATTAAAGACCTGCAGCAAGTTGTGCCAAGGGGTGGGTGGAGGACAGACCCAGATGGGATCCCGAAGCCCCCAGGATCCACCCTGGTCCAGGAAACCCCCACACACACACAGGACACCAGCGTTACCGCATCCGTCCGGCGCCCGCGGCACAGCCTGTTCGGCAGGACCGGCCGCGGCGTCAGGACAAGACACCCAGCCCCACCACAGGGACCAGGGGAACGTGCCAGACCTGTTCACCCAACCAATCCCACCCACCCCAAACCCCAGCCGGGGACACGCGCCCCACGTGAGCCGCCACGTCCCGAGCCGTGTCCTCCCTCCCCATCCTCTCCAGGGCTTTGGGAGGGCAGAGAGGAGCCGCGGGCGGCGCAGCAGCGGCACCGAAATCGGGGTCACCCACATTTTGGGTTCGTTCTGCTTTTCCAAAGCTCCGTTGCACAGGTTCATTAAGTGTTTTGCATCCCATGCCCTGAGAGCCCAGTTTCCAGGGGGGGAAGGAATCGCCACCCCTTCTGTGGGGATGGGGACTGACACCCCAACACCGCACCCAGGAGGAGAGATGGCACCAGGACCATGGGTGAGGAGCAGGGCTTTCACTCAGCTCTGCCCTGGGCCAGGGATGGGCTCTGCCAGTGGGGCAGGGGTCCATCTGAATCCCACCATGAGCATCCTGCCCACATGCCAAGGTGAAACCTGGGTGCTGTCAGAGCACCCATGTGCACGCTGCCAACATCTTCCCACCCACAGCTGGAAAAGGGTGCGAGGGGTGGGATCCCAGCCAGGCGGTGAAGGGCAGGAGAGGGGACACACACACACACCCCTCCATGCAGGAGACCAGGCATGGGCTGAGCCTGGTGGGAGACAGGAGCTAGGACAGTTCCCAGGCTGCCTGCTGGGCCAGGTTTTGATGTCAAAGGTCCCACCCCGGTCTCTCCTGACTTGGGGTGGGATGTCCCACATCAAGGGCAAGTTCATCCAGAGCAGTAGGCAGGGCTGGGCAGGATGGGATTGACATGAGGGGGGTGGTGGCTCTCTGTCCCCAGGGAGAAGCAAGGACAAGGCTGACCATACCAGCTCCTGCCCATGGGGAGGGCTGTGATGGTGGGATGAAGGCTGTGAGAGCAGGGCATGGAAGGGGGGGCCCTGGGCACTGGGGGACTGGGTGACAGGGATCCTCATGGGCACGACCCCAAGCTGCCAAGAGGAAGCCCAGCCCTGGGTCTTGGGGTGCTGGAGGCAGGTTGGAGGTGGCTGCACTCACACCAGCAGTACAAGGAGGACAGGGGGGAGGAGCAGCCTGCTCACCTGGCTTCTCACCTCTGGAGATGCTAGACCAGCCTGAATGCCTGTGGTCCCCTGGTTGGGGGAACTTCATGACAACTCTGACCTGCTCTTGGCTTGGGCCAGCCCTGCACCACCCATCCTGGGCACTATGCCTCGAGCTGATGATTGTTGAGGTCCTGTGGCCACAAAAAGCCTCCTGACCTCCCCCCAGAGCCCAGCAAGGACCTTCAGGAGAAGAGGACATCCCACTTCACTCAGGGAGCATCACTGAGAGACGAGTACATCACAACTCAGGTACCACTGATGCCCCCTCATCACTTACACCTCCTGCCCTTGTTCAACTGTCCACAACATACATCCCAAATCCAACACTGCCCCAGCTGCCTCCACTGGAGAAGGTTGGAGGTCACAGGGCAGCTTCTGGGTCCCCTCTGGCTGCAGAATTGGCCCAGAAAGAAAGAGATCCCTAGACCCATTCTTCTCCTTCTGCCTGGGGACTCAGGACACAATGCTCACCCACCCTGATGACCAGAGAAGACACTTCCAAACAGTGGTCACCATGGCAGCTACTTCTAGAGCCAGCCCCACTCAGCCCCAGGGCCAGCATCCCTCCTGGAGGAGACAGGGGTGGTGGCCCAGGTTGGGGGAGAGCCTGGTGCCAGCTCCCCAAGGGTGGGTGCAGCTCTTTCCCACACCTCCCAGAGGTTCTCTGGGAGAAGGAGAGGCACACAGAGTGCAGAGATCCTCAGTGCTTTATTTGTGACAGCCCTGCCCCAGGTGGCCATGAGGACAGGAGGGCTGGTCCCTTGCAAGGGACAACAGGCTGTCCCCATACCAGCACAGGGACACCACGGGACCCCAGAAGAGGAGCCCTGAGGTCTGGGTCTACCCCAGGCTGGTCAGGTCATTGTGGGAGCTGCTAGGAGAGGTTTCATCCCCATTGCTCCCTGCTCCTCTCTCAGCAGCTGCTCTAGGTGGTCCCAGGCTGGGGTGGCACAGCCATGGGGGTGCTGCTTTCCACCTTCCCATGGCTGAAGCACTCCCACCTTCCTCCTCCTCTCCATCAGCAGCTCTGAGAGGCTTGGTCCTCGTTGGCTTGGACCTCTGCTAGGCTGCAGGTCAGCTCTGCAAGTAGATGGACAGAGGGAATGGTGAGGAGATGGCAAAGTTCTCCCCTGCTGGAGGAACATGAGTGGCACCATGGACCAGATCTCATGGGGATCAACTCTGGATCAGAGATCCCAGCCCTGAAGAGCAAGATGTGCCTGTTCCAAGGCTGCATCAGAGCTGGTTCCTCAGGGATGAGGGTGGACACCACCTTGGGGCACTGAGCCTGGAGGAGCAGTCACAGAGGGGACATGTCTGGGCATTCAGTGGCACCAGTGCAGGGTGGACCAAAAGCAGGAGAGATGCCCAGGAGCACAAGCTGGGGGTGGCAGAGTGGAGGCAATGGGGGGGATGGGGTGCACTGGGGATGAAGCTTCAGGGACCATCACCTTCCTCATCCTGAGCCTCTGATGCTCTCCTCTCCGTGCTCTGGGACAGCAGGGTCAATCTGTTGAGGGCCAGCAGGGCTTTGCCTGTTCTCTGGAGAGAAGGGGAGCGGTGTTGAGCCCCACCAGAGCCACCCCCAACCCCACACCCCCATCCTCCCACCCCCCTCCCCAGGTACCTGCCACTTCCGACGGGTCAGGAACTGCTTGATCCTCTCTTTGGAGAGCGGCTTCGTGCTGCTGGGCTGGGGGTGCTGCAGCCAGGGGTGCAGCAGAGCCTCTGAGCTGGAGATGCGGCGGCTGAGGGCACATGGGGTGGTCATGGGGGGGGTTGAACCACTACCAGAACCTCAGCTGCTGGCACAGCTCCCGTGGAGCATCCCCTCAGCACCCCCCAACCCAGCTCTGACCATGGGGATGCTCCCCACGGGTCCTACCGGGGGTCCTTCTGCAGCAGTTGGGTGATGAACTCCTTGGCTTGCTGGGAGATCTCTGAGAAGGTCTCCTCCTCAAAGTCCCACTGGGCAGCTGTGACATTGCTCAGCGTCTCCATGTCGCTGTCACCTTGGAAAGGGGACTCCCCACTCAGCCTGGAGGGGCAACACAAGGACATCAGTGACAGCTCAGCCCCCCCAGCCCATCCCAACGTCCCCAGGAGGCCACTCACAAGATGTAACAGATGACACCGACGCTCCACATGTCCGTGGAGAAGCTGACGGGCTCAAAGGCGACCACTTCTGGAGCCATGAACTCAGGGGTGCCCTGCAGCACCTTCACAGGGGTGTCTGGAGCTGCAGGGGAGACAGAGACCACCGGGGAGGTGTCCTGATGGGATCTGCCCAGACAGCCCACCTGCATCTCAGCACGTGCCAAGTGGATGAACCTCCACACCCAGGTGGAGATGCCACCCTAGAGTACCCATCACAGCTCTTGGTGGTCTCCTAGAGCATCTCTGGGTGAAAGCAGGTCAAGGGGCTTAGGGGTCTCCACCTTGGAGGTAGGGCTGGGGAGCTGAAGGCTTCCCCAGAGCATCTTAACAGTCACCAGGGAGGGCCCTGACCTGGTGCCACAGGGTTGCCTGTGCCAAAGGCATGGGTAGGACCATGCCAAGCTCCCCACTGAGACATCCATCCCAATTGTGTGTGTGTGTCCCCTCCAGGACCCCCCCTCCTGGCTCACCCAGCTTCCGTGCCAAGCCAAAGTCGATGATCTTCAGCCAGTGGCTGCTGGGACTGACACAGACGATGTTCTCAGGCTTGAGGTCCAGGTGGACAACAGCCTGGGCGTGCATGAACTGCAGCCCCTCCAGGATCTGGCGCAGGTACTGGGTGCTGCTGGGCTCCGTGTGCTCGAACTCATCGCCCACAATGCGCTCAAAGAGCTCCCCACCTGCCACGCTGGGGGAGGACAGAGTTTGGGGGGGGGTTGGGGAGGGGTTTCCATAGGGATCTACCAACCCCAAGGAGAAACCTCACCTGGAAACCCAAGCTCACCACTCCAGGAGCATCTCACCACCACGATCTGGAGGGTCCCCCATCCATCCTACCCCCCCCCCACCCCAATGCCAGCACCCCACAGTGCAGGGATCACCCCGTTGCCGGGTCTAACACCACCCCCCACCACCCCCAAACTTGACTCTGCCCCCCACTCACTACTCCATCACCATCACCAGCTGGGTGGGAGCCTGGAAGGCGGCGAGGCACTGCACGAGGCAGGGGTGGTGCAGCAGGTTCATGAGCTCCACCTCGTCCCCAGCTGCCTTCCTCTCCGTCGCCGTCCGGGTCCGGAAGTATTTCCCAGCCCGGATCTTGCCGGTGGCTTTTTCCTGCAGCCTGTACACTGTCCCAAACTTCCCCCTGAGACACAGGGAGGATGAGGGGTGGAGGAGCCATCACCACCACCCTTCCATCCCACCCAGGGCTGTCCCTGTGCGGCCAGAGGACTATCCCCAAGCAGGGGGGGATGTGGGACCCCCACTTACTCTCCCAGCTTCTCCAGCTGCGTGTACAGGTCTGAAACCTTCTCCTGGCTGTTGATGACCACATGGCAGCATTCAAAGGTCTCCTTGCCTCCTGGGAGGGAGGGAGGGAGGGATGGAGAGGTGTGGATCCATGGGTGGATCCTTCATGCTTTGGGGACCAGCTGCCTGTGCTCCCCCACACACACACTCCCAGTGCTTATTTCTGTGCCCCTCCTGGTTCCACCCATATCCAACCACCTTCCACACATAATGTGGGTGGGATCCAGGGGGACACACACACACATGGGGACAGAAGCTGCTGCTCCAGGAGCTCCTGGAGCAGCCCAGCACCTTGCACATCAGGGACTGGGGCAAAAGGTGCCTTTAGGATCAAAACTCCAGCAAAGTGGGGCCATTAGGCAGGAGGGGGTGGGACTGGTGCTGGTTTAGGAGGGGTTGCACCAGCACTGGGGTCCCAGTGCAAAGCCTGTCCCCCACCCCAGGACGGACCGAGGGCTCAGCCATACCTTCTGCCTGGGACATGATGGTGCCTCCAGCTCCTCGCTGGGGCTGGTGCAGTCAGGATGGGTGCTGGATGTGGCACTCAGGCCCCTGGCAGCCCCACGCTGGGGTGGGGTTGCTGAGGTAGGTGATGCCCACGGGTCTGTTCCAGCTGCTCCCTGGAGCTCTGCACCTTCTCCCTGCCAGGGGAGACCACCAGCATCTCTCCAACTCTTACCTGCCCTCATCCTGCTCAAGAGCTGACACCTTGATGGACTCAAGGAGACTCAGCAAGGGGCCAAACTCAGTTTTCAAGCAAGGTGCCCTGCCCTGGGGTGGGGACAAGCTCTCCCCAGCAGCAACCTGGGCTCAGAGCTGCTGCTTTGCTCGTGCCCAATCTCACATCAGCCAGGAAATCCCCAGGAAAAGCTGCATTTCTAGAGCAAAGGACCTGTTTCCTAACACACCTTCCTCCTGCCCACTCCATCCATGCAATGGGTGGCAGGAGAGGGTGATGACACCCAAGGGAGCAGCACCCAAACCCCAAGCCAAGAGCCCAAGCACTGACCTGTCACCGCCCTGTCCCAAGGCCACCAGCAGGTCCCTGGTCCTTCCCAGTCACTGGAAAGCCACCACAGAGCTGGAGCAGGGGAGGAAGAGGCGATGCTGGGGGTCAAGGATGGCTGAGAGCACACGGGTGGGGATGTCTCAGGGCTGTCTCCAGCCACATCCCTCCTTGCTCCAGTGCTGGGAACAGCCCCAGCTCTCCCCTCCCCTTCCTTCCCAGCAAGGACGCTTCCGGACTTGGGGGATAAACAACCACCAGCATCATCACTGAGCCCTCCCCAAACCACCTCCAGCACCATAGCCCCAAAACCCCACCCCAGCACCCCCTTTTAGCACCATGCAGCATCACAGCTCTGCAACACAGGGGTGCCAGCCACAGGAACCCCAAAGGGGTGATCTGCAGAGACCCGACACACCTCATCACACCACAGAGAGCTCAGCCCCACACTGCCCTCCCAGCAAACACACACACACAGAGGCATCAGAGCCTCTCAGGAGCTAAATCCACCAGCAGCCCAACCCCGGCCCACCTCCACCTCCTTCCCCACCCCTGGGTGGGCTCCCTCAGAGGGGCTGAGCACCCACACCTGCTCCCAGCTCCACCTGCAGCCAACACCCACTGATCTTCCAGAAACCCACCCTGGGCTTTGAGCTTCCCCCAGGAGCTCAGCTCCAGGTTTGGGGGAAACCAGGATGAAGGGGAACAGGGCAGGGGGGTGCAAAACTCCTCTGAACCCTGAGGTTTGAGGGGGGGAAAGGGGGTTTTCCAGCCTCCCTCTCCTCCAGCACCTGCTGCGCCGCGGTGCCTCCCTTTCCCTTGGGAATAAAGCTGTGATTTCCTCCCGGAACTGCCTCCAAGACTGGGGACAGGCAGCAGCACCACAGGGGAGGGACCCAACCACCCTGGGGACCCCCATGTCACGGCATCCCCCCCCTCACCCCATCCCTGCACACAGGGGGGTGTCACCCTGCTGTTACCTGCTGTCCAAAGCCGGGTCTCATGGGTGATTTCGGGGCTCCCAGCAGCACCCACAGACACGGCGGCGTCACGGCTGCTCAAAGTCCACAGGGTGTCTGGAACAAGCCCCAGTCACCGGGCTGGTGGCTGCTGGCCTGTCCCTGTGACCTTGCCCCCGGCGGGGCAGAGCAGGGGGCTGGGGGGTGCCGTGGCCGAGGGGTCCCCAGCGATGCCCTGTGGGTGAGGGATGCGCTGGATGCTGGCAGCTGGGTGACGCTCGGCTCGGCCCCGCTGGGATATCGACTGCTGGGGACGCTGGGGACAGGGGTAGGACACGGCGATGGGCTGGCTGGGGACAGGCAGCTGGGGGGATGCTGAGGGAGGATGGCTGGGTGCGTCCTGCCTGCCCGGGGAAGGGGTGCTGGAGACCCAGCTGGGGTGCCAGAGATCCAGACAGGGTGCCAGAGACCCAGCCAGGGTGCTGGAGACCCAGATAGGGTGCTGGAGACCCAGATAGGGTGCTGGAGACCCAGCTGGGGTGATGGAGACCCAGACAGGGTGCCAGAGACCCAGCTGGGGTGCTGGAGACCCAGATAGGGTGCCAGAGACCCAGCCAGGGTGCTGGAGACCCAGATAGGGTGCTGGAGACCCAGCCAGGGTGCTGTAGATCCAGACAGGGTGCCACAGACCCAGCCAGGGTGCTGGAGACCCAGCTGGGGTGCCAGAGACCCAGACAGGGTGCCAGAGACCCAGACGGGGTGCCAGAGACCCAGCTGGGGTGCTGGAGACCCAGCCAGGGTGATGTCCAGCACCACTGGCTGTGGATCCTGACCCTGTTTGGCCCTGAGGCAGGATGAGGCCGTGTGGGTGGTGCTGGGCTGCTCCCAGCGTGGGGGGTTCCCTGATCTCAGCGCTGTCCTGATGCTCGAGTGGCAAAAAGGAGCCAAAAAAGGGCCAGGAGAGGAAAAAAGAGATTTGGGGGGTGGGGGGTGCTGTGGAGGGGGGGCAGCACCCGCTGTCCCTGTGAGGATGTGCTGGGATCCAGCGCTCAGACAGAGGGTGAATCCCTCAGGAGCTGCTTCCCATCCCCTCCCCATCCCATCCCCATCCCCTTCCCACCCCTTCCCATCCCCTCCCCATCCCATCCCCATCCCTTTCCCACCCCTTCCCATCCCCTTCCCATCCCCTCCCCATCCCATCCCCATCCCATCCCCATCCCTTTCCCACCCCTTCCCATCCCCTTCCCATCCCCTCCCCATCCCATCCCCATCCCTTTCCCACCCCTTCCCATCCCCTTCCCATCCCCTCCACATCCCATCCCCATCCCCATCCCCTTCCCACCCCTTCCCATCCCCTCCCCATCCCCTTCCCATCCCCTTCCCACCCCTTCCCATCCCCTCCCCATCCTCTTCCCACCCCTTCCCACCCCTTCCCATCCCCTCCACATCCCATCCCCATCCCCTTCCCATCCCCTTCCCACCCCTTCCCATCCCCTCCACATCCCATCCCCATCCCCTTCCCATCCCCTTCCCACCCCTTCCCATCCCCTCCCCATCCCATCCCCATCCCCTTCCCATCCCCTTCCCACCCCTTCCCATCCCCTCCCCATCCCATCCCCATCCCCTTCCCATCCCCTTCCCACCCCTTCCCATCCCCTCCCCATCCCATCCCCATCCCCTTCCCACCCCTCCAGCACCAGCCCTGTGGGGAGGGGGAGGGAAGGGTTGTCCCCATACCCTTGGGACACCCCCCTTGACACCAGCCCGGGGTCCCAGGGGTTGCCACGGTGACACTCCAGCCACACCCGGAGCATCCCCAGGAGCTGGAGATGAACAGCAGGAGAATCCAGAGGGATTTTAAGGAGCGAGGAGGGTGAAGGAGCCCAGGGGCTGAGGGGCGGCTCCGTTTAACGGCCACTGACCCTCCGCCCGGGACACCCTCGTCTCACGCTGTATGGAATTAATTAATTAAGAGGACTAATTAGCGCTCACACCCAGGTTAGTGCTCCTCCAGCTGTCCCCACCAGCCTGGAGGGGTCCCTGGTAAAGCTGGGATGGGATTTCGGGCTTCCCAGGTGTCAATCCCACCCCCATCCCAAACCTCCACGGGGCACCGTCCCTGCTCCTCATCACCCCGGGGTGGGGTGGGGTGGGGTGAGGGGGACACAGGCGGCCCCCTGCTCCCCATCACGTGGGGACACAGGACTCGGGGTGTGGGGGGACACGGGTGACACAGCAGGATGGAGGACATGGGGACGTGGTGGCCTTGGGGGGCACGGGGGCCACGGGCCATGGGGTGTGCAGGACACGGGGGTGGGGGACACCACAGACACGGGGGATGGGGGGACACGGGACAGGGGACACCAGGGACAGGGGACAGGGGACACCAGGGGCACGAGACAGGGGACACCAGGGGCACGTGGCAGCCAGTGGGGACACAGAGGGACATGGGGGGGGGGGACACACGTGGGGATGCGGGGGGCACGCAGGGGGCCTGGGGCAGGCACAGGGAGCCGGTGGGGCCTCGGGGACGTGTGGAGACCCCATAGGGGACCCACGGGGACACGCAGGACACACGCGGGTGACACGAGGACACGCGTGGCCCCGGCGGCCCCAGCCCAGGCGCGGGGGAGGGGGCGGGGCCAGGCGGGAAGGGGGCGTGGCCAGACCGGCAGGAGGCGGGAACGGCCCCGCGCGCTGCGGGCGCGCTAAGGGGCGGGGCAATTGGGGGCGGGGTGCAGGGGGCGGGGCCGTGCGGGCAGTGGGGGGGTCGCCGGGAAGTGGGCGGGGCCGTGCGGGCAGTGGGCGGGGCCATGCGGGGCCGCACGGGGCCGACTCTGGCGCCCCGCTGCGCCCGGGGCGGGTGGGAGCAGCGCTGGGAGCTGGGAGAGCTGGGAGGGCTGGGGGATGGGAACTGGGAGCGCTGGGAGCCCTGGGGGATGGGAACTGGGAGCGCTGGGAGGGCTGGGGGATGGGAACTGGGAGCGCTGGGGGATGGGAACTGGGAGTGCTGGGAGCTGGGAGCGCTGGGGGATGGGAACTGGGAGCCCTGGGGGATGGGAACTGGGAGCGCTGGGAGGGCTGGGGGATGGGAACTGGGAGCGCTGGGGGATGGGAACTGGGAGTGCTGGGAGCTGGGAGCGCTGGGGGATGGGAACTGGGAGCGCTGGGAGGTGGGAGATGGGAGCACTGGGAGATGGGAGGGCTTGAAGCTGGAAGCCCTGGGGGTGGGAAATGGGAGCGCTGGGAGATAGGAGGGCTGGGAGCTGGAAGCCCTGGGGGATGGGAACTGGAAGCGCTGGGAGATGAGATCTGGGAGGGCTGGGAGCTGGAAACACTGGGGGATAGGAACTGGGAGAGCTGGGAGATGGGAGTGCTGGGGGATGTTACTGGGAGTCCTGGGGAGCGCTGGGGGCTGGGAACTGGGTGGCGGTGGCCGTGGCCACTGGGATGTTTCACATCACCTTCGTCCTGAAGAAACAGAGCAAAGCAAACGGCACAGGGAGACAGCAGGTACCGACTGGGTGCCCTGGGGTCACAGCAGGTACCAGATGGGTGCCCTGGGGTCACAGCAGGTACCGACTGGGTGCCCTGGGGTCAGCACCGGGGATGTGAGGGCACCCATGGGCTCCCAGGGGCACCCAGCAGCGTGCAGGCTGGGTGTGTGGGCTGTCCCCAGGGCAGGCTCTGTGTCCCAGCCATGCCACCAGCCCCCCTTTGCCCACACCACTGGGATAGCTCATCCAGGAGCTGGGTCTGGGCTCGGGCTGGGGTTGCAAGGGCTGCCAGCAGCAGCCTGTGGCTCCCTTCCCCTCTGCCCCAGCAGTGAAAGGCTTTGCTCAAGCTCAGGCCAGTCCCAACAAGCAGCTCCCTGCCCCATCCAGCCCAGCAGCTGTCTGGCTTCATCCAGGACTGCAAATCCAGACCCCAAACTGCTCTGGAAGGAGACATTCCCCTCATGTCACCAGTTTAAATCCAGCTGAAGCACCTTTTGCCCCCTGCAAACCCAGCTGTATCTGTCGACCTGTGAGAACAGGGCTGTAAAATGACATCTGACATCCCCAAAATATTCCTGAGAGGGGTGAAAAGGACCACAGCACCTGGGCTTTTGGGTGCCACAAGGGACAGGAGGACCCACAGGTGGCAGACGGAGTGACGGCTGCGCCCAGACCTAGTTAGTTGTGCTCAGCCAGACCCCCATGGGTGTGGAGAAGGGTAAAACACAGCTGAAAACCACCCAAAATACATGGGAATAATGAAAAATAATTCCTCTGGAGCTATAAACCACCAAAAACTCCAGCACCAGCAGCTTGGGGAATCAGCCTGCCCCAGCTTTGCATGCAGCCCTGAGCCCCTGGCACTGCTGGGACCTTGAGCCCAGCCTGGGGAGAGTTGAAAAGCTCTGGATGGGACTGATGGTGCTTCCTGGGCGCCAGGAGCACTCTGATTGCCTCCAAATCCTCATGCCAACCCCGTGGGCTGCTGGGGCCAAAAGTTAATCACCCGTGACAACATCGCCTGGTCATGTATGGAGTGATGGGGGGGCCAGAGATGGGTGCTGACGGACTGGGACAGGCGTGTGTGTAGCTCCAGAGAGATAGATAAGGGAGGGACAAGTTATCAGCACACCAGGGCTGTTCCCCTGAGCCTGCAAACCCCTCCTCCTGCCCCTGCTTGGGGCAACAGCAGGCAAGGGCAGGGCAGGAGCAGGCAGGGGGGTGCCAGGCATGGACTGTGAGGCTCTGACCCCCCCCAATGGCACAAAACCCCAGGAAACGGGACACACAGGGAGTCAAACTCTGTCTGTGCTAATTGGGGACTGTCATGTCCTTCAGCTGATGATGTCAGAGCTTCTTCCCCCCCAAAAAACCCCAGGGGACCCTCTGGCTGGTAGGTGTGGGTTGGCACACCACAAGAACACCCAACTGCTCGGCCTGAGCTCAGGGGGTGTGAGCAGCAACCACTGTGTGTGGGGAGCGCCGTGGGGAGCACGGCTCTGCCTCCTCCCTGTGCTCCCCCCTAGAGATCCCAACATCTCCCAGCCAGGGAGGGAACAGGGATTAAACCCTCGGGAAGAGGAGAACTGTGGCGCGGCCCCTCCTGCTCCCTGGCACCGTGTCAGCCATTGCCACTGCCGCCACGCAAGCAGGCAGGCCCGGGCTGGCTGCAGGCCCTGCCCGCACCTCCCCGGCACGGCCTGCCCGGCACAGCCCGGGTGCCAGAGGGGTTGGGGGCCACCAGTCCCATGCCAGAGGGGACACCACACCAGGGAGCTCCCCTTCTGCTGATGTGGCACCAGAGTCACCCCCCAGCTCTCTGCAAAGGGGGTTTCTATTCCCTGAGTCTACAGCAGGGTCATACTGGGATAGGCAGAGGGGGAGAGGTGAATCAGCCCCCTTCCTTCCCACCCAAATCCCCAAATTTGGCCCATTTTACTCCTCCCCAGCCCCTTTTCCAGTCAGGAAGAGCCAGGTCACTTCCAACACCAACCCTCCAGCCAGAAAACGCTCAGCACAACCAACCCCACTTAATTAAACCAGGGGGTTGGGGGGAAGGAGTTGGTGATTTAGGGTTTTAGAGCCCAGAAACAAAACCAACCCTCTTTGTCCTTTGGTAACAGCAGAACCCGATTCCAAGAGCTTCAAGCGGCTGCACAGGCCGACTGCTGGCATTGTTCTTCCCCAAATCACCCAGGGACGCAGCCCAGGCCCAGCCTGTGCCACACTCCAAGGAAGGAAAGTCACCTCTGTAGGGAAAGCTTTTTATTTATTAGGAGTTTTTTGCCTTTATTGAAAGTTTATTGCTTTGGGGTTTCACCTTTTATGTGTCCTGATCCCCAAAACATGCCTCATGTCCTGACGTCCTCCAGACCAAGAACCCCACCTGGAACACCCATGGCTCAGCCATCGAGGCTGCCTGGGAGGAGCTTTACCAGTGCCAGAGGCAAGAATGGAGCTTTTTTGGGGAAAATCTGAGGGGAACACTTGGAAAGCCCCACATTCACTTCACTCTTTGGGTCAAGACCCAAGATGGAGCCTGGGCTGAGCCCAGGAGGCGGCAGCAGCACTGGACTTGGGCACAGAGGCAGTCTGGGGAGAGAACCACCACCTCCCTGGTGCACTTAAGTCTCACCACACAGGCTGAAGGGGCTGCCTCACCCACGAGGAGACTCGTCAGCTAATTGCAATCCCTGCCTAATTGCAATCCCTGTCTTGTCTGTGATGGCCAGGGGACAGCTCGGAAGGAGGAGGCATTAAAGTGCCAGGTGGTTGAAGGAGAACGCTGGGCCTAGAGTTGGGCATCCCCTTCTGGGCATGGGAACCCCTGGGAGCCGGGTACCCTCATTTGGAGCTGGGCACCCCCGGGAGCCGGGCACCCTCATTTGGGGATGGGCACCCCCAGGAGCCAGGCACCCTCATTTGGGGATGGGCACCCCCAGGAGCCGGGCACCCTCATTTGGGGCTGGGCACCCCCGGGAGCCAGGCACCCTCATTCAGGGATGGGCAGCCCCGGGAGCCAGGCACCCTCATTTGGGGATGGGCACCCCCAGGAGCCGGGCACCCTCATTTGGGGCTGGGCACCCCCGGGAGCCAGGCACCCTCATTCAGGGATGGGCAGCCACGGGAGCCGGGCACCCTCATTTGGGGATGGGCACCCCCGGGAGCCAGGCACCCCACTTGGAGCCTGGGAACCGCCTTCCATCCCGGCCCGCCCAGCGACAGCCGCTTCAGCGAGGCCTCAGCCCCCTGCGCCACCGCCGGGCCGGGCTGGGCAGCGCCAGGGCCGGGTTTCAGCGTCTCTATCCCGGCCGAAAACCTCCTCCCCGGAGACCGACAGGCCCCGACTGCCCGACCGAGGCGTCGCCCCCGCCGCGGGGCTCAGGAGAGCCCGGGGAGGGCCTGTTGCAAGGCCAAGGCCGCATTGGGGCCTGCGGGAGCGGCACAGGCCTCGGCCCCGGGTTTCCCCCCCGCCTCCCGCGGCGGGGCTGAGCCGGGCCGGGCATCGCTAGGTGGCGGCGCGGGCCCGGCAGCCCCCGGGAGGCCCCGCCCCGGCCATGGCCGCGGCAACGGGCGGCCCCCGGCTGCGGCAGTCCCCGCGCGGCATCACGGGACAGCGAGTCCACGGCCGCGCCGTACCACCGCCCCTCCGTGGGGAAGGGACTACAACCCCCACAAGCCCTCGCGGCGGGACACGCCCCCCTCTTCCTCCACGAACCTCGCTGCCATTGGCTTGCCCGGCCTGTCGAGAAGCGGCACGGCGGTTTCTGATTGGCTAAAAGGTGGCAGAGACGAGGCGCCGGCTTATGGCGGCTGAGCGGGCGGTGGGGGACCGTCGGCCGCCATTTTGTGTGTGCCGGGGCCTGTCCCGGGCTTCGCTTCCCGCCGCGGAGGCAGCGGGGGGGGGGTCGCGGCGAGGCCGGTGAGCGGCCGGGGGCTTGCTGAGGGGAGGGGGGGTACGAGGGGGCCGCTCCTCCGCGGCGCCGAGCCGGGAGCGCGGGGCGGCCCGGCCGGGCCTCCCTTCCCTGGGAGCGGAGCGCGGCTCTTCCCGCCGGCCCTGAGGCGGCGGCGGCGCCTCATCCCCTGTCAGGGCTCAGGGCGCGGAGTCCTCCTGCCGGGATCGCCTCATCCGGAGCCGGGAGAGGCCCGGAGCGCCACCGGGGTGTCGTCCGGGGCCACCTGCGGCCTCCTCCGGGGGTGTTGAGTGCGCGGTGGGGCGGGAGGAGGCCCGGCCCGGTCCCCGCCTCGGCGGGTTCGCATGTCGCGGCTCCACTGGCAAGCGGCGCCCGGGCTGCGGCCTCACCTGTAGCGCGGGAGGCCGGGCCTTGTTCCCTCAGTACTCGCGTTAAAGGAGCGTTTGGAGGCTGCGAGCAGCAGCGTGAGCTCCCTGCGGGGCTGGGGCCGGGCGGAGACCCCCGGGGGCCGCTCTCGGAGCGGAGAGGAGCTGCGCTGGCTGAAATTTGGGTCGGGAAACGCTGTTTCCTGGAAGGGTGGAAACCCGCCTGTTGCTGCCACACTGTCGCACGACCCCCTGTGATACCCCGGGGCGGGGGGGGTGTGTGTGTGGGGGGTGTGTGTGGTATAATCCCTCCAATTTAATCCTTTGTTTCACACGTTTCAGCTGCACCGCGGCCGGATTCCCAGAGGGGTTCTCCGTGGCCTGATCCAGTGGATCACAGTTAATATGGCCTCCCCTTGCTTGCTGCTGTCTGCTGAGGCAGTGATTACCTCTCTGGCTCTTGGAGTGACTTGAAAACAAAAGCCTCTGCCTGTTGCTGGGGCCGAAGGGGTAACTTTCCAAGCTGATAATAAACTGGAGCGAACCTTGTCTTTGAGTTATAAATGCCACTCCTCTGGCTGGTGGAAGTAACCCATGGGGCTTTTTTTTTTTCCCTCTGCTAAGTCATGGGGGGGTGAAGGGGGAAGCCTGTTTTTAAAACCAAACCCCAAACCCCTCGATGCTGGAGAGTTTTTGAGCTGACAGGGGCTGCTGTGCGTGGGGCAGCCTGTGCTGGGCTCTGGGTTGCGTTACAGGCCCGAGTTTCTTCAAGCAACTTCCTCAGCCACGTTTGCTTCCCCCTGCACAAGGCAGCTGATGCTGGTGTATCCCCCCCAGAGCTGTGGGACTGGGCTGAGGTGTGAAACTCAGGTTTTGGAGGCTTCTGGTGCCAGGTGCAGGTTGTGCTGCCAGAGATGGACCCTCCCCGTTGCAAAGGGGATCGTTTCACATCGGTGTGCTCAGCGGTTGGGGGGGGTGTTTTGGAAGCAGCAGCTTTGTTGTTAGACCTCTGCTGACAGGTTTTGCCTCCCACATGGCTGCTTTAAACCCTAAACTCCCAAACTTCATCACTTTAGAACCTGGCAGCGGGAGGTTTGTCGTCCTGTGTGTGCACGACGCTCGAGTTGAAGGTTGATTTTTGCCTGGTGGAGGTTACGCTGCGCTCAGGCTGGGTGTTTGAGGGGGGTTTGGGGAGGGGGGGAGCAGGAAGGGACAGATCCTAACTGCTTTCTTCTCTCTCAGACAGACCCAGAGCCACCAGCACTTTGCCAATGGCCTCACGACACAGGAATCACCAGGAGGTCCCCAGTGGCTGCCTGAGCGTGTCCCACGAACAGAAAGGTAACGAAGCAAAAGGCAATTAGTGCAGGTTAACGCTGCCGATCCCTCACTGTCCTTCCCCTCCAGAACCTGCAGCAGCACCAGCTGGGTTTAACGAACTTCAGGACCTAATTACCCTGCTGGTAACCAGCTCCAGGAAGGGAGCTGCACGGAGCTGTGTGTTCCCTTGGGCCGGTGCTGAGGGGCAGGGTGTCGTTTCACGCCGGGTTTGTGGCGTTAACGGGCGGTTTGGAGGCCACACTTCCTTTTTTTCATCTCTTCCTTGCAGCCAGCAGCGTTTTGAGGCAGCTGGTCTGTCTGTCCTGCCGCTGTGGCCTGCCTCGGAGAAGAGCAGAGTGACACCAGGTGCGACAGACCCGTCCCCTTCTGTGCCACCTCCCCCCCCGGGACACAGCGAGCGGGGAGCCCTTGTGAGGGGAGGAGCTTTGGAAGTCCTTCCGTCCCCCTGCGCCCCGGCTGGCACGGAGTCTGGCTGCGAGGGTGGATTCCTGATTCGGGGGAGGGGGGATGGATCAGGGGGTGATGCTGGGGGGGTGGGGGGATGGATCAGGGGGTGATGCTGGGGCGGGGGGGATGGATCAGGGGGTGATGCTGGAGGGTGGGGGGATGGATCAGGGGGTGATGCTGCGGGGTGAGGGGGGATGGATCAGAGGGTGATGCTGGGGGGTGGGGGGATGGATCAGGGGGTGATGCTGCGGGGTGAGGGGGGATGGATCAGAGGGTGATGCTGGGGGGTGGGGGGATGGATCAGAGGGTGATGCTGGGGGGTGGGGGGGTGGATCAGGGGGTGATGCTGGGGGGGGTGGGGGGATGGATCAGAGGGTGCTGCGGGGGGGAGGAGTGGGGGGATGGATCAGAGGGTGCTGCTGGGGGGATCAGGGGGATGGATCAGAGGGTGCTGCTGGGGGTGGGGGGGGATGGATCAGAGGGTGCTGCTGGGGGGATCAGGGGGATGGATCAGAGGGTGCTGCTGGGGGTGGGGGGGGATGGATCAGAGGGTGCTGCGGGGGGGGGGGAGTGGGGGGATGGATCAGAGGGTGCTGCTGGGGGGATCAGGGGGATGGATCAGAGGGTGCTGCTGGGGGTGGGGGGATGGATCACAGGGTGCTGCGATGGGGTGGGGGGATGGATCAGAGGGTGCTGCCATGCCAGCAGTCTGCCTGCACTAGCGGGAGGAGCCGGAATAACGGCTCCAACAACTCCAGGTGGCCCAGAGCCGTGGCAGTGGGAGATGGGATGTGCTTCGGGGGGCTGGCAGGCGTTGGCCTTGCCCTCAGCTCCTTGAGGCAGCGCGCCGGGAGGGACTCATTGCTGCCCTCTGCTCCCGCATCGCAGCCAGCCCCGGCACCTCTAGCTCTGGCTGTCCCCAGGATTTGTTCCTCTCACCCAGCCGAGCTGCAGTCGTGTCTCTCCTGGGCCAGCTCTGAGCCCGGCCCCAGCGCTGCCCCAGGCTGAGCTGTCCCCTGGGCCGGGCAGGGACACTCCCCGGCCGTCACTGATCCCCTCCGAGGTTTCAAAGGTCCCTGGACACCATCGGGCCGTGTCTGCCAGGAGGTTTGGGTGCAGGAGCTGGAACGAGCCCTCACAGGGCCCCACAGAGTGCTTACCCACCCCCCAAAGCACCGGTGGGGAGGTGACAGGGGGGTGTGGAGGTGACAGGGGGGTGACCTGCCCCGTGTGACAACCCGGCTGCGTCAAGACAGAGAACAGAATAAAATGGGCAGAGCCAGTGGAGTCGGAGCAGGACTGGGGGTTGATGGGGGATGTGGGGGGGTTACATGTCAGAGCATTGCAGGTGACTCCACTGGTTCATTCCCAGGGGTGCAGCTGCCAGGTTTGGGGTGAGTCACCGGAGGGCAGCTCCCCACTAACCCCAGTACCGGCAGCCGGTGTGTGCTGGTCAGCTGGTGTCATTGCCTGATAACGCTGCTTTCCATGGTCACCGGGTGCTGAGCGCTGCATCTCGGGGTGCTGCATCTCAGGGTGCCGCATCTCGGGGTGCCGCATCTCGGGGTGCCACAGCTTGGGGTGCCACATCTCAGGGTGCTGCATTGCAGGGCACCACATCTCAGGGTGCCACATCTCAGGGCGCCACATTTCGGGGTGCCACATCTCAGGGTGCCACATCTCAGGGCACATCTCAGGGCACCACATCCCAGGGTGCCACATTTCGGGGTGCCACATCTCGGGGTGCTGCAGTGTAGCACCTGCTGGGGGGGTTCACACCAGTAGACACGTGCCTGCGGTGCTCCTGAAGGACCCGACCAGCCCCTCCTGGGCAGCGCGGCCGGGCGCAGGGAAGGGCTGGCGGGGGCACCGGGCTGGCCAAGCCGCACTCGGGGCCGCTCAGCCCCGCCAGCGCCACCCTGAGCGGCTCCGCCGGTGCCGCCGCTCGGGCTCGGTGCTGTTTCCCTCCGCAGCCGCGCCAGGCGCTGGCTTTGCCCGATGATGTCATGGCAGAGGGAAGGGAGCGCGGGCGGCTGCCGGGCCCTTGAGCAAGTCCCCTCCGCCAGTTTCCCTTTTTATTGCTCCCCGGAGCAGGGGGGTGCTGGCTGGGGCTGCAACCTACACCCCACAGCCCCCAGCCTCTTTAACCCCCCCCAGTTTCATAGTGCTGCTCCCACCCGAGGGGGGCTGGGGCCACCTTCACCCCCCCCCTTCCCACCCCAGGTTCCACCCAAAGGCCTTTCCCCACTGGGCATGTGTGTGTGTGTGTCTGTGGGGGGGGTGTTACCCCTGCTCAGCCCTGGCACCCAACTCCAGGAACACTCCTGGGTTTGCACCCACCATCCTCACCCAAAACAGCCTCACCCCCCCTCTCCCCGCTGTTGCCCTTCAATTCACCCCTTTGTCCCCCCCAAAAAAACCAACAGCAGCCCAGGACACCCCCCAACCCCCAGGTGCCAGGGCAGACTCAGCTCCCTTCACCTCCCCCTGCTCCGTCAGCCATTTCAGGGGCCGAGCACCAAAACTTCCCTGGGCTGCTCCAAACTTTCAGTGTCCTGTGTGTGTCCCCCTCCCAGGCCTGACCAGCACATTTCTAGCCCCCCCCCCCATTTCCACCCCCCCCATTCCAGCTGCCCTGGGATCCACGTCCCGGGAGGAGCCAGAGTGAAGTTGAACGGAGCCTTTAGACAAACAAACGCGGTTGTCAGGGCAGGGGAGGCGGCAGCAGCGGCCCTGCCACCACCGGGACCTGTCACCCCCCGCCGGGTCTCGCAGCCACTTCAGCTCCTCAGGATAAGAGAATCCGGGCAGAAAACTAATGGAAAGGGTTAAAGGGGACATTAGTGTCACTGCAGCGACCCCCGAGCCCAGCCATACCCCCCCCCCCCCAAAAGTGACCCATTCCCACCGGATCCCCCTTCCCCAGCTTCCCTCAGAATCACACCCAAACACTTACAGTTCCAAGTCATTAAATTTATTAGACTTCTGTAATTTTTATAGTCACTTTTGGCCAATTTACAGCTTTCCTGGGGAATTTCTTCCTGTTGCTTTTGGTTTTAGACACAAAAAAAAAATAAAAATAAAATCATAACCCAAATATCAACGATACATCCCCCCCCAACCTCCCCCCACCCAACAACCCCCACCTCAGCCACCCAAAAGAGGGGGCAGGGGGGGAGGCTGGAAACCTACACCCCCACCCCCTTCACCCCCCTCCCCGCTTTACTCCTGTTAAAGAGGGTCCGCGGCTTCTCTGTACAAGGCTGACAATGTTCCACCCCATCACTGTAAAAAGCCCCCCGCCCCCCTCCGCCCCCCACCCCCCACCCCCCCTCCCCATCCCAGTGTCACTCCCCCAGCTGGCAGGGGCCTTTCTCCTGCCGGGACAGGTCCTTCTCCTTCAGCAGCTGTAGGTTCTCTGCCCGTAACCTGTCCACCTCCAGCTCCAGCTGCTGCACCCGCGCCCTGTCCGCCGTTTCCCCCCCGTGTTTTTTGCTCTCCATCCTCAGCCGGTTGTTTTCCTCCTCCATGCGGGAGAGGCACTTCTCCAGCTCCAGGTATTCCTTCACCAGCTCCTGCTTGCTCATGTTCTGCAGGCTCTCCACATGGTAACGCTCGTAGGTCTCCGAGAAGTCTCTCTGCAGAAACTCGCTGCCGTCTCCCCCCATCCCGTCGCTGCCCCCGTCCTCCTCCGCCGCCTCCTCCAGGAAATCCTCCTCGCTGGTGTCGTCCGATTTGGCGGCCGCTCGCCGCGGGTACAGCCCGGTTTTCAGGTCGGGTTCCTCCTGGTCGTGGTCCTCCATCAGGAACTGCGTGGTGTTGTAAGGAGCCACCGGCTGCCCCTTGGCGAACATCTCGGCGCGCAGCCGGGAGGCGCGGAGGCTCTGCCGCTCGTCGAACTGCTGCTTCTCCTCCCAGCTCAGCTTCGAGTAGGGCTTCCAACGCCGCTTCTTCTTCGACGGCCGACGACGGTGCTTCTTCTTCACCGGCCACTCCTCGGTACGACCCACCGAGGAGCGGTACCGCGGGCCCAGGCCGGGACGCGCCGCTCCGCCCGACGACGGACGCCCCTCGGCGCCGCCCGCGCCCTCCGCTGCCGCCGCCGCCGCCTCCTCCGCCCCGGGGGGTGGCAGCCGCTCGGCCTCGCCGTCCGCCGCCGGCGCGTCGCCGCGCTCAGGCTCCGGCTTAGGCTCCGGCTCGCTGGGGGGCTCCGCTTCGCACCGGGGCTCCTGCCCCGGCTCGGCGGGGGCCGCGTCCGCCATGGCGTTCGGCTCCGCTCCCTCGGGGACGGGCGCTACTCGCGCCGCATGGGGCCTCACACCCCCACCCCGCCTCCTCCCCTCAAGCCGCCGGGGCCATGACGCGGGGACCGAGGCCCCCGGGGGTCAGCGCCGCCGGTCGCAGAGGGGTTAACGCCGCCGGGCCCGCCCCCCCGCGCGCATGGCACGCGCCGCCGCCGCCTCCTCCTCCCTCCCCCCGCTGCTACCGCCGCCGCCGCCGCGTCCCAGCCCGCCCCGCGCCTCCACCCGCCACCGCCGCCGCCAGCTCCCGACTGCCGCTCCCCGCCCGCTCCCGCGCCTTATATAGCCGCGCGCGCCCCGCCCCGCCCCGCGCAGGCGCGCTGCTCGCCCCGCCCCCGCGGCGGGCCGGCGCGCGGAGCGCCCCACCCCCGCCCCTGCCGCGCCGCGCGCCCGCCGCCGCCACTGCCGGGCCCCGCACGCGGGCGGAACCCACCCCTCGGCCAATCGGCGGGCGCAGAGGGAGGGCCCCGCCCACCCGGCCCCGCCTCCCAGCAGCCGCGCCAGGAGGGCGGCGATTGGCTCTGCCCGCTGTCGCTCACGGGCGGCGCAGCCACTGCGGAGGGGCGGGGGCGGGGCCGGGCCGTACCACGCGCGGTAGGGGCGCCCCCGGGCGCGGGGCCTGGCGACCTTCAGGGCCGCGCCGAGGGCAGCGCCCCCGCTCCCCCCCCTCCCCCGGCAGGGCCGTGGTGCGGCCCCGAAAGGAGTCCCCGCACCGCGGAGGAGTCTCCGGGCTGCGGTTGCGATGATGCCGCTCCCCGGCCCTTGGCACAGAGGGGCTGGAAGGGGCCGGGCGGCGGGGAGACTCCCCCGGGGACGGGGGAGGGGGAGGGGAGGGCGGGTTGGGAGGAAGGGGCGGGCGGAGGGATCCCGAAGCGCTCTGCTTGAGCTGGGGGGCGGTGGCCGCCGCCGCGCGGAGGGAGATGTAAACAAACCCGAGCGGAAACAAGTCCGTCCTTAAAGGCGCCGCGTCCCTTTTCTGCAGGGGCGGCGCGGAGCCGCGGTCCGGCCCGCGGGGGGGGAGTAGGGGGGATGGGGGGTGGGTGGGTGGGTTTCCCGGGGCTGCCACCCGCACAGCGGCGGTGTCAGCCCGTCACGGTCCCTGGGGCCACACGGCCGGGGCAGGCGGAGAGCCCGGGGGGGCGGAGGGGGGGCCCCGCGGCGCTGGGGGAGCTGGGGCCGGGGGGCGGGGCCGGGCTGGGGACCTGCGGCCGGGGAGGGACACGAGGGGGGGATCTGTGGCCCTCGGGGGGGGGGAACACTACACGGGAGGGGGGCGGGGGGGCTACCCCCCCCACCTCGACAGCACCTGGCCCAGGGGAAGGGGCGAGCGGGCCGGTCCCCCCAAGGGTGGCACCGCCGGGGCGAGGGGCGGGTCCTGGGGGTCCCCAGAGGCATCCTACCCCCCCCCCCCGGGACACCCCCGCGGGTAAGAAGCCGCCGTCTGCCCGTCCCGAAGCGCTGCCCAGGCGGGTTGGGCCGGGCCGGGCCGGGCCGGGCGTCCCCTCGGTGCCCCGGTGGCCGCGGCCCCCGGAGCGGGGCGGGAGGCGGCGCCGGCAGCGGCCTGGGCACCTCGGGAGGCATCACGGGATGGGGACAGAGGACGGGGCCCGGGGACGCTCCCCCCCTGGCTCGGGGCCGGGGCTGGGGGGCCGGGGTCAGGCAGCTGCCACCGCCCCCCCCCCGCCCCCCCCCCTGCCCGCTGCGGGGACGGGGCGGCCCCGCTGCCACCCGCCCGCCCCCTCCCGCGGCAGCGCAGCAGCAGCAGCCGGGGCTGGACTCGGAAGGCAGCTTTAATTCAGGCAGGTTCAGATCTTCAAGCACTTCGTGGAACCGGTCTGCGGGGGCCGGGACGGCGGCCGCGTCCCGCCCCTGCCCCGCACCGGGAGGGAGGGAGGGGATGCCCCGGGGGATGCCCCGGGATGCCCCTCGGGGCGCGGGGACGATCCCCGCTCCCCGCGGACGGCTGGTTGGTCCCTCGGCGGTGCTGGCGAGACCCTGCGAGTGACGGCGGCGACCGGCGGTGGCTCCCCTGGCGCGGGGGGGCTGAGCCCCGGGGCCGGGTGAGGCGATTCCCTCCGTCGATCCCGTGAGGCTTCCCCGGCTTGTGCTAAGCGGGCTGGGGAAGGAGGGCTGGCGGCTGCCCAGCGGGGCCGTCCCGGCGCTGGCAGCGGGGACGGGGCGGTCACCTCTTCCTGCCCTGCCAGCGGCGCAGCAGCCAGTGGGTGACGAAGGGCCAGGTGAAGAGGAAGAGGAGGGTGGGTGGGGAGACGGGCAGGGGCCACGGGGACGCAGCCTGATGAGGGGGACAGAGAGAGAGAGGCGGTGTGGGGAGGGGGACAGAGTGACCCAACGCCCCCAGCCCTCCCCTGACAGGTGGCAGCCGCTCTCACTGCCCGATGGCTCATCCTCTGGAGATGCTGCATCAAAAGCATCCCTGGTGTGTGGACACTGGGAATGCGTCCCCAGGAGTGGCACCTGCTGCCCAGCCTAAGGACCCTTCCCTGATCTGCCCCCTCTCCCCCCCAGGGGTGTCCCCCGTGGGGCAGCCAGACCCCTTGGGACAGGCAGTGGGGCCACCCCACAGCGCTGCCTCCACCTCCAACTCACCTGCAGAGCAAGAGCTTGGTCATGGTCGGTCCCAGCTGCATCACCCTGCAAGAGAGGAGAGGTTCTGGGGTGCAGGCAGGGCTGGGCACCCCCCTTCCAGCCCCTAGGTCCCCACAAGAGGGAGGGAAGGGGGAGAAGAGAGCTCTGAGCTCCTGCAAGGGATCCTGATGGGATCCCAGGGGCAGTGGAGATGATGGGGGGGCAGCAGCTCCCCGCCTGCACCCCGAGGTTGGTCAGAGCAGCATCAGCCTCACCCCACCAGGGTGTATCACCCACCCCAGAGGCCTCTCAGCACCTGAGCCACCCAGGGCTGCCACTCTGCAGGTGCTGGAGCCCGGTGACGCTGGCCTGGCCTCCGTGGGTGCCCCAGCCAGGCAGCAGTGGGTCCCTGCACAGCACATACCTGGATGGCAGCGAGTGTCTCCAGCTCGCTCAGGCGCTCCAGCACCCGCCTCATGTCATCCTGCAAGGCCTGGACCGTGCTGGCCACGTGGGCCTCCAGCTCCACTGGCAGCAGAGAGGCAAACTCAGGGCTGCTCCTGGCATCCTGCTCTGCCCCAGCCAGCCAGGGATCTGTGGGGCACAAAGATGGGTGCTGGTCAGAGGCAGCGGGGCAGGGGTGCAGTGTGTGGGAGCCTGTCTCACGTTCCTGAGGATCTAGAGGGCTGGCACAGCTGCTGCCAGCTCTGCCTGCACCACCACTGCTCCAGGCAGAGCCAGGAGCCCCCAGCCCAGCCCTCCACCTCCCCCTCCAGCAGCTGACACCAGGCCCATCCCTGGGGATGGAGCACCACGTCCCCCCAGCTCAGTGGTGGTGGCAGAGGGCGTCCCCTCGCCTCCCACGCAGCACAGGCAGGATGCCTGAGGCCAGGCAGGATGCCTTGTGTGCTGCTGCCTCCCTGCCAGGCCCTTGTGAGGGCAAACAGCCCAGCAAACACCCAGGTAATCCCCACCACAGCCAGCAGCAGACAGGCAGGGGCTCGCTGCCAGCCCGGGGGACAGCCCAGCCCGGCCTTATCGGCCTCGTTACAAGTTAACTCCCAAGGTCAAGCAGCCCCAGAGGGTTTGGGGAAATATAAACAGGACTTGGAGGGGGCTGTGCCCAGGTGAGGTGGTGGCACCAGCCCTGCTAGCCCATGGGTGAGGTGACAATGCCACCCAGGAGCAGAAAGCCCCCCTCTGGGATGTGCCTGGAGGGAGCCCAGAGGCTGGCAGGAGGCTCCTTGTCCATTCTCTGCAGCAGCCACAGCTCAGGGCCTGGCTGTCCCCAAACACTGGCAGCTGTTGCAGGTGGTGTTGGACAGGTGACACTGCAAGAGCAGGGCATCCCAGGGACCAGAGCCCCCAGGGACACGGGGGTCCTGCTTCACCCAGTCCTCTTCTGGGGAGGGCTCACACCCCCCTGCAGCACCCACAGCCAGAGGCAGCCACTGGCCATGGGGACCAGAGGCAGCCAGGGATCCACACACACATCCTGCCCAGCTGCTGGAGGAGCCAGTGGAGCATCCCCCAAATCCAGGCAACTCAGCACCTCTGTGAGAAACATCAGACACCAAACCACTCAGGGACCAAGGGGTGAAGAGAGGGGACACTCAGAACTCCTCACAGCCACTGACCAACCCAGCCCTGGATGCTGGAGCCAAAATCTGTTCCCTGGTGGTGGGTGCAGCCCTCACCCCTCTCCTCAGCCCCCACACAGCCCCCCTGGTCCTGCCCTGCTTGTGGGGAGGGAGCAGCGGGAAGGCGCGCAGGAGCCACACGCTGCACCCACCTCTCTGGGAGCCAAGGGCTGCCAGGCCAGCGCTGCTGCTCCTCCCCTCTAGTCTTCTGCCTTCTGCCTGCTCTCCCTGCCCAGCGCCTCGGGGCGTTGGGGGCTCAGGCCCAGCCCAGACACCAGTTGGGGAGAGACCCAGCAGCTGCCCAGCCTGCGGGAGGGGAGAGAAGATGGGCCCTCAGACCCCCACTCCCCTCCCCAGGGGCTGCAGGGGCACAGCAGGTGAGGTGGCACATCTCTTCCCCTGCCCCATGGTGGCATTTTTGGTGGTGGAGGGCGTGTGAGGTTGAGGGGAGATGGATCCCGCTGGCAGCACCAGTTCGCAGCCAGTTTGGGAGGTGAGAGTGGAGAACCCCAGAGGGAAGCCAGGTGCCCAGGCTTGGGAGGGTGGAAGAGCTCCAGGGAAAAGCCAGGCAGCTTCTTCCCTCCTGCCCATGGGATCCACTGAGTCTGGCTGCAGCTCCTCAAGTGCAGAGCAGCTGGTGGCAGCAGGAAGCAGAGTGAGTGGGAAGGGTGTGAGGGAGGTGCCTGTGCCAGCCCCACACACCCCCCCACAGCCAACCAGTGCCCCATCAGAGCTGTGCCACAGGAGCAGGTGGACCATGAGCAGTGCTGGGACACACCAAAGGCTCCTCATGCTCCTCTCAGTGCCAGGGACCAGGGTCCAGGAGGGACACAAAGCACAGAGGGGTGCAACCGAGCCAGGTGGCCCCATAGTTCTGGGGAGTCTTACAGGGCTCCCAGGACAGCCAAGGGTGCCAACAGCAGCCCGGAGAGATGGGTGCAGGCAGGGCAGGGCTGGCAGCAGGCAGGGCAGGGCTGGCAGCAGGCAGAGCAGGACCCCGGCGCCTCCCAGCCCTGTTACCTGCTCTCGCTCCATCTGCTCCAGGCTGTCGCAGTACACGTCCCCCTCAGAGTCACTCGTCAGCTGGCTGCTGCCCTCCAGCGCCTCGGCAGGGCCCAGCCCACCTCCTGGAAGGGAAGCACACGGCAAACAGGGCAGGGGGGGGCGGTCCGGCCACGGCTGAAGGGCAGCAGGAGCTCAGCGGCAGCCGCAGGGCGAGAGGGCTGCAAGCAGGGGGCAAGGCAGGGGCCAGGTGCACGGGGGGAGGCAGGAGGAAACTGAGGCACGGTGGGGGAAGGCATCGGCTCTGTGCCCACCACTGCAGGGTGCCTGTGCATCCAAGGAGCGAATTCCCCCTCCTCCTGCCCACAGTGACTGACACACAGCCCTGCTCGTGGGCCAGCAAGCCCCAACACCGTGACATTTTTAGGGTGCTTCTCTGTCCACACATGGCTCTCAGCTGGGGAGAAGGGTACAGCAGCAGCCAGCTGGAACCCCAGCACAGCAGGCAGCCCCTCCAGCCTGATTCACAACCCTGGCTGCTCTGGCAGGGAGCAGATCCCATCCACTGGATGCCAAGTGCCACCCAAGTGCCAGCGTGCCCCAGGGCACAGGCAGGGATGCTGCCCAGCTCCCCACATGCTGCCAGCACACTCAGGGTAGATGGTCCCTTGCTGACCATCTGTATGTTCCTCAGGGGAGGGCTGGGGCAACAGCAGGAAGAACACCCCTCAAGAGCCCCCTACCCAGCCCAGGGCACAGTGAGAGGCTCCCCTGGGCCTGTAGAGCCACAGGTGCCCTTGAGGGAGGCACACAGCAGTGGGTGGGTGAGTGTGAGGGGCTGGAGAAGTAGCAGGAACAAGGCATTAGCCACACATCAGGCAGGGAGGGCCTGGGCTCAGCACTGTGGCTCCCAGTGCCGTGGAAGGGTCAGACTGGGCTTCAGCCAAGGGAGAACCACCCCTGGCAGCACATGGACCTTGGAGGGTGAGGTCTGTCCAGCCTTTGGGGAAACCCCCTGGCTGCCTCACTGCAGTTTGGCAGAATCAGGCCCCTTTGCACAGGTGAAGAGCAAACACAGAGTCCAACCACCACGCTCAGGGCTCCCCCAGCGTCAAGAACAGCGCCGAGAGCTGGACACACAAACAGCTCCAACTCCCTGTGACTCAGGCAACACCTCCAACACCAACAGGCTTGGAGCAGCCGTGCCCAACCCCTCCACAGGCAGGCAGAGGCTCAGCCCCCTTGCCAGTTCATCCTCCACAGGGTCTCTGCCAGGTGCTGGCCACACCAGGGAGACCAACCTGGCCCGTGCTGCCCGTTGCGCTGCTCCCCGGGCAGGGTGTCTGCGGGGTGCTCCAGAGCTGGGCTGCTCACTGGGTCATCCTGGCTGGGGTCCTCTGTCCTCTCCTGACTGCCTGCAAGGAGGAAGAGGGGGAGAGGAGAATCACAGCACTGTGAGGATCCTCACAGCACAGGCCCTCTTGGGGCTGGGCTCAGCACTGCTTCCCTGCCAGCGTGGCTGAGGGCACAGCAGCCTCCAGACGTGCATGGCAGGGCAGAGAAGGGCTGGCTCTGCTCACTGATGGATGGGAATCAACAGGAACAGATCAACCCACATGCAGGGCCTGCCCCTGCAGAGCAGTCTCTGTCCCCCAAGGTTTTGTGGCAGAGGGATCAACAACCACCCAACAGCTGGGTAAACACCCGAGGGTGAGGGTCACCCTCCCCTGGCAGGGCACAGGGAGCACCCACACAATCAAACAGCCTAACACAAGAAACACAGGCCAGGGAGAGCCTTGTCTGTGTGCACCACAGCCTGCAAAGCTTTCAGCAAGCAGCAGGGCTGGGGGGGTGCTGGGGGCAGCTGCCTGCTGTGATCCACCCCCCCTCACTGCCTCATGGGGTTTAGCCCAGCCACATTTCCACCAGCCCCCAGGACTTTGCTCCCTGCTCCTGGCCAGGCAGGTCTGTGGCAACGCTGCCCTGCCTGCTCCTTGCCTCTGCATCTCCTCTGTTCCCAACGTGGCTTCACCACCACAGCAGACCCAGGGCCATGGGACCCACCCCCATCCCCCCCCCGAGCCCACCCATGGAGACTGAATCTGCTGGGGGGGGGATTAAGGCAGCCCCCACCCCACACAGGAGCTGCTCTGCTCAGGGACTGTCACCGTCCCCAAACCCCCCTCAGCGTGTGTGCTGTGACCCCTGAGCCTGCCCCAGAGGCTGGGGGGAGCAAGCAGGGTCCTGACACCCTGCACATCACCACCTGGCTCCCACACTGGCTGCACAGGGCTGGCAGAGGAGCTCCACACATTAAGGCCTTAACCATCAGCTCCTTCTTGCTGCAGAGTCTTGGCCCACACCTGCAAGACCCTGGTGAAAGCCCCGCTGACTGGAGACCCACTGTGCCCCTGGCCCATTCAGGATCTGGGTTCCAAGTGCTGCTTTACAGTGTGTTGACTCTGTAAACAAACAAAACCACATCTGCCCAGACTTCCCCATGCAGCATCTGTCTCCCTAAAGCTCTGCACCCACTGAGGCCCTTGGTACCCTCCAGGCTCTGCTCTCACCCAGTGAGAGTGTGTCCAAAAATCACCTTTCTCCTCTGGATTATCAGTAACAAAAGCTGCACTCAACCTGAAGGAGAGTTTGGAAACCTTTAACACAAATGACTCAACAGCTTAAGAAGTTCAGCAGCTTAAAGCACCATTCCAGGCGCCCTGGGCTTGTTCATTTCATAAATGTCACCAGGTTTGGATCTAAGTGACAGCTGTGTAATTGGTAAGTGCCACTAGCACAGGGTGACACTCCCAAGCAGGTGACAACCAGGAGTTTAGAGCCAGCTTCTGTGTTCCTGAGAAAAATGAAGTCTGATTGCCTTTTAAAGGGATTCAGCATCAATATGGAGGACAAAAGCACCTGGATACCATGGGAAGGAACAGGCATCCTGAGGCCAAGCCCTGCAGGCAATGTGTTCTCAGGATCCCTGTTGGAAGCAAGGGGTGACAGTAGCTGTCAGGTGCAGGACAGGTAGCTGGGGCCAGGTGGGGAGTGAGTGTATTTGCCATTAGCAAAGCACTGACAGTTCACACACCCGCTGTGAATCCACCCCAAAAGCTCATCTGCTGCTGAGCTAAGCTGCTGGAAATACACCACAGCCAAACTGCCAGCAGGTTCACCCCACAAGCAGAGGCACCTTCCAGACCCTCACTCCCTCTAATGTTTCCTTCAAGTCAGACACACCAAGGTCTGCCCTGCTCCAGGTGCCCAGCCACCTCTCTCCACATGAGGTGACAGCCAGGGGCATGGAAAGGGCTGGGAAGAACTCTTCTTTCCCACAAGACAGTCCCAGTAATCCCATTTCTCAACCCCAGGTTCTCCAAATCCACTCCAGTGCTCAAACTGTCTGGCCCACGCAGATGTTTACATCAGATGACCAGCACTCCCTGTACACAGGCTGCTCTGCTGGGAGGTGGGTGAGAGCCAAGAGAAAGAACAGCCTCCCTGCCGCAACACTCCATGGGAGCTGAGCCTTTGCTCTACCCTGTACAGGGATTTGGGCCAAGGGGCATTTGGGAAGCCAAACCTCATGGTTTTTTTTTTCCTCAAACTTCTGCAGAAAGCCCAGGCTGAAGAAGCACCTGAGTCAGCCCAAGAGACACTTCTCTGGTGGTGCCCAAACAAGCAGCTGTGCCACGGCAAGGGAGTCAGAGGGGACAGAGCGTGCCCATCCTGTCACCCCCTCAGGGAGCAGCACAAGGACGTGCCCTGGGGGAGAGCAGAGCCCAGAGGTGATGGCCAAGAGTGCAGAATGAAGCAGGGAACAGCAGGAAGGACATGCCAGGAGAGCACAGCGTGGCACGGGGGTGAAGGACGTGCCGGGCACACAGCGGCTCCCACTCACCCCTCTTCCTCTTGAAGAAGGCGTCGGGGGGCCGGGGCATGTCATGGATCACCTGATAGAGCGGCTCGAAGTACCCCAACATCTCCTCTGTCGCCTCATCCATGGGCACCGTGTCGATGATCTGAGGGGGGAGGCTGCTTGCAAGGGGCTGCACCGCCGAGCACCTGACCCCAGCTGCTGTCCCACTCCCTCCCTCCTTCCTTCCCTCCCTCCTTCCTTCCCTCTCTCCCTCCCTCCCTCCCTCCTTCCTTCCCTCTCTCCCTCCCTCCCTCCCTCCTTCCTTCCCTCTCTCCCTCCCTCCCTCCCTCCTTCCTTCCCTCTCTCCCTCCCTCCCTCCTTCCTTCCCTCTCTCCCTCCCTCCCTCCCTCCTTCCTTCCCTCTCTCCCTCCCTCCCTCCCTCCTTCCCTCTCTCCCTCCTTCCCTCCTTCCCTCCCTCCCTCCCTCCTTCCCTCCCTCCTTCCCTCCCTCCCTCCTTCCCTCTCTCCCTCCTTCCCTCTCTCCCTCCCTCCTTCCCTCTCTCCCTCCCTCCTTCCCTCCCTCCTTCTTTCCCTCTCTCCCTCCTTCCCTCTCTCCCTCCCTCCTTCCCTCTCTCCCTCCTTCCTTCCCTCTCTCCCTCCTTCCTTCCCTCTCTCCCTCCTTCCTTCCCTCTCTCCCTCCCTCCTTCCTTCCCTCCCTCCCTCCTTCCTTCCCTCTCTCCCTCCTTCCCTCTCTCCCTCCTTCCCTCTCTCCCTCCCTCCTTCCCTCTCTCCCTCCCTCCTTCCCTCTCTCCCTCCCTCCTTCCCTCTCTCCCTCCCTCCTTCCCTCTCTCCCTCCCTCCTTCCCTCTCTCCCTCCCTCCTTCCCTCTCTCCCTCCCTCCTTCCCTCTCTCCTTCCCTCCTTCCCTCTCTCCTTCCCTCCTTCCCTCTCTCCTTCCTTCCCTCTCTCCCTCCTTCCTTCCCTCTCTCCCTCCCTCCCTCCTTCCTTCCCTCCTTCCCTCCCTCCCTCCCTCCCTCCCTCACCTTTTGGGCCACCTTCTTCATTTCAGCCACATAAGCCGCCATCGCCTCCTCCTTGGACATCCTGCCCAGGCTGTGCCAGGCATCCCTGGGGGCGACAGCGGCTGTGAGGGGCCGAGAAACCGGGGAAAGGTGGTGGTGGGGGGGATGACTGGGGTTGGAATTCGTCCCGAAAGCGCCCCCGTCCCTTCCCCCCGGGGCCAGCTCACCACTTGTAGCGGCCGATGGGGTCCCAGAAGCCGGGCCGCGGGCCCTGGCAGCGCCCCGCCGTCGCCTGCTTGTAGTAGCTGTAGAAGCGCAGCATCTCCTCGTAGGAGGGCCGGTAGGAACCTAGGGCGCGCCACAAGCCTCAGCCGAGCCGGGAACGGGGGCCGGGGGCACCGCAAGCCACCGCCGGCGGCACCCCAGCCCCCGCTCCCGGCTCCTACTCACCGCTGCGGGGCAGCCCTTGGATAACCCGCACGGCGGCGCGGAACTGCTCCCCGCAGCCCGGCTCCTCCATGGCGCCCGCCCCGCTCCCGGCGCCGGCCCCCCCCCCGCGGCGGCCCCGGCTCTCTCGGTGAGAGGGAGGGGGGGAGAGGGTGCGGGCCAATCAGCGCCCGCCTTCCATCTCCCACTACGTTGCCTCCGCCAATCAGCTCGCCGCTTCCGAAACGGGCCGCGCTGGGCCCCTTTCCCGCCCCCCTCGCACCCGGCGCGCGCCGCAGCCAATGGTGGGAGGCGGCCCGCGCGCGCGCCCCCCCGGCTGGAGGAAGGCGGCACGCGACGCGGCGCAGGGGTGAGGGGCTCGGTCCCGCCGCGGCGCCCCCTGGTGGTCTGAGAGGGGGGAGAGCCGGGGCACCGGCACCGGGACACTGAGCCGGGGCACCGGGACCGGGAATGGGCACCGGGACACTGAGCCGGGGCACTGGGAATGGGCACCGGGAATGGGCACCGGGACCGGGCACCGGGAATGGGCACCGGGAATGGGCACCGGGACACTGAGCCGGGGCACCGGGAATGGGCACCGGGACCGGGCACCGGGAATGGGCACCGGGACCAGGCACCGGGACCGGGCACCGGGACACTGAGCCGGGGCACCGGGACCGGGTACCGGGAATGGGCACCGGGACACTGAGCCGGGGCACTGGGAATGGGCACCGGGAATGGGCACCGGGACACTGAGCCTGGGCACCGGGACCGGGCACCGGGAATAGGCACCGGGATACTGAGCCTGGGCACTGGGAATGGGCACCGGGACCGAGCACCAGGACACTGAGCTTGGGCACCGGGAATGGGCACCGGGAATGGGCACCAGGACACTGAGGCTGGGCACCGGGACTGGGCACTGGGACTGGGCACCGGGAATGGGCACCAGGATACTGAGCCTGGGCACCGGGAATGGGCACCGGGACCGGGCACCGGGACCGGGCACCGGGACACTGAACCTGGGCGCCGGGAATGGGCACCGGGACACTGAGCCTGGGCACCGGGAATAGGCACCGGGAATGGGCACCGGGGCACTGAGCCGGGGCACCGGGAATGGGCACCGGGACTGGGCACCGGGACACTGAGGCTGGGCACCGGGAATGGGCGCCGGGACACTGAGCCTGGGCACTGGGACACTGAGGATGGGCACCGGGAATGGGCACCGGGACACTGAGCCTGGGCACCGGGACCGGGCACTGGGACACTGAGGCTGGGCACCAGGAATGGGCACCGGGACACTGAGCCTGGGCACTGGGAATGGGCACCGGGATACTGAGCATGGGCACCGGGGCACTGAGCCTGGGCACCGGGATACTGAGCCTGGGAACCGGGACAGGGCACCGGGACTGGGCACCGGGATACTGAGCCTGCGAACTGGGACTGGGAACCAGCACAGGGAGCCCAGACACTGGGACAGTGAGCCTGGGCACCGGGACACTGACCCTGAGCACCAGGACTGGGCACTGAGACAGCGAGACTGGGCACCAAGACAGGGCACTGGGACAGGGCACTGGTGCTGGGACAGCGAGCCCAGACACTGGGACACTGAGCCCAGACACTGGGACAGTGAGCCCAGGCACTGGGACACTGAGCCTGGGCACCAGCACCAGGCATTGGCACCAGGCACTGGGATACTGAGCCTGGGCACCGGGACACTGAGGCTGGGCACCGGGAATGGGCACCGGGACACTGAGCCTGGGCACCGGGGCACTGAGCCTGGGCACCGGGATACTGAGCCTGGGAACCAGGACAGGGCACCGGGACTGGGCACCAGGATACTGAGCCTGCGAACTGGGACTGGGAACCAGCACAGGGAGCCCAGACACTGGGCCAATGAGCCTGGGCACCGGGACACTGACCCTGGGCACCAGGACTGGGCACTGGGACAGCGAGACTGGGCACCAAGACAGGGCACTGGGACAGGGCACTGGTGCTGGGACAGCGAGCCCAGACACTGGGACACTGAGCCTGGGCACCAGCACCAGGCATTGGCACCAGCCACTGGGATACTGAGCCCAGGCACTGGGACACTGAGCCTGGGCACCAGGACGGGGCACCGGGACAGGTCACCAGGACACCGAGATGGGACATTGGGATACCGACCCAGGGCACCGGGACAGGGCACAGGAGCAGCACTCCCGGGTACCAGAGCAACACACCGGGACAGCGCACTGGGACAGCGCACTGGGGAACTGGGGTATTGCACTGCGACCATGTGCCCGGGCACTGGGACATCGCACAGGGCAGGGGACAGCTGGGTCTATCAGAGTAGTTGATTACTGTAATTATTAGCGAGATTTATTAATTATGGTGGTCAGCAAAGGCAGGATTTTGGGACCCCGAGGTGAAGCTCCTTCCCCCTCTGCTCCAAGGCCTTCCCATGAAGGCAGGGCGCTGTGGGGACACGGGTGACATAGGGACATGGGTGACCCTGAGGTACAAGGTGTGCTGGGGATGTGGGATGTTACAGGAGTCCCAAGGAAGTGCCTGGATCCATCCCTTGCCCAGGGCTGGGTGCTGGGAGAGGGATGCACAGCAGCTTTCCCCAGCCCTATGCCACACTTCATCATCACTCCACACTCCACTTTTCCTACATTTTAGGGAATTTCCCTTCATCCAACCTCCAAATCCCAGATCTAACCAAATCCCAATCCCTCTTAATTCCCATCCCATGTCCCCTTGGCAAAAAAATTCCCTCTAAAAAGGCAGCAGGCAGCAGAGCTCGATGAACCTCCAGCCATTTCCGAGCTCTGACTCAGGATTTCTGCTCTGGGAGGGGGGTGGTGGTGGTTGGTGGTGGTTGGTGGTGTGGTGGGGCCTGGCTGGCTCTGACTCACTGCAAAATCCAACCCCTGACTCCCGAGCAGTGATTCACAGGGACACGTGCTGTGTGCTATAAGCGGCCGGGAATGCGACTCGCTGTGTTTTCTGTGGGGCTCCTTCCAACCCGCTTGCGGGCGGTAGGAAACAGCGACGCCGCGGGAGAGGGGGAATGGCGACCAGGAGACGGTGGGTGGTTGGGTGGTTGGTTGGTTTCGTGCCGTGGATTTCACAGCTTAGAGGTGTTTATCCCGCTCTCTTCATCGGCTCAGTGAGTCGGCTGCTGAATTCCTGGCAGTGCAATTCCCATGGGAGGGAAGGGAATCGGCGTGGAGCTGGGGCAGCGCTCAGTTTTAGGGTTGCAGGTGCATTTGGGGGGAGAGGCTGGGGGGGATGTGGCTGCTTTTGGGGGGCTGTGGCTGCTTTTATGAAGGGTTTCTGGGGTTTTTTTTTCAGTGCTTGGAGTGGGAAAAGCCTCAAGCCAGATGTTGCCCTGGGGTGGTGAAAAGTCCCCATGTCCCCAAAGAATTGAGGAATGGCTGTACCCCCCCCTCGCCAAAGGAAGCCAAGGGGCTGCCCAGATGTGGTACCAGATATCCAGATGTTTTTTTGGGTCACCCAGGACTTGAACTGCAGTGCCCAGATGTTGCTCTAGAATGCTCAAGTATCACCTGGAGTGCCCAGATCTTGCCCCAGAGTACTCAGCTACCACCCAGAGTGTCCAGATGTTGCCCCAGGACACTCCAGTATCACCCAGGGTGCTTGGGTGTCATGCAGGGTGCCCAGATGTTGTCACACGGTCCCAGCTGTTGCTGCAGTGTGCCCAGATGTGGGCCCCAGCCACCCTGACACCCCTCCCAGTGCTGGGTCTCACAGCCGTTGGCAGTGCCGCCACGGCCCCGGGGGGGGAAGTCACCGCCTGCGGTCAGGGTTTCCTCTCCCTGTTTTGCAGCTCCTGGTCCCCACGGCCTGGGCAGGCCCCTGTGTGTCCCTGGCCACGGCAGATCTTTGCAAGAAGCAGCACTGAGCAACACAAGCAGTGGTTTTGTTGCAAGGCCGGAGCCCCAGGCCTAGCTACGGGCCTGAAATCAAAGCCTGGCTCTGCCTCTGCTCCGTCTCTCAGCACCCTTGGCCAGGCTCCAGGGATGGAGATCCCAGGGTGGGGGGCTGAGGGTCTTCCCCTTCTGTGGGAAAGGAGGGGGGGGGATGTGAAATTGCAGGGGTTTGGGGTGAATTTGTGCTCACACAGGCGTGTGTGAGGGTACAGACGTACACATGGAGCTGTGCGGCCACGTGTCCCCTCTGCACACATGTATGTGTGTCTGCAAACACAGGTGGACACGTGTGTGTGTGCTGTCACGCACAGGCAGGTGTGTGTGTGTGTGTGTGTGTCCACAGATGTGCATGTGCCTCTGCACACACGTGTGGATGTGCACACGGCTGCACACACATGCACACCCATGCACAGGCCTGCTCACTGCCTGGGCACCTTCCCTCCTCCTTGCTGCTGGATCCTGCCACTGTCCCACCAGTGGGGAATGTTATCTGGGGGTCCTGTGGCCCCTCAGCCCCAGTGCCACCTTGTCCCCAGGGTGGGGACAGAGCTGGCACAGCAGGACCAGGTCCCCTGCCATGATGGAAGGTGGGAAGGTTTAGATTAGATATTAGGGGGAAGATTTTTACAGAAAGAGAGGTGAGGGGCTGGAACAGGCTGCCCAGAGAGGTGGTGGGTGCCCCGTCCCTGGGGGTGTTCAAGGCCAGGTTGGCTGGGGCCCTGGGGCAACCTCATGTAGCTCCAGGCCTGGAGGTTGGTGTCCCTGCCTGTGGCAGGGGGGTTGGAGCTCTGTGATCCTTGGGGTCCCTCCCAACCCAGCCCATTCTATGATTCTATGATTCTATGATGGCAGCAGGGGTCCCGAGGGTCCCTGTTGTCCTCAGGCTGGCAGAGGTGGGGTCCCACTGGTCCCTGCTGTCCCCTGCTGTGATGGCAGCAGGGGCTCCAGGGGTCCCTGCCATCCCCAGGCTGGCAGAGGGGGGGTCCCTGGGTGCCCACGGGCGGTGTTGGAGTGGCACAGGCAGTAGGCAGCTGTGCCCCCCGGGCAGAGCAAGGTCCCCCAGCAGAGATCAGGGTGTCCCCTGGGCAGGTCCCGAGTGCAGACAGACCCCTGGGACGCTGGTCTGTTCCGGGGCAGCCGGTTCCCGGTGCATATACATCCCCGTGCATGTACATCCCGATGTGCAGACCCATCCCCGGTGCAGACCGGACCCGGTGCAGACCCATCCCCGGTGCGGACCCCACCCGGGGGAGCCCCTCCACCGGCAGCCACGGCCCGGGCCGGCCGGCACAAACGGTTAACACCGCCGGAGCTGAAATGTGGCTCCTCCCGGTACCTCCCCGTGCCCGGCCCCGGTCCCGGCGGGGCCGCCCAACCCCAACCCCGTCCTCCGCCACCGCCCAGCCCGGCTGCACCGGCCGGGGGCACCGGAGGGGCACCGCCGACAACGGGAGCATCGGAGACACGGGCAGTTCCGGGGGTACCGGGGCACCGGCCCCGCGCGATGATCTGCGGGAGGAAGGCTCGTCCCGCCGCCGAGCAGCCCCGCTCCCCGTCGGGCGGCTCCGGTGGCCCCCGCCGGCCCGGCAGAGCCCTGAAGAAAATGGGTGAGACCCGGGACTGTTCCGCCGGGATGGGAGGAGCAGGGATGGGGGAGGGACGGGGTAAAACGGGGCACCCGGTGGGGCGGGCAGGGGGGCACTGGGCAGAAACTGGGGGGGGGCTGTGCCAGTGGGAGTGCTGGGAGGGGTCTCTGTAGTTGGGAGGGTCCCCAGAGTGGATGGGGACCCTCATGGCAGGGATGGATCCCCGTGTCTGGGAGGGGTCCCCAAGAGAGCCAGGGTCCCCATGCGGGACGTGGTGCCCATGGTTGGGTGAGGTCCTCACCATGGGGAGGGGTCCCATGGCCAGGAGGGTCCCCGAGGCAGGGAGGGTCCCTGAGGTGGATGGAGTCCCCTGCAGAAGGGAAGGGTCCCTGTGGTTGGGAGGCTTCCCCAAGGTAACCCCAGAATAGCTGCCCCACAGATGTCAGGGGGCGGCAGGGTTGAGGTTTGGCCACACCACGGGTGACAGGAGTCCTCCCTCTCGGGGTGTTTACTGTCCCCAAGGCTCAGCTTCAGCTCGCTGGGACCTTCACCTAGCACCCTGCCTCAGTTTCCCCAGATGACAGCAGCACTGCCAGCTCAGGGCCCCTCTCACCTCACAGCAGAGCTGCCCGTGGGGGTGTGGGCAGGAGAACTGGGTGCTTGGGAAGGTCAAGGTGTGCCGGCTGGGCCTGATCCTGCGTGGGTGCAGTGGGCAGGGCAGGAGCTGGCCCTGTGCCACAGGGAAAGGGCTTTGCTCCCACTGCTGCGCTGGCCCACGCGTGGCTTTGGGCACAAGCTGTGTGCCAGGAGCTGCAGCCGTGTGTCTGCTGAGTGTCTGTGTGTCCGTGTGTCTGTGCATCCACGGGTCTGTGCAACCCATATCCTTGTGCATCCACGCATCCCTGTGTCTGCATGTCCGTGCATCCATCTGTCCCTGCAGCTGTGTCCCCCTACATCCCTGCATCCATATATCCCTGTGTCTGTGTACCACATCCCTGTGTCCACGTGTTCGCACCCTTGTGCACCTGTGACCCCATGTGTCCGTGTGTCCAAGGATCTGTATGTCCATCCACCTGTATGCCCACGTGTCCGTGCATCCGTGTCTGTGTGTCCTTGCGTCAGTGCATCCGTGTGTCCCTACATCACTGCCCCTGTAAATCCGTGCATCCGTCTGTCCATGTGTCAGTGTGTCCGTACGGCTGGGCATCCGTGTGTCCCTGCACCCGTGTGTCCATGCATCCATACCCTTGTGTGTCCGTGTGTCTGGCAGTCTGTGTGTCCACCTGTGCACCCATGTCCCTGTGTCCATGTGTCTGTACGTCTGTGAGCCCGTATATACTTGTGCATCCGTGTGTCCGTGTGTCCGTGTGTCCGTGTGTCCGTACCCACCCTCCAAGGGCGCCCTCAGTCCCACGCCATGGGGACAGCGCGACTGCGTAGGAGGTGGTGGCAGCTGGCAGCCAGGTCCCCAGGGCCAGGACTGGTTTGGGATGTCCTGGCCTGGCTCCAACCCTGCTGTTTCCCAGCCCAGGAGCAGCGGCTCCGGCTGGAGCGGGGACCCGGGTGCTGGGGGTGCTGGGAGCCGGGTGCTGGGGGTGCTGGGAGCCGGGCGCTGGGGGTGCTGGGACCTGGGCACTGGGGGTGCTGGGACCCGGGCACTGGGGGTGCTGGGACCTGGGCACTGGGGGTCCTGGGACCCGGGCGCTGGGGGTGCTGGGATCCGGGTGCTGGGGGTGCTGGGACCCGGGCGCTGGGGGTGCTGGGACCGGGGTGCTGGGGGTGCTGGGACCCGGGCGCTGGGGGTGCTGGGATCCGGGCGCTGGGGGTGATGGGATCCCGGCACTGGGGGTACTGGGGCCGCCTGGTGCCCAGAACAAAACAGGGAGGAAATTACTCGGCCACGGAGAATAGACGGAAAAGCCCTGGCCCTGCAGTGAGCCCAGGCGTGGGCCTGTGTGTCCCCTGGGGCCACCCCGGCATCGTTCCCAGCCGGACCGCGGCTGTCCTGGCGCTCCCCACGCAGGATCTGGGCGGCTGTGCTGGGATTCAGCCCGAGCAGCAGCCGCCGCCGTGCTCCCCATCCCCCCCTGCCAGCTGTGGGGGGTCTAAGGGGGGCTTTGGTGGGGACTTCTCTGTCGTCTCCTGTCTGCCCTGTCCCGTCCCATCCCGTCCCAGCTGTGTGTCCCGTCCCATCTGCCCACTCACATCCCATCTGCCCTGTCCTGTCCCGTCCCATCCCATGACCTCCTACCCAGTGCCATCCCATCCAGTCCTGTCCCATCATGTTTGTCCTGCCCAACTCTGTCCCCTCCCATCCTGTCTGCCCCACCCTGTCCTGTCCCATCTTGTCCGGTCCCATCCTGTCTGTAATGTCACATCATGTCATAGATGTCCAACACCAACCCCATCCCCATCCCCATCCCATCCCATCCCATCCCATCCCATCCCATCCCATCCCATCCCATCCCATCCCATCCCATCCCCATCCCACCTCATCCCATTCCAACCCCATCCCCATCACATCCCATCCCATCAATCACATCCCAATGCCTTATCCCACCTGCCCAGTCTGTCCCACGCCACCCCAGTCAGACACGTGGGGGTGTGACATGCAGATGTACATCCACACCCACACTGAGCCCCCATTCCTACCCAAGGCCCCCAGTATACCCCCAGAGCCTCCGGCAGGTCCCAGAGCCCCCCCAGTGCCCCCAGTAGCGGTGCAGGTGCCCACAGGCTGGTCCCCCGCAGGGCTGACGGAGGATGAGGACGTCCAGCGCATGCTGCGGGGGTCCCTGCTCCGGAAGATCAAGTCCCGGGGGGGCCCCAGGGAGCGGCTCTTCCGTCTGCAGGAGGATGGGGCGACCGTCTGCTTCGAGGGGGGCTTCAGGGGCACTCGCCCCCAGCACAGCTGTGAGTGTCCCCTGGGGACTCGGTGGGACCCCAAGGCCACACGCTGCAGGGAGGGGTTGGGACCTGGGCAGCGCCCAGACCTACCTGTGGGGATCTTGCCCCCCACCCTGGGACCCAAATCCCAAGACAGGACCTAGCCCAGAACCTGAGACCTTGACCCCCCACCCAGCACTCAGACCCCAATTCTGGACCTGCACTCCCAGCCTGGGACCAAGATTCTGCCCTGAGATGTTGGCCCCCACATCTCCCAGAACACAACCCCCACCCAGGACCCAGACCCCAACACACTGCACCCAGCATCTCCCAGTGCCTTCCAGTGCTTCCCAGTGCACTCGGTGCATCCCAGTGAATCCAGTGCCACCCAGGCTGAGCCCCCAGAGCCCGCGCCCTTCCCTGTCCCCCTGGGACCCACACCAGGTCCCATCTCCACCCCGGCCAGACCCTGTCCCTGCTCCCTGTCGTCACCTGTCTCTTTCCAGCCTCTCATCTGGGATGGGTGCCCGGGGTTGGCACCGCAGCAAGACAGCTCCATCCTGTCCCTGTCCCCATCCCCGCGGGGACAGTGGCCACAGCTCCTGTCTCGCCTGGGATTAGTGGTTAAGCCCAGCTGCAGCATCGACAGCAGTCGTGCCCTGGTCCCTGGGGTGCCCCTGAGGACACGTGGGGTGTCCAGCAGCAGCATGACAGTTGTGGGTGGGGCGGAAACAATGAGGGACCATCCCAAATCCCTGGAGTAACCCCACCAACCAGCCAAGGCACCACCCCAAACCCCCTGGGGTGACCCCATCAACCAGTCAAGGGACCACCCCAAACCCCCTGGGGTGACCCCATCAACCAGCCGATGGACCATCCCCGAACCCCCTGGGGTGACCCCATCAACCAGCTGAGGGACCACCCCAAACCCCCTGGGGTGACCCTATCAACCAGCCGATGGACTATCCCCGAACACCCTGGGGTGACCCCATCAACCAGCTGAGGGACCATCCCCAAGCCCCCTGGGGTGACCCCATCAACCAGCCGATGGACCATCCCCGAACCCCCTGGGGTGACCCCACCAACCAGCTGAGGGACCATACCCAAGCCCCCTGGGGTGATCCCACCAACCAGCTGATGGACCATCCCCAAACCCCCTGGGGTGACCCCATCAACCAGCCAAGAGACCACCCCAAACCCCCTGGGGTGACCCCATCAACCAGCCAAGGGACCATCCCCAACCCCCCTGGGGTGATCCCACCAACCAGTCAAGGGAACATCCCCAAATCCCCTGGGGTGACCCCATCAACCAGCTGATGGACCATCCCCAAACCCCCTGGGGTGACCCCATCAACCAGCTGATGGACCATCCCCAAACCCCCTGGGGTGACCCCACCGCCTTGCTGTCCCTGCAGTCCTGGTGATGCACATCGAGGGGGTGCGCGAGGGACACCAGTCGGAGGGGCTGCGCAAGTACGGGGCCGCCTTCCCCGAGCCCCACTGCTTCACCCTGGTCTTCAAGGGCAAGCGCAAGAACCTGGACCTGGCCGCCCGCGGCGAGGAGGACGCCCGGCACTGGGTGCGGGGCCTCACCAAGCTGATGGGGCGGCTGCAAGCCATGAGTCAGACAGAGAAGCTTGACCAATATCCTTTGATGGAGCTCTTGGGGGGGGGGGACTTTGGGGACAGGGTGGGGATGGCCGTGGGGGGGGTGATGCTGGGTGATTTCCTTACCCCGGCGTAGCTGGATCCACGGTGTCCTGCAGCGAGCGGACAGGAATAAGGACAACAAGATGTCCTTCCGGGAGGTGAAGAGCATGCTGAGGATGATCAACATCGACATGGATGATGTCTACGCCTACAAGCTCTTCAAGGTACCCGTCCCGTGCTCCATCGCCCGCTGTCCCCTGCTGCTGTCACCAGAGGCTCCTCCTCTGGAGGTGTTCAAGGCTGGGTTGGATGGGGCCCTGGGCAGCCTTGTGTAGCTCCAGACCTGGAGGTTGGTGGCCCTGCCTGTGGCAGGGGGGTTGGAGCTCTGTGATCCTTGGGGTCCCTTCCAACCCAGCCCATTCTATGATTGATTCTATGATTCTCTGCCTTCCCAAGCGCTGAGAACTGTCAAATTCATCACACCCAAACACACCCACCATCACCAGTGGGTCCACCACTGACGGCTGGGTGATCTTCCCCCTCCTTCCCACCCCACTGCTCTGTGGGTCCCCAAAGTGTGGCATTTATCCCCCCCCCCCCCATAGGGTGCTGCCCTATGGGCATCTCCCAAGGTCACTTTCCACCTGGGGAAACTGAGGCACGGCGCTCTGCTCTGCTCCATCCCAGCCTGTAGGGTGGGAGGAGGGACAAAGGGGACATCCCCTCACCACCTCCTAGACACAACTCATCTCTGAGCCCCCAAACTCCTCACACACACACTGCCAACCCCATGGGACAGGCAGGACAAGGCAGGGGGGTTGGCCATACCCCCTCCCCAGGGGTAGGGGACGGTCCCCAAGCTTGGGCTGCTTGTCCCATCAGGACTGTGACCGCTCCGGTGACGAGCGGCTGGAGGGACGGGAGCTGGAGGAGTTCTGCCGGCGGCTGCTGCGGCGGCCGGAGCTGGAGGAGCTTTTCGGGTGTTACTCGGGTGAGGACCAGGTCCTGTCAGCTGAGGAGCTGCAGGACTTCCTGCGGGACCAGGGCGAGGACGCCAGCCTGCGCCAGGCCCGCGCCATCATCCGCTCCTACGAGCTCAACGAGAAGGGTAGGGCCCAGGGAGGGTGGGTGGGTGCTGCCAGAGCCAAGGGGGGTCATGGATGGCTTGGGGATGAGGCTCTGCTTGGTGGTGTCACCCCTCCCCAGGCTTGTATGGAGTCCACCGAGGCTGGGGTCACTGTCCCTGTGTCCCCTCCCCGGGTGGCACTAGGGAAGGTGCCACCAAGATGTGGCCTTGCTGGTCCCTGGGGACGTGGCGCTGTGAGGACAGGGGGTGTGAAGGTGGGGATGGGCAGGGGTGGACCTCTGTGTCCCCTGGGTGGTGAGGTGACCGCCTGAGCATGGATGTGACACTGTTGGGGGATCTCTGTATCCCTTGGGTCTCACCATGGGAGGTCCAGGGTGAACACAGAGCTAAGAGGACAGAGGATACCACAGTGGGGACAAAGGACATCCATGTCTCCTGGGTGTCACGGTAGGACCCTAGGGTAGATGTGGCACTAGCAGGATGAGGGACATCAGGGTGGAGATGGGACACCAAGGGGACCTCCACATCCCTCGGGTGCCACCACGCCAGGTCTGGGGTGCACACAGCAGTACGAGACCAGGGGACATCCAAGTGGGGACGGTCCCCAAGGTGCCACACTGCCAGCAGCATGCCAGCCCCCCTGCAACACCCCACCACTGTGTCCCACAGCCAGGCAGGAGGACCTGATGATGCTGGACGGCTTCATGATGTACCTCCTGTCAGCCGCCGGTGACATCCTCAACCAGGAGCACACCAAGGTGCACCAGGACATGAGCCAGCCCCTGTGCCACTACTTCATCTCCTCCTCCCACAACACCTACCTGACCCACCACCAGGTTGGGGGCACCAGCAGCACCGAAGCCTATGTCAGGTGGGTGCCCCTGGTTGGGTGGTCCCCTGGTCTGGGGGTGACGGGGGCCGCGCGGGGACTCATCCGGTGGCGGTGCGGTGCCAGGGCGCTGATGGCGGGGTGCCGCTGCGTGGAGCTGGACTGCTGGGAGGGCTCTGATGGGGAACCTGTTGTCTACCACGGCCACACACTCACCTCCAAAATCCTCTTCCGTGACGTCATCGAGAGCATCCGCGACTACGCCTTCAAGGTGAGCTGGGTGCTGGTGGCACGGGGGTGCTGGGTGCTGAGCAGGGTGCTGGGTGCTGAGTGCTTCCCATCTCCAGAAATCCCCCTACCCGGTCATCCTGTCCCTGGAGAACCACTGTGGGCTGGAGCAGCAGGCCACCATGGCCCAGCACATGAAGGCCATCCTGGGGGACATGCTGCTGACGCAGCCGCTGAAGGGGCAGGACCCCCACGACCTCCCATCCCCAGAGGTAAGGCCACCCGCCCGCCCACCCACCCACCACGGTGTCCCCATGTCCCCTCCCAGCCCTGAGCTCGGCCCTTCCTCCTGCAGCAGCTGAAGGGGAAGGTCCTGGTGAAGGGCAAGAAGCTGCCTGAGCCATGGCACGAGCCTCACCGTGTCACCTGCCTCCTGCACCCTGAGGAGGAGGAGGAGGAAGAGGAGCAGGAGGAAGAGGAGAAGCTGCAGGAGAGAAGCAGCTGGCAGGTAAGGGGCTCTTCTCCCATGGTACTGGCCAAAGCATCCTGGTGGTGCTAGAGGCCCATGATGTCCTTGGTGGTTCTGGAGGGCCACAGCACCCCAAGCAGTGCCACAGGACCATCAGGACCACCCACCCAGCAGTGCTGGGACCCCAGGACAGCACTGCCAGTGTTCCCTGGCACTGCCCTGGGACCCCAGGACAGCACTGCCAGTGTTCCCTGGCACAGCCCTGGGACCCCAGGACAGCACTGCCAGTGTTCCCTGGCACTGCCCTGGGACCCCAGGACAGCACTGCCAGTGTTCCCTGGCACAGCCCTGGGACCCCAGGACAGCACTGCCAGTGTTCCCTGGCACTGCCCTGGGACCCCAGGACAGCACTGCCAGTGTTCCCTGGCACTGCCCTGCTCTCTCCTCTTCCAGCCACTGCCGCCACCACAGGAGATCAAACCTCTGCAGGTGGGTGTGTGGTGGAGCTGGGTGGGCTGAGGGGATGGGGACCGTGGGGATGGCAAGTGGCTGTCACTGCCTGGCAGAGAGAACTGAGCTTGGGGCCTCCCTGGCTCTGCCCTCCTCTTCCTCTGTTGGGCTGGGTGGTCCACTGACAGAGTCTCCATCACCTCGAGGGTCTTGTTGCCTTGGGAACTCCATGACCTTGGGTCTTCATCCCTTTGGGGTCTCCATCACCTTCTGAGCGACCCCTCAGGGTCTCCACTACCTCGGATGGGGGGGGGGGGGGGGGTTGTGTGTCCTCCATTGCCTGAGTTCTCCATCACTTCAGGGTCTCCATCACCTTCAGGTCTCTACCACCTCAAGTTCTCCATCATGTTGAGTTGTCCCTCAATCTAGGGTCTCAATCACCTCGGGTTCTCTAATGCCTCATCATCTCCAGTGCCTCAGGTTCTCCATCACCTTGGGGGGGGGGGGGGTCTGCATCACCTTGGGGGGGTCTCCATCACCTTGGGGGGTCTCCATCACCTTGGGGGTCTCAGCACTAGCAGGGTAGGGGTGTCTCTAGACCCACAGGCAAGTGGGTTGCCCACCAGAGCCAAGGTGGCCCTAACACAGGGGTGGCTCCCACAGGCCAAGGATGCATCCCAGGTGGCCCCGGAGCTGTCGGCCGTGGTGGTGTACTGCCAGGCTGTCCCCTTCCCCGGGCTGGCCCACGCCCTACGCCACCCCCAGCCCTGTGAGGTGTCCTCCTTCAGCGAGAGGAAGGCTCGGAAGCTCATCAAGGAGGCGGGTGAGGGCAGCAGGGTGGGGATGGGGACAGGGTGGCTCCGTGCTCCTGACCTCGCTGGGATGCAGGATGGGGTCTGTCACTGGGGTGGCTCCATGGGTGGTGGCTGGGGACGTGCTGCTCTTAACTAGACTGCTCTGGTCTGGTGGGACCAGCCTGGTATTGGGGTGTGGGGGTCAGGGGGAAGGTCACAGGTGGGATCGGGGGTTGGGGTCAGGGGTTGGGATGTGGCATCTGGGTCCAGGGTCAGGTCTGGGGTATAGGAGTGGGATTAAGATCAAGGTCAGGGTGAAGGGATGGAGGTGTGATGTCTGGGGGTCAAAGTCTGGGGTTTGGGGTCAGGATCCTGGGCTGGGATTAAGATCTGAGTCATTGTCCAAGGTCAGGGCCCAGGGTCAGGTTCAGGATCTGGGTTCTGAAGTCAAGGTGAGGACCCAGGGTCAGGGTCTGGGGTCCAGGGTCAGGGTCAGGATCTGGGTTCTGAAGTCAAGGTGAGGACCCAGGGTCAGGATCTGGGGTCCAGGGTCAGGATCTGGGTTCTGAAGTCAAGGTGAGGACCCAGGGTCAGGGTCTGGGGTCCAGGGTCAGGATCTGGGTTCCAAAGTCAAGGTGAAGACCCAGGGTCAGGATCTGGGCTCAGGGTCTGGGATCCAAGGTCAAGTTCCAGGACTGGGGTCAGAACCCCAGGGTCTGGTTTCAGGATCTGGGTGACCCATCTGGGTGGGTTCCCTCCATGTCCCCAGGCACTTGAGGGGCCTGAGGCACCCATGGGTGCAGCAGCTCAGCTGTTCCCCCCCCCCCAGGCCCAGCGCTGGTCCGGTACAACGCCCGGCAGCTCAGCCGTGTCTACCCCCTGGGGCTGAAGATGAACTCCTCCAACTACAACCCCCAGGAGATGTGGAACGCTGGCTGCCAGCTGGGTGAGACCCCCCGGGGGACACCCCAGGACCTGGCACCTCCCACCCTGGAGCCATCCCCAACCCTGACACCCCGTCCCCCTGTCCCCACAGTGGCTCTCAACTTCCAGACACCGGGGTACGAGATGGACCTGAACACGGGGCGCTTCCTGGGCAATGGGTGCTGTGGTTACGTGCTGAAGCCCCCCTGCCTGCGCAGCCCCCCCAGAGAGGGGTCCCGCCGCCTGGCGCTGCACATCAGGGTGAGGGCACCCAGCTCCCCCCAGCCCCACGTCCCCGTTGGGTGACACCTATGACATTCCCATGCCTGGCCAGGTGCCACCTGCATCCTTTGTGCCACCAACCCCACATCCAGACAGGTGCCACCCATGTCCCTTCTGGGTGACATCAACCCCACACCCAGCCAGGTGCCACCCATGTCCCTTCTGGGTGACATCAACCCCACATCCAGACAGGTGCCACTCGCACACCTTCTCCTGGGTGCCACCAGCCTCTCTTCTCCTGGGGACACTGACCCCATCTCCTCACACCTGTCTGGGTACCAGCGATGTCCCCACTCCTGGGTGTCCCCAGCCTGGCCAAGTGCCACCCATGTCCCTTCTGTGGACATCAACCCTGACCCCACACCCAGCCATATGCCACCCCTGTTCCTTCTCCCAGGTGACACCAACCCTGTCCCCAGACCCAGCTGCCATCAGCCATCTCCCACCAACCACCTCCCTCCTCCCAACAGCCCCCCCCCACATCCCTTCTCCCACCCTGGGGGGGGGGGTCCCGTGCCACTGTCCCCCAGCACCCTCTGTCCCCAGGTGATCACGGCGCAGCAGCTGCCCAAGCTGAACAAGGAGAAGGGCAGCTCCATCCTGGACCCCTTTGTGCGGGTGGAGATCCACGGCGTCCCGGGTGACTGCAGCAGGCAGCAGACCCGCCACAAGCTCAACAATGGTGAGTGCCCAGCGGGCCAGCACGGGCCCCAGGGACACCCCAAGGACACCCCAAGGCACCCAGATCCCTGGGGACACCCCAAGGACACCCCAAGACACCCAGATCGCTGGGGACACCCCAAGGTACTTCAGGGCACCCACATCCCCAGGGACACCCCAAGACACCCAGATCACTGGGGACACCCCAAGGTACCTCAAGGTACCCACATCCCCAGGGACACCCCAAGGACACCCCAAGGACACCCCAAGGCACCCAGATCACTGGGGACACCCCAAGGTACCTCAGGGCACCCACATCCCCAGGGACACCCCAAGGATACCCCAGGGACACCCCAAGGCAGTGGCCGTGCTGTCCCCATGCCCGGGGGTGTTGGGTGTCCCCGGGGGGTGTGGTGGCCATGTCACCCCCATGCCTGGGGGTGTTGGGTGTCCCCGGGGGGTGTTGGGTGTCCCCGGGGGGTGCGGTGGCCATGTCACCCCCATGCCCGGGGGTGTTGGGTGTCCCCGGGGGGTGCGGTGGCCGTGCCACCCCCGTGCTCGGGGGGTGTTGGGTGTCCCCGGGGGGTGCGGTGGCCGTGTCACCCCGTGCCCAGGGGGTGTTGGGTGTCCCCGGGGGGTGCGGTGGCCGTGTCACCCCCATGCCCAGGGGTGTTGGGTGTCCCTGGGGGATGCAGTGGCCGTGTCACCCCCATGCCTGGGGGTGTTGGGTGTCCCTGGGGGGTGTGGTGGCCGTGCCACCCCCGTGCCGGTGCCGCAGGCTTCAACCCGCGCTGGGAGGAGACGCTGAGGTTCCAGCTGGGGACGCCGGAGCTGGCGCTGGTGCGCTTCGTGGTGGAGGATTACGACAGCACCTCCAGCAACGACTTCGTGGGGCAGTTCACCCTGCCGCTGGCCAGCATGAGGGAAGGTGGGTGCCCACCCTGCTCTGCCCTGGGGACAGGGACAGTGTGTCCCCCACCCCGTCACCTGCTCAGCCCCCGTCTGTCCCCAGGGTACCGCCACATCCACCTGCTCTCCAAGGACGGGGCGTCCCTGTCCCCTGCCACGCTCTTCGTGCACGTCCGCTGCAGGAGCCTGTGAGGTCACCGCGGTCCCCAGCGGGAGGGACAACGTGGGTGTCCATGGGGTGGGCACCCTCCTGCGCCACAGACACCCTGCTCCTCGTGTGGGGGCACCGCTCGCCTGCCCGTGGTGACAGGGCTGGTTGGGGGACCCCAAAGGGATAGAGGAGCCCCCTCCATGTCCCATAGTGCCACCCCCTCTGCTGGCCTCTGCTCCTCCCCTCCCTGGCTGTGACCCCAGGGCATGGGGATGCTGTGACAACCAGGATGGGGGTGGCCAGGCCACCAAAAGCCCACCACAGCCCCAGTGGGGTGAGGAGGATGACAGCACCCCCCACACGCCACCACTGCTGCCAGCCCCGCTCAATCCCAGCCCTGCCACGGGCTGCAAGGACAGTGCCATCACCATGAGGTCCCCAGGGGGACCCTGCCACCGTGTCATCCCCAAGGGGACCCTGCCACGATGCTGCCCATGGGGTCAAGGCTTTCCCAACCCCTGCTCCAGCACCAGCACCCATCACAGACCGACACCCCGGTGTCAAGCCAGTCAAATAAAGGTTTTATTTTAACAGAGCCTGTCCCGGTGTCCCTGTCACCTCCCAGGGCACATTCAGGGGAGGGGAGAGGCTGCTGGGGGGGAGATAAGGGCCGAGTGCCCAATGCAGCACTGCCCCGGGGACGTGCCGAGCACCCATGGGTGCTGCGTACATGGGGGGTCGGGGCAGGGAAACTCAGAACAGCCCCTAAGAGTGGCATGGGGACAGGGTCCCACGGGACACCCCCATCGCCCATACCCCACACCCAGCCTCCCCCTGCCCAGGAAGGACACCAGGGATGCAGGAGGGGACGCAGAGGTACTTGCATAGGTGACACAGGACCCCGAGCAGGAGGGGTGCGATGGCACTGCCGGGGGATGTGTGATGGGCTCCTGGCCCCCCACAGATGCCCCGCACAGTCCAGGCCAGGGTGGGCAAAGCCCCTCGGGGTCCACAGGGTGCCACGGGGTGTGACAAGGGGGGCACAGAGGGACGAGGAGGAGTGGGAGTGCATAGACAGGGTCTTGGCCTTGGCATGCAGCTGTGGAAACCTTTGGCTGGGAGGGCAGGAGCATCTCGGAGCGCTGGGTGGACGCGGCTCGGGTCCCGGCGGGAGGCGGCACGCTGCCCGGGCGCTTGTTCATCACATGTCAGTGGGATAAAGGGTTTCCATGAGAGAAAACAATTCCTTTACCTTGGAGAGCGATGAGCCTGGTGGAAGAGCCACCAGGGTGGCTGCAGAGGCTGAAGCTCCGGAGCGATGCCGACGGTGGGTGCAGGACAGTCGCTTCCACGTGTCCGTCTGTCCACGTTTCCAGAGCAAAGCAGCTGAGCAGAGCACCCCGAAGCGCGGCAGAGGAGCGTCCCCGCGGTGCCTGCTGGCATGAGGTGGTGGAGAGGAACAACCACGAGGAGTCAGAGCAGAGCAGGGTGCTGTGCTGGCAGCGAGGAGCCGGCTCTCCCTCCGTTCAGCGCTCGCCCCGTCGAGCAGAGAGCGTCCCGAGTCTCCGAGGCTGGGGAGGAGAAGGGACAAGGCAGCGCTCACACAAATAGCCCTTGGAAAGAAATGTCAACGTGCTCCTGAGCCCACGGGAGGGACGGTGCCATCCTCCCTTCTCCAGGCACCTGTGGGAAGGACCCAGTTTAATGGAGCAAACCAGGAGAAAAGAGCCAAGCTGGAGGAGGGGGGGGCAGAGCCCAAACCCCCTCCACCTCTCTCCAGGCAGGCAGGGGGGCTCAGCAGCCCCGGTCACCACACCCTGGGGCTCCACCACACCGGTGCTGAGCTGTTGGGTGCAGCAAACATCTACCTTGGGTGGCCCCATCAGGGGAAAAGTCACGGTCCAGCAACCTGGAGGTGGCCTTCAGCAGACGAATGCGACTCGTTTCAGTTTGGAACAGGAGAGATTTAAAATATATATAATATATACTTTTATTATTCACCCGTTAACTCCATTATATGCCAATCATCAGCTAGTTTCAGCAGTTACATTCCCTTGATCATGTCTTTAGGAGGATGCAATTAAACCAAAACAAAGGAGGCCGCTGACGCCGGCGAGGGGGCGGCGGCCGGCGCTGCGGTGGGTCCGGGTGGCGAGTGGCTGTGTGGCTGGTTCGGTTCCACCTCTCCCGGTGCCGGTCCGGCTCTGGTGGACAGGACAAGGGCAGCAGCTCCGCAGGGCCTGGCTTCTTTTATTGGCGGCGCCGCGCTCTCCTGGCAAGGGCTCGTTTACTGCAACACCAGTCCGACCTGGGGGAAGCCAAAGGAGAGGGCAGGTCACACGATGGGCACATGGTGAGCCCTCCCTGTGGCAGCCAGGAGGGTTCAGTGTGGGTTTACCCATCGGGTTGGGGATAGTTGGGAGCAGGGAGAGGTCTAAGTGCACAAGCAATCGGGTGTGTGGGCTCTGCCCAGCTCTGGTGTGGGTAGGGGACTGATGTGTGGGGTGTGACAAGTCTGGGCAGTCTACAAGAGAGGTTGGGTTGACAAGCCAAGGTTGCTTCCAAGTTAAATAACAAGATTTTGGAGAAGCTGCTTCCTGACAGCCAGGGACAGGGACAGACCCCCCTGCAGCAGCTGGCACCGCTCAGAGCTGTCCCACTGCGACAGGACACCAGGATCTTTCAGCCCACCAGCTCTCCCAGCCACACAAGGGGTTGCTCAAACCTGCTGGCAGCTGCCTGGAGCTTTTGGAAAGGCTCAGCAAGGCCAGAGACCTTCCCTCACACACTCCTCTGAAGGGAACCAAAGCTTCCTTACTGCCATTAAGGCATTAATTAACTAGCTGGTGCCACGCAGCACAGGCCAGCTGCAGCACCGCACGGGCAGCAGCTTCTGGTTCTCAAGTACTGTCCTCTCCAAAGCAGCTGTGGATCAGATGGCTGCTGATCCACATCTTCAGGGTGGGGACATGGTAGCAACCAGGTTCTGCCTCCAAAGGGCCCAGGGTGGGCAGCCAGGGCGCAGCGCTTGGGGCAGCGGGGTGAGGAGCAAGCTGCTGGCCCTGGGGACAAGGTGACACCCTGGAAATCCTGTGGCTTGGCCCCTCTTGCACATGCTACTGGTGCCTGCACCAGGAGAGCTCCTATTCACTGCAGGGTCCTGCTCAATGACCCAATGGCTCCCTCTCTGCTCTCCCAAAAGGACCACTTGTTCCCCTTGTCCCACCACGACAGGCTGACATGCAGTGTCACCCTGCGGTGACACCTGGGTCCTGTGTGACTCACAGAGCACAGCAACCACTTCCCAGCTTACAGACAAGCAACCATCAACCACCAGCGTCTGATCTGTCACCCACAGCCCTCTGCCTGTCTCCTCCCTGTCCCTGGCCTCCCTCCTCAGAGGGAAGAGGTCTCCTGGGCAGACGTGTGTGAGGTTAAGGACTAGGAACCTGCTCTAGGGCAGGATGAGCCTGGGGAGACAAGTGAGGAGCACCCTGGTCCTGGCCAGGCCAGAGCTCACAGCCTCATGCAGCCAGCACAGGGGGCTGAGTTACCCCAGGCTGCTCTTCCCCACCTGCCATCCCTCCCCCATAAGAGGGGGTGGCTGGGGAGGGGTGCCCCTGGGTGCCTCCACAGAGGAGCCATCACTGGATTCACTCCACTGGGAATGCAGAGGCGTGAGGGCACCCTCTGATCTCCCTGGGGGCTGTGGGGACAAGCCCCCTTCCCACATGCTGGCTGAGCTGCAGGAGTCCAGCACCCCAAGGCACTGACCTTCTCTGGTGCCATGCTGGGGCACTTCCAATTGTACAGGTAATACTGCAGGTTCCCGTCCCCAATCCCAAACTTCAGCTTCTCCAGGAAGGTTTTGTTTTCCATGAGATCCAGTGCATTGAAAACGTCGAATCCTTTCTGCAGAGGTGAGACATGAAGCCATCAGCTCCTCCTGCTCACGTGCTGGGGAATTCCTCCCATCTGTGAGCTGCCTGCACCCCCTCCACCCACTCTGCACCCCCAGAAGGGGGGCATTGAGGCTGATGGGGAAGAATTTAGCACCGGTGTACCCCCACTCAATTCCAGCACTGCAGATGTGGGGTGAAACCCTTTGCTGAGTAGACACCCTGAGCTCAGCTCAATGCTGGCCAGAGGGTTCAGGCTACCCACGTCCCTCTCTTGGGTGGCAGATCCTTTAGGATCACATCCCTGGCCTCACAGCCAGCCCACCCCATAATTCCCAGGGAGGCTGGGCAAGCAGTGAGCTGCTCAGTGAGGTGCCCAGTGAGCTGCCCTGGCCCTGCCATGGCTCACCGACTTGGCGAGTATGAGAGCATCGCTCATGAGGTCGAGGAGAGGCGTCTTGGTGTGGACGTTGTAGAAGGAGTAAGCAGCTTTCAGGCTCTTGTGAGTTGGGTGGTTCATGATGGTGGAGGGCAGCGTGTAGAAGCTCAGGAAGTCTGTCACCTCCCCTGGGGCGCTCTGGAAAGCAGATGTGACACCACAACGATGTCAGAGTGTGGATAAAGCCTGGTTGGAGACCTCAGAGGGGTTTTGCCAGCCTGCAGTGATGCCTGGGCTCCCCATGAGGAGACCAGGGGTACCCTAGGATGGAGCTGCACCATGATCTGGCAGCTCAAACCTCCCACCCTGGAAGAGCATCACACTGCCCAGGGTACCAACTACCAGCTGCTCCCACAGCTCACTGCATGCTCTTCCAGAGGAGGCAGAAGCTCAGGAAACCCCCACCCTATCTTGCTCCTGCCCCCTCACCTCTACCACAAAGGTGTCAATGATGTTCTCCTGAGGTAAGAACCAGTGCTCCACCTCCTCTCTGCTCATGACAGGTGTCAGGTGGAACTGCTTCAGGTACTCAGTCAAGAGCTTGTGCACGGCAGAGATGTCTCTGTGCTCCATTGGCCGCAAGCCGGGAGTCTTGGGGGTCTAGAGAAAGAGGGACACATGGTTTGTGTTGCTTGTACAGTGGCTTTTATCACCTCTGACAAGTGCTACAGAGAAGCTCCCTGCTCCCACTGGCCCATTTTCAGCTCCCCATCCCTGCTTGCCCAGCAGGATGGATGGGAGCAGCGCTGATGGCAAAGACCACAGCGAAGCACCACCCAAAGCCCCACATGCCAAGTCCTACTGGAAGGGTCCTCCTCCCCAGAAACCCCACAAAGATCATGGCTGCCCCCTGGGTCTCTGCTCCCACACAGCTGGGAGATGTGCCCTGTGCACTGCTAGGAACCACCTGATGGTATTCCCAGTTGGGATTGCTCAGCAAAGCCCAGACCAAGCAGCGTGGGCTGTGCCTGGGGTTCTGTGGTAAGAGCTGCTGGTGTCCTTGAGGAGAGGAGCCCTGTGCTGCCCAGCAGCAAAGCCACACTCTCCAACCAAAACAAGCAGCCCTGACCAACAGAAGGAAGCCAACAAGGTCGGGGAAGGAGGTGGCAATTGTAATGTTCTGTTTGTTTTTTAATCCCAGATCCAGCTGAGGAACTTCCCCAGCAGGACAACTGCAGTGACAGAACCGATCAGTGTGACTGAAGAATGAGGGACTAACCCAACTCAAGGTCACTCTGAGGCTGTGTTTGGACAGATGAAGGCTGTCATATCCATGCTCTTGTTTTACCAGGAGGACAGGGTATGACTCACGGTAAAACAAAAGCTCACAGGGTCCTCTAGCTGCAAGAATTTGCCCTTAAAACACAGGTACCCAGGCAAAAACAACCACAGATTAAATAAAGCACAATGGTGTGACAGAGGCATTTACTACACAGAAACAACCCTGGTTCTCCAGGCAGGAGACTCGACCTCAGCTGAGATCATAGAATCATAGAATGGTCTGGGTTGGAAGGAACCCCAAGGATCACAGAGCTCCAACCCCCCTGCCACAGGCAGGGACACCAACCTCCAGGCCTGGAGCTACACAAGGTTGCCCAGGGCCCCATCCAACCTGGCCTTGAACACCCCCAGGGACGGGGAATCCACTACCTCTCTGGGCAGCCTGTTCCAGCCCCTCACCACTCTTTCTGTAAAAAACTTCCCCCTAATATCTAATCTAAACCTTCCCTCCTTTAGCTTTAGTCCATTCCCCCTTGTCCTGCCAGTCTCTGCCCTTTAACAAGCTGATTCCCCTCCTGTTCCTCTGCTCCCTTCAGGGGCTGGGAGGCTGCAATGAGGTCCCCCCACAGCCTTCTCTTCTCCAGGCTGAACAAGCCCAGTTCCCTCAGCCTCTCTTTGTAGGTTGTGTCTCCAGTCCCCAGCCCTCAGCCCTTGCTCAGTGAGGAGCAATTCATGAGCTCTGGCCCCTGTGGCTGCACCCACCTCGGGCAGCCGGTAAAGCTTCATGGTGCGTTGCATAGTCATGTTCCTGCTCAGGTGGGAAAACTTCACCTCAATGAGCTTCCGAGGGTTCAGGGACCGGTGCCAGTACCTGTAGGAACACAACATGTGGTGGGAGACAAGGTCTTGGCCAACAGAACAGCTGCCCAGGCACAAGGTTCTCAGAGCTACCAAGAGAGGGCAAGCGAGAACATCAGGCTGGCGTGCAAAGAGGCCAGCAGCTCTCCAAGATAAAAGCCAGGGAGGCTGGAAGGGCTTGTGCAGCAGGAAGTCTCCCATCTTGTGCTACATGAGCAGCTTAAGCAAAGCTACTGGATTTAATCCTGGAAGAACAGTGCAGGGAGGAGAAACCTGGGCAGGAATCGCTCTCTGTGTCCCTGAGAATCCCCCCCCCCACACTACATGCCACGGAGGAGATCCCCAGCAAGGGAATGCCTGCAGATCAAAACCTCTTTGGGGCAGTGGAGATAGATGCTCACCTGCAAGTCCCCACAGGCTTTGGCAGCACCACTCCTGCAGTGTAAACAGCCTGAAAGATCCCCTCCAGGTGAACCCGCCGCGTGATCTCGCGGATCAGAACCGGAGCCACCCGCTTGGAGCGCAACTTTTTGTGGACACACAGGAAGTTTATCTCTACCATCTTCTTCTCTCTTGGGGAAAGAAAACAATGCAGAGCATGAGACCTGATTGTCCTGACCTGGGAGGATAGCTCCAACGCCCTGGGCAATTTAATTCCAGCTCCTTCAAGGGAAAAGAGGAGTCAAAGCCTTGGGGAAGGCCAAGGGGCAAGGGCTGGGTTTGGAGAACTCTCCCTTAAGTTGTTTCTTAAGATTTTCCCAGGAAAAATGGTCTCCATCCAGCTCTGGAGAGTTTCTCTAAGCCAGAGCTCTGAGCTGACCTCTCTCATTGAGGACCAGCCTTCATAGCTGTTACCTACAAGATGTCCTTGCACAGGACTTCACTGCCCACCTCAAACATCCCCCCACCCACCTCCTCCAAGCAGCAAAACACCCCTACTGCTGGTCTGGCTCAGTTGGTTGGGGAGGACAATGCAGCCAGACCTTCTGAGCACCCCCAGGAAGCCCCACATGCCACATGGAGGGGCAGGCTGAGGAATTTGGCTGAGCAGCACTCACGTGTCATAGATGTGGATAGAGGCTGGAATCGCGCTGATAAATCCAACCAGCTTCTTGCTGGAGACAACTCTGACCCCACAGTGCCACTGGGGCAACCAGCCCGGAGGACGCAGCGCCCTGGGAGAAGACACACCCTTCAGAAGCCACATCCCATCAAAGGTGCCCCTGTGTACCTGCCCCTGCCTCCCTCTGCTGTCCTGCTGCACCCTGTGTCCTGCTCCTGCTGCCCAACACAGCTGTGGGTTTGCAGGGAGGAAGAGGAGAGGGTGACAGTGATGTGACACGACAGGACCCCTGGGATGCAGGGCAGTTCTTGTACTCTGTGGCCAGAGTGACACAGGAGGAAAACCACGATCCCCAACTCCTGAGCACCCTGAGGAAACAGCAGCTCCACTGCAGCAGATCCCCAAGTGTTCCTGCTGGCAGCATTACTGGGCAGCTGCCTTCACCCCACAGCTCCAGGGCACTGGGAAGCTGCTCAGAATCACAGAATGACCAGGTTGGAAAAGACCTTTGAGATCATCGAGTCCAACCTCTCCTGTCCTGTGCTAAACCACATCCCTGAGAACCCCATTGATCTGTCTGTCAAACACACCCAGGGGCAGGGACTCAGCCCCCTCCCTGGGCAGCCTGTGCCACAGCCCCACAACCCTTTCAGGGAAGAACTTTTCCCTCCCATCTGCTCTGACCCTGCCCTGGGGCAGCTTGAGCCCATTGCCCCTTGTCCCATCTCCTGTCCCCTGGCTGAAGAGACCATCCCCCACCTCTCTGCACCCTCCTGGCAGGGCAGGGGAGCTGGGGAGAAGGTCTCCCCTCAGCCTCCTCTTCTCCAGGCTCAACACCCTCAGCTCCCTCAGCTGCTCCTCAGAGGATTTGCCCTCCAGCCCCTTCCCCAGCCTGGTTGCCCTTCTCTGGACTCACTCCAGGACCCCAATGCCCTTCTGATGATGAGGAGCCCAGAACTGGACCCAGCACTTGAGGTGCAGCCTCACCAGTGCCCAGTACAGCGGCACAATCCCTGCCTTTGACCTGCTGGCCACACTATTTCTTCCCAGTTTCCCTGATTTTTACCAAGGATCAAAACAAAGTGTGTGTGGGGGGAAAAATTCTGGGTTTAGGCTCCTGTATTACACAGAAACCAGAGGCAGGGCTGGGCCAACGATCCCTCTCGCCGGGTACCTGGGACACCACACACACACCCCCCACCCCCCCAGTGACAGATGGGGAAAGGAGACTTTGGCAAGCAGTGAGATGGGATGAGCAAAGGCAGCTGCAGTGCTGTCACCAGGATCAGGCTCACCCACACCCCACACCCTCTGCTCCCCCACCGTGGTGCCACTCACCACAGCAGGAACTCGGGAGAGTAATCGAACCGGAACATGTTGTCGTCGTCCTCCACGTAGTTCTCATTCAGAAGGGTGTACAGCTCCTTCAGCTAAAGCAGGAGACACCAGGAAAGGTCAAGAGTTATTCAGCCATCACAACCCTGAGCTGCCCCTGAGACAGGACCCTGAGCACTTCTTGGTTGGCTGCAGCAATGGGCAACATGTGCAGCCACGTCCAGGCTACGGACACGTCCCCCTGCTCCGTGCTGCTGGCTCTGGGCTCCTGACCCAGTGTCTCTGTGGAGTGGGATAAGCTACAGGACACACAGGGAAGTCCTGCTGTCCTCAGGTCATCTCTTAGGGTTGGGTCATGGTCCAGAGGGTCTTCCTAAGGGAAAACTCCTAGCTGCAGGCAGCCTTATGCTTAAAGAGCATCTGGAGAAGTCCCCGCTCATCCCGGTGAAGAAACCAGGTCAACACAGCACAGGTGAGAAGGAACTGCACGTGGAGCCAGACCCACCTAACTCCTAGAGGTGGCTGCCCACTGGAGAGCTGCTTGGTGTGGTGAAGGACACGTTCCTGTCCCCACAGCCATGGCCAGCAGCCCAGGCCTGGAACTGCTGCCAGTGCCAGATGCCCTCCCAACATGTGTGCCAAGCTGCCTGCACTCACCACGCCTCTGTCCCCCAGGTCCAGGGCGTCCCAGGTGAAGCCCTGGGGCAAGGTGTATGGCTCCTGACGGATGTTGTCTTTGTCTGGCTCAACAGGACCATGGGTGTTCACCACTTCTCCTGTAAGAGAGAGCAGGGAGCCATGAAGATGCTTCTCAGCTGTCTGAAGTCAAGTCTCCGTGACGCCTCCCCATCTGGTGACCCAACGTGCCCCACTTCTCCAGTGGGATCTCCCACCCACAGCCCCTTGGGATGGGTTTTTCAACCATTTCACCCACCCAGTTTGGGATGTGCCAGGTGTTCAGCCTGGCCCCATCCCCTTGGCACCTCCCCCTCCACCTTAGACCAGTGTGGATGAAGTCCCCTCTCAAGTCTTCTCCAGACTGGACAGCCCCAGCTCTCTCAGCCTTCCCTCACACCAGAGATGCTCCAGCCCCTCACCATCCTTGTACCCTCACTGGACTCTCTCCATCTGTCCTGAACTGGGAGCCCAGCACTGGACACCCAACTCCAGCTGTGGCCTGGGCCAGGCAGAGCAGAGGGGAGGAGAACAGAACCTCCTTGGACCTGCTGGCCACGTGCTGCTCAATGCCCCCAGGTCCCATTGGCCTCCTGGCCCCAAGGACACACTGCTGGGCACGGAGAGCTTGGTGTCACCAGGACACCAGATCCTTCTGCAGCTCTGCTTCCCAGCAGGTCACCCTGACCTGTACTGGTGCCAGGGGTTGTTCCTCCCTGGGTACAAGAGAAGAGGCAACCAAACTGACCAGAGCTTCAGAGCTGTGTCCTCCACACCCACAGGTGATGCCTTATCCTTCCCCAGCCCACAGCCCCAGCCTTGGCCAACAGTGTCCCATGAGCAGCTCCATCAGAGAGCAGCTCTCTCCCTGTGCCATTTGGCCAGTGTCTGTGTTTCTTTCCCACTGTGCTTAGGGAAGAGCTGTGGTGAACAAGACAACTTTTGCTGACATGATTCAGCCAAGAGACGTGGGTTCAAGCACCAGCTTTCTCAGGGATGGCAACACAGGGGCATCACTTGGGCACTGCCAAGAGAAGCACACTGTGCTAATTAAGAAACCCCTTCAAAAAGGGATTGAAAAGGTTTCCAGGCAATGGGGAGGTGAAGAAAAGCCCAAAGCATGAACTTCCCCCATCACAACCACCCAGGGAATGCTCACTCCTGGCTGGCCTCCCTGTTTTGAGCGGGTGCTGAACCCTTCTGAAATCTGGCTCCAAAAATCTCACAGCACTTTTGTTACCCAACCCTAAAGAGCCTCCCATCCCTACTGCCATGTGCCAGAGCGTGCTGCTGAGCAAGGCCCATGGGTGACACTGGGACCCAGAGTGTCACCAGCAGCCTGAACACACAGCCAGCAATTCATTGTAGGGAGGAGCAGGCTGTTCTGTGCCTCTCCTTCCCCAGAAGATGCCTTCCACCCTCCCTGCAGGGTTTAACCAAGCAGAAATGATGTTTGTCATTGCCAGGATCCTCTGTGAAACAAGAGAAATGCAAGATCAGGCTTTGCTGTCTCACTTAACCTTGGGTCACCTCACTGTGATCTTCCTGGCATGGAAGGGAGAGCATCACTCCAGGCAAACAGCCTCTGAGGCCAGAGGAAGCCTCAGACCAGCACTGCCAACACAGAATGGGGATCAAATGTGATGGGTGCAGTAAGAAGGACACACCACCAGGAAGGACATCACTGCAGAGCAGTCAACTGACAGCCACAAGAAGCTTTGGGTGAATGTAGAAACCACAGGCTTGGGCTCATTCTCTGGTTCTCTGGGTGAGTTTTGCTGGGGGGACACACACAGGGGCAGAGAGACTAAGTGAAGGAATCCTGGGGAAGCTTGGGAGAAGCTCCAGTTAGCTGGGGAAGGAGCTCCTCTTGGTCACACAGCCCCATGGCAGCGTGTCCCTTGTCCCTCCAGAGCTGCTGGGCTGCCAAGTGCTGAGAGACACCTTGGTGCTGAGAGAGGGGCACTTCAGGGGCAGCTACAGCACCAGCAGCAAACTGGAGGAAGGGCTGGAGCAGGGATGAAAGCTGGGAAGCACGGCCAGGCTGTTCAGGGATGGAAGAGGGGATGGAGAGATGGGGTTTCCCCATCATCAGATGGACACAGAAGCTCTGGGGTGCAGCTGCTCACGGTCTCTCCCCACCCCAGCTCAGCCCCAAGGCCTGTCCCTGCCACAGGCTGATGTGAGCCCAGTTAAACCACATGAAACCTGGGCACAGAGTGTGGGGAGAGCCAGCTGAAGGGCTAAAACCCAGAGTAAGGGACACCCAACACACAGAAGGATGTCCCAAATGGTTCCCTGTCCCTCCCAGTCCCCCTCCAGCTGCCTGCACAGCTCTCCAATGGCACAGCTGGCCATCTGAAGAGTAGAGTCACTGAAGCCTCACAGCAGTGAGGGGCACCCAGGGACTCATTGCTGGCCAGAGACCAGCTTCTTTCAGCTTCCTTAAGCAGCCTGGGGATGCTGAGGCTTCCCACAAGGAATGTGGAACCCTGAGGGGCTGTACATACCCAGCTTGGGCACTGGCTGGGTGTCCCAGAACTGGTAGCTCCTCTTGCTGGCTTCCTCCATGGTTTTGGCAGGGCCTTGACCTACAGAGAAGAGCTCGATGGCTTTTTGAATCTCCTGGATCCTCTCAGCAGGTAAAGAGTTCACCTGAGGGCAGAAGAGAAAGGTGGAAAGACAAAAGTGAGTGTGCTGTGTCACTGGGTCTGTATTTCAGCTCCTCATTAGGGGACCCTGGAGCTGACCCTACCTCAGGGCACTGCCAGGAGCAGGAGAGCAGGCTGGAGACTCCCTTCCCAACCTGCATCCACTTGTAACCCCCATGAAGATGGATGGATGCTTTTACCAGCCACCTGCTGCCCCCCCAGACCTGTTTCTAGGCACTCCTGGCTCTGTGGGGGTGGAGGGGCCTTAAAATCACAGAATTGTGAAGGTTGGACAAGACCCCCAAGATCATCCAGTCCAACCATCCCCCTGCCACCTACAGCACTCACTAACCCCCGTCCCTCAGCACCTCATCCAACCTTCCCTTGAGCACCCTGAGGGACAGTGACCCCACCACCTCCCTGGGCAGCCCGTTCCAACGCCCAACTGCTCTCTGGGAGAAGAAATGTCTCCTCATTTCTAACCTGAACCTCCCCTGGCACAACCTGCAGCCATTCTCTCTCCTCCTGCTGCTGGGTATCTGTGAGAAGAGGCTGAGCCCCAGCTCCACACAACCTCCTTCCAGGGAGCTGCAGAGAGCAAGAAGGTCTCCCCTCAGCCTCCTCTTCTCCAGGCTGAACACCCCCAGCTCCCTCAGCCATTCCCCATCAGACTGGTGCTCCAGCCCCTTCCCCAGCTCTGCTGCCCTTCCCTGGACACACTCCAGGACCTCAATGTCTTTCCTGGAGTGAGGGGCCCAAACCTGAACCCAGTATTCAAGGTGCAGCCTCATCAGAGCTGAGCACAGGGGGGTGATCCCCTCCCTGGTCCTACTGGCCACGCTGTTCCTGACACAAGCCAGGATGCCCTTGGCCTTCTTGGCCACCTGGGCACACTACTGGCTCTTGGTCAGGGGAGTGTCAACCACCACCCCCTTTTCTACTCCCCCAACCCCAGCCTGTGGGTTGTTCTGACCAAAGTGCAGGACCCAACACTTCTCCATGCTGAACTTCATCCCACTGCCCATCAATCCAAGCTGCCCAGGTCCCTCTGGAGAGCTTTCCTACCCCCCAGCAGATCCACACTTCCCCCAGCTTGGTGTCATCTGCAATGAATGAAATGCTTTAAGCTTTAGTTAAGGAGGGTGCTGTGAGCCCCCAGAGCAAATCTCCCTGCCTTGCCTTGGCTAACACCCACCCAGGCACCCTGGGGTGGCCTGAACCCAGCGTTTGGGCTTCCTGCAGTGGCTTTTCTCTCAGCTTCAGCCTCCTCCATCTGAGCTGGATCCATATCTGCAGCTTCCAGAGGAATCCCTGGGCACCACAGAGAGGTTGAGTCAAGACAAAGTACTCTTTCCTCCTCCCAGGGCAGCCCTTGGGCAGGGTGGGCAGCTCTGTGCTGATTTCCCAACACCAGCTCCTCCCTGCTTCCTGGTGAAGTTAGTTTGAAACACTCAAAGCCCCAATTTCATGCTCTGTGCACTCAGGAGGACCAAATATTAGAAATATTTGGATGGGAACTGGGCATGGGATAGAAAACAGCCTCAGCTGATGTGCAGATCTGTGTGTGTGTGTGTCCTGTGCAGGAGCAGAGGGGCTGGGAACGCTGGGAAGGTGCAACCCTGGCAGGGATAAACCCTCCCTGTCCCACACTCTGGCTTGGAGTCAGGATAAGGCAAAGCAAAGAAGGATAAACCAGCCCCTGCTCTGACCTGAGTGCTGCTCTTATGTCAATCAAGCAAAGATCAACATCAGATGTCACCCAAGAAGCAGGAGAAGCAGTTCCCCTGTGCTGGCTGCCAGCAGGAGGAAGCTGGCAGGTGGTTCCCTGCCTGTGAGGAGGCAGCTGGTGTCTGGAAGAACTCAAGAGGTGCCAGCCTGACCCTGTCACCACAGCACAGGAACTGGCTGGGGTGTCCAGCCAAGCACCATGTTTACCCTGGAGTGCTCCACAAACACCTCCCACAGCAACAGCCATTCCCACACACAGAGCCAGGCTGGGAAATGACTCTAAACCTTCTGAGTTTTGAGCAGCCAAGTGCCTAAAAACCCCAGGATTGGGAGATTCTTTCCTTGCCCTAAGCCATATCAGAGAGGTTTGGGACTGGGTTGGTGGTTGTGCAGGGCTACAGCTCCTGGAAAGGGTTGCTCACCTTCACAGCCTGGTCCTGAGCCTGGTCAGGCTGATCTCCTCCCTTCTCTTTCTTTCTTTTGGGTTTCTTTTTCTTCTTTTTGGCTCCACTGTCATTTGCTGGACTCAAGCCACTAAGGAAGAAAAGAAACATCGTTAGAACCTTGGGGTTTTCTTTTGGAGAACATCCACAGGGTTTGTGAAGCTCTCTAAAGAACAAAACAAGCTCCCTGCTCTGAGTCAGAGCCTCCAGGAAGGGGAATACGAGGGTCACAGGGGATGCAGCCACATGCCCCTCTCCTTGGCATCCCTCCAAAGTGGTGAGCTCCCAAAAGGGGACCAGTATCAACATCTCCCACCTCACAGGTTTGCTCAGCAGTGGGGAGAAAGCTCTGCACTGCAGGTGACCATGTCTCTGTCAACACATCACCCTGCTCAGCCCCACGAGCCCAAATCCACCCCAGGGAGAGGAGATGCTGATGTGCAGCTTGGGGCTTTTCCTCCTCTCTGAGCCCAAGGATGGATGTGGGAGCAGCAAATGCTGGTCCAGCCTTGGAGATGAAGCACAGGGGGGCTGGTGGCTAAGGACACTGTGCCAAATGTCACCCATCCCTGCAGAGATGACACTGAGCCCCAAATCCCTTTGGGAACCCAGCATGAGGAGCACCTGCACCTCTTCCCAGGGATGCAGGGCAGAGGATGATCACCCCAGAGACAGCCAGAGCAAGACCAAGCAGAGGGAAGGGAGGGGAAGATGGGGGCACACCAGGTGAGGGGTGCTCTGCCCACTGCCAATGTGCACAAGGGGTGTTCTGCCAAGCAAGGTGGGTGAGCAGCACACACACCAACAGCATCACTCAGCTCTGCCCTGTCCCCATCCATGGCAGTGACAGCACTTTGTGTCCCAGCACAACCACAGCATCTTCCCTCTTCTGCTTTCACCACAGGACAATGACCCTGGCTCAGCAGGGAGAGGACTGAGCTGTGGAAAATCCTGGTGGGAGATGTTCTCTGCATCAAGTCCAGCACCATTGGGTACCATCACCCACACCAGTACAAGCTCTGTGGGACTGGACTTGCCCCAGGAACCCCTGTCAGTCCAGGCACCATGGGACATGTCCCTGCTCCCAGGCATCTCATCCTCCTCTTTCCCCAAATCTCAGCTCAGGGATCCAAGCCAGCATCCCTTTTTATCCTGGATCACAGAGGTGGCTCCTTCCTTGCACCACAAAACAACTCTCACTCTCACAGCAAGGACAACCAACTGCCCAGCTCTGGAACCAAAGGCACCCACCAGCCTGGAAACCTTCTGAGTGCTGCTTGATCCTGCCTCAATGTCTCTCCCAAGCAGAAGATAAGCAGTGAAGAGGGTGGAGCAGGGCAAGGAAAGAAGAAACACGTTGGAAAATATGTTGGAGCAGCATCCAACTATTTATTTCAGCAAGGCCAGGAGAAGGAAAGAGCCAGGAGGGGAATGAGCCTTCAAGAAAATAATCCCTGAGCAGCCAGGGAGTTTTGAAACCAGGGAAAAGTGGATAGAGAAATGTTGTTTTGAGGGATGAAGCCAGGATGGGTGCAGGGATGGCAAAGCTGCTGTTGCTCAGGGTGCAGCAACCTGATGTGCTGGGCAACCATCACCCCACAGAGCAGCAGGACAGGGAGCAGCTGAGCTGGGAAAGGCTTTCCTCAGGACATGTGGGGACTCTGCAGGTGGCATTTGGTGGGGAAAAAGATGCCAGCCTATCCACAGAGCCCTGTGTGAGATACTGGGAGCCAGCATTTGCTCAGCAGCACAGGGAAGGAGTGGTTTTGGAGGGCGAGCTGCTCAGCAAAAGGGGGTTTGATGAGAAACACCCCCCTCTTCTCCAGAGGTACAGGGATTGGCATCCCCTGGAGCTGCTGAAATGTCCTTGGGAGGGGACATCTCCCCTTCCCTCCCACCCCCAGAGGCCTCTACCTCTGCCCAGGGAGACACGAGCTCTGACATGACAGCAGAAGTAATTACAGCAGAGCAGAGCTGACACCACCATCGATTCTGGTGACAAATACACCCTGCTGGGGGTGGCTGGTTGGTGGCTTTTGGGGGGGTGTTTATTTAACTCCTTGTGAAGGAACACAGCTGAGACCTGGCAGATTCCCCACCCAGCAGGAATGATCCCAGCCAGGTCCTGGGATGAGCCAATCCACTGTGGAGCTGCAAGGAACACAGCCAACTGCTGCTGGGCTCAGTGTTGGGTCCAGTCCTGTTTAATGTCTTCCCTGATGACCTTGGTGAGGGAACAGCATCCACCCTCAGCAAGTACCTGATGATACAGAGCTGGGAGGAGTGGGTGACACACAGGACACTGTGCTGTCATCCAGAGAGACCTGGACAGGCTGCAGAGCTGGGCAGGGAGAGACCAGATGGGGTTCAGCAAAAGCAAGTGGAGAGTCTGGCACCTGGGAAGGGATAACAGCTGGAATCAGGACAGGCTGGGGGGGAGCTGCTGGAGAGGAGCTCTGTGGAGAAGGACCTGGGGGTCCTGGTAGGTGACAGGGTGGCCATGAGCCAGCAGTGTGCCCTGGGGGCTGAGAGAGACAATGGGATCCTGGGGGCATCAGGAGGAGTGTGGGCAGCAGGTGACAGGAGGGGATCCTCCCCCTCCACTCTGCCCTGCTCAGGCCCCACTGGAGTGTTGTGTCCAGTTCTGGGCTCCCTGGGATCAAACAGACAGGGATCTCCTGGAGAGAGTCCAGAGGAGGGACAGAGATGCTGAAGGGGCTGGAGCATCTCCCCTGTGAGGAAAGGCTGAGTGAGCTGGGGCTGTTCAGCCTGGAGAGAAGAAGACTAAGGGGGGACCTTATGAATGTTTATCAATATCTGAAGGGTGGGATGCAGGGGGAAATGGGCAGCCCCTTTTCAGTGTCTCTGGGGACAGGACAAGGGGCAATGGCTGCAGGTTGGAGCACAGGGAGTTCCACAGCAACATGGGGAAGAACTTTTCCCCAGTGAGGGTGAGGGAGCCCTGGGACAGGCTGCCCAGGGGGTGTGGAGTCTCCTTCTCTGGAGAGATTCCAGCCCCATCTGGACACCGACCTGTGTGACCTGTCCCAGGGAGCTGCTTTGGCAGGGGGTTGGACCCCATGAGCTCTGGAGGTTCCTTCCAACCCCTGGGATTCTGTGATTTCTCCTCAATTTTACCACCCCAAACTGACAGCACAAGATGTGTCTGAGAGCACATCTGAAGGAAGCTGCTTCCAAAGGAGATGGGACACACTCTCCCCTCTGTGTTGGGATGCTGCAGGTGTCAGATGCACCAAACAACCCCCTCCCAGCCCCTGTGTATTCAGTCAGCATCGTTTTGCTTCATAAATCAGAGCTGCCAGCTCCCAGCTTGCTGCTAATGAGTTCAGCCCCACGCCAGGCTCACAGGGAACAGCACTTGAGGAAAAGCCACCCTGATTTATGAGAGGAGCTGTCGTGACCTGGAAGAAATCAGGGTGGCATAAGGTGGGATGAGGTTTTGTTCGTTCCCAGGTGCTGTGGTGTGGGAAGAGCCCTTCAGCCAGCTGGGAGGTGAAAATCAAGCTGGTTGAGTCTCTGCCTGCAAAGGGAACGTGGGAAAATGATGGAAAAACCCAAAGGTTCAGCTTTCTACACCAAGGGAAGGAATAATTATATGTGTTTTCTAATTTAAAGTCCATTTAGGAAAGCAAGTTTCTCCTTCACACTCCAGTATGGCTGCTCCTCAGCTCAAATGAACAGCAACACCTCAGCAGTGCCCTGGGATGAGCCACCACCACCTACAACCTCAGTTACCACAGCTGATGTGACCCACAAAGCTGGTTTTACCCCCAGGAAGGGTTAACTGCCAGCCCAGCTCCTGTCCCCACAGCCCACAACCTTCCTGGCTGCACTCAGGGCTTTTTTTTTTCCCCTCCCATATCTCCTGCCCAGCTTGAGCTGGTCTGTGAGATAAAGGGGGTGGAGAAGGGCCCGTTGGCTGCACCATGTCAAGCAGCTGATTACCAGGGGGGTGGCAACGGCTGGTGTTCTGGGGAAGGAACAACACTCTGCCCTTCTCAGAGGAAAGGCATCCCTGTCATCACAGCCATCACCCATCCTCACAGCCCTCACCCATCATCAGGACCCTCACCCATCATCAGGACCCTCACCCATCACTGCTGCCCCTGTCCCCACTCCTTGAGTTGAAAGGAGCCCCCACCCTGACCTGTTCCAACACCCCCCACCCACCCCTGAGCAATCTCAAACTCAGGCTTTTGGTAGGACCTACATAAACCAACTGGGTTTGTGCAAGGTGAGACACACTCCACTCTGCCCTGGTCAGGCCCCACCTGGAGTGTTGTGTCCAGTTTTGGGCCCCCTGGGATCAGACAGGGATCTCCTGGAGAGAGTCCAGAGGAGGGACAGAGATGCTGAAGGGCCTGGAGCATCTCCCCTGTGAGGAAAGGCTGAGTGAGCTGGGGCTGTTCAGCCTGGAGAGAAGAAGACTAAGGGGGGACCTTATGAATGTTTATCAATATCTGAAGGGTGGGACACAGGGGGACATGGGCAGCCCCTTTTCATTGTCTGTGGGGACAGGACAAGGGGCAATGGCTGCAAGTTGGAGCACAGGGAGTTCCACACCAACATGGGGAAGAACTTCTCCCCAGTGAGGGTGAGGGAGCCCTGGGACAGGCTGCCCAGGGGGTGTGGAGTCTCCTTCTCTGGAGAGATTCCAGCCCCGTCTGGACACCGACCTGTGTGCCCTGTCCTAGGGAGCTGCTTTGGCAGGGGGTTGGACCCCATGAGCTCTGGAGGCCCCTTCCAACCCCTGGGATTCTGTGATCCTCTTCCAGCCCATCCCCTGTGGAGGCTGGGAAACAGCAGCCACCTCCAGTAACAAACTGGTTCTTGCTACCCATTTATTTATCACCTGGATCCCGCTGTATTCCCGGATCCAAGAGCTTTATTTTCACAACTCAGGGGAGGAAAACACCAGGGAGGCCAACAGCCAGCTCCAGCCAGCTCCCTGTGGCTTCCTTGGCTCCCAGTGCCCTTTGGGAAGCTCTGGGTTGGCACAGGGAGGAGGGGGGGGGGATGATGATGGAAAGGGCTGGGAGTTATTTCCCACAGTGTACCAGAGCATCTCTCATCACACACACCAAAACACCGTGCTTGGGTTCAAAGAGCCTCTCACTCCTGTGACACCAAACACTGCCAGCTCTACCCCAAATCCCAAACTGGGAATGCAGATCTGGGCCAGGGCTGCAGTTCTTCCACTGCCACAGCTTTGCTTCCCAGTCTGAAAGGTGTTAGATGAGAAAAAAAAGGAGATTCCTGCTCCATATTTAGGTGCTGGAAAAATCCTCCTGCCAACCCAGGGGCTAATCAGACAGGGTACTTAGGCTGTAAGCTCATTAGGGGCTGGAGTGCTGAAGGAGGCTCTGCAGGTGGCAGTGCCATGACTGTGCCCCACACAACACCCAGCACTGAATTCTGCATGCCAGAGCACAGTGGTTGTGCCAGGAACACCCCTCTCCCAGGCTGAGCACAGGCAGGGATCACCAAACCAGCCACCCCAGCCAGCAACACCACAGTTCATGTCACAGCACCTTTCTCACCCCCCCCAAAAAAAAACCCACTTCCCTGGGTGGTTTGGCCACCACCAGCCCCATTTCACAGGGCTGGGACACTGGAATCCTCAGTCTCATCACTGCTGCTGCTGGGAACTGACAAATCCCACCAGGCTCTGAGCAGCTCAGGGGAGCTGAGCCCCTGCCAGTGCCACTGCAATGGGAATAAACCCTCCCTGGATGCCAGGGACACAAGAGCAGCTCTCTCTGCACAGAGGGATGTGCTACAAAGGCAAAAACAGCCTCTTTTCTCCCTTTTTCCTTTGGGAAAACAGCCCCACAGCAGAGTGTGCAGCCACTTCCCAGGGCTGACACGGGCCTGAGGCAGAGGAAACTCAATTCCTCTTTCCTGTCCTTAAAAGGAAAGGAAGTTTTGCTCTCACTAAGCAGTGCTTTTGTGTTTTAAATCTCAGAGCCAAGATCCAGTGAGTCTCAACACAAACTGGGCAGCAGGACTCCACGAGCTGTTCTACAAACCCAAAGCATGGAATCCACAGGACCAACGTGCATCAAGGAAGCCAACTCCTTTCCCTTCCTACTCCTGGGTCTTTTCTCTCTTGAGGTGGATCCCCCAAGAGGTTTTGGGGGGCATGGAAGATTTGCCAGACAGCTCCAAAGCCTCCCTGGCTCACATTTGCTATCGCTGTGCCCATCAGCCATGTTTTTAACATCACACCCCAAGCAATCAGAGCTCTCTCAGTGTGTTTGTCACAGGATGTTTCCCAGCCTGCCCAGTTAGCCCACTGCACTCCAATGCTTACCCTAGATGGGGCAGATAAACTGTGTTTTAACTCCTTGGGGTTGCAGGAGATGCCAATAGTAGGATACACAGAGGGCTGGGGAACACACCTTTTCCTGGCAAAGGGCAGGCTGAATGGCTGGGCTGGGAAATAACAGTGATTAAGCACCCTGTCTCTTCTCCTCTTGCCTCTGGTTTCCACAAACCTAATCATGTCAGAGGGAAAGCAAAGAAAAATCTCCCCAAGCACAGCTAAACCTATTAAAGTGAGACAGGGTGCCACACCCAGGAGGCAAATGAAATACAAACAGGCATCTGTGCTGTCATAAGAAAAGCTCCTGTGATATTTCTTGCATGACCTTTTTATTCACTTTGATTGCTGGACAGGCTGGATCACCCATGGGAAGCTGCTGGTGGAGGGAGAGGAGCTCTTCAAGCCCTCAAACCCTGGGTCTGTGGCCCAGGGCTGGGAAAGCAGCTGCTGGGGGTGCTGGGTGGGGAGGAAGAGGAGCGGGGTGAGAGTCATCAGGAGTGTGAAGCACAAGGCACAAAACCTCTGGAAACCTCTGGAAACACGCGCTGCTCAACCCACAGGCACGGGGAGGCAGCTCTGCCCCTCGTTAATTAAGGCAATGAGCAACATGTTAGGGATTCCTGATCTTTCCCACCTAGATAAGGACCTGCCTGGCTGGGTGCCATCCCTCCCAGCCTAATTGCTGCTGTTTCACCATTCCCTGTCCCTGGATGGACCCTCCAACCCCTCCTAGAGCAGCAGCTGAGCTCTGCAGAGCCCTGGCTTGTGGTTAGGGCAGCCCAGGGCAGGGCCTGCAGAAGCTGGGGCTGCTTCCTGGGCACGGTGACCGCCACGGGAGGCCACAGGCACCGTGGGGAGGGGGATAACGTCCCCAACCGCGTCACCACCACCAGCCTGGGCCTGACACAGCGGGGAGGGGGCCCAGGGCTTGTGCTGGGAGACACACCCTGCGGCGCGGGCAAGGAGAGCGGCGAATTAGGCTCGTTTCTGCCCCAAAAACCCAACTGCTGGCGGCTCCTATTGCGGCTGCTCCGCGAAGGCCCCGCAACGGGATCGCTCATCCCGGGCCCGGCCCCGCACACGCTCCCGCAACAGGCGTGAATGGGAGCCCGGCCGGCCCGCCCGCCAGACTGACAGGCAGCTCGACCAATCGCAACGCGGAACGCTGCCTGTCGGCCAATCAGCGCGCCCATAAGGCGGGGCCGCCGCTCACTTCCCGGCCGCTGCTCTCCTCAATGGGCCCGGCCGCCGCCGCGACCGGCAGCCCCGGCCGCCGCTCACCCTCGGTTGGAGCCGTGCTCCGCCTCGTTCTCGCAGTCGCTGCAGTGCTCGTGGTCGTTCTCGTCCGCCGGCGGCCGGGGAGGCCTGGCCGGTGGCCGCCTCACTGCTGTCTCACTGTCGTCCGCCATCTTGAAACGGGGCCTCAGCGCCTGCCGCACCCCCACCGCAAAGCGCGCCGCGATTGGGCGGCGGGCCGCGGGGCATGCCGGGACTTGTAGTCCGCGTGAGCTATGCGGGGGCCGGGCTGCGCCGAGGCCGGGACTACAATTCCCATACGGCCTATGGGGGCGTGCCGGGGCCGGGCTGCGGAGGCGGGAAGGCTTTCTCACAGCGGGGCAGCCACGCGGGGCCGTTCGCCATAGCAGAGCGTCGCGGTCTGTTCTCCGCCGCCCGACCCTCTTCGTGGCCGCTGCGCCCCGGCTCCCACCCGCTTCCTGCTAGAGGGGAAGGGCCGAGCCCAATGAAGGCGGCGCTGATTGGCTGAGAGCGGGACCCCCGATTCCCACCAGCCAATAGGCGGGCGGGACACTGTGCCGCGCGTGAAGCCGGGCAGAGGGTGAGTGGGTGAGGGCGCCGTGAGGCGACCGGCTGCGGCCTTCGCAGCCCGGCCCGGCCCGGCCCGGCAGGTCCCTCCGGTCCCTCCGCGGCCTGACAGACCCTGCTCTGCCCCTCGGCCAACCCCCCGGTGTCCCCCCCTGCCCTCCTCCTTCCCTCGGGGCGGCCCAAACCGCCCCCCCCGGCCTGCCCCCCCCCCCGTGGCGCTGAGCGGGCCCCGGGCCTGGGGAGCCTGAGGGGGTGGCCAGGGCCTGGGGCCGGCGGCACCCCCGGGAAGGCGCCGGTTTGGAGTCCGGGCCGCTGCTGGCATCTGGCACCGTGCGGGCTGCCAGCCGAAAGGCCCAGGGCCGGGCCGTGGCCACGGTGTGTCTATCGATGCTGTTCCTTCCCCCGCAGCCGGGCACTGGGGCTGCTGGTGGGAGCAGGAGAGGGGCTGGCTTGGGGTGGTGTGGTGCCAGAGGACCTGCTTCAGCAGATCTCTCACCCCCTTGGCCTACGGGACGGATGGCTTGAGGTGGGTGACCCTGCTCAAACACCTGAGGAGCTGGGGGGGGGGTTGCAGGGGAAATTTGGGCACCTCAGTCTTATAAATCCACTTCCTCAGGGCTCTGGGCTGCATCTCCCAGGGCACCGTTCCTCCAAGGTTAACAACTCACTGAGTCTTCCAGTCTGACTAGCCCGGGTGGCTCGTGTTTCAGCTTTCCTCACCTTTGATTTAGTTGGCACAGGCCTTATACACCCAAAAAAAAAGCGTATTTTGGGGGAAAACTCTTTCTGCCATCTGCCTGTAACATCTGCAGGAACAGGCACACCTCCCTGCCCCTGTGTACAGTTCAAACCCAGGCTTGTTAAATATTTATACCTTTGTACTGCGAGTCTCAGATCTGCACAAGCCCTGGGACAGTGGGACTGTTTCCAAACCTCATTTGCCAGTGGTTTCTAGATGAACCTTTCCAAGTGCTCTTTTACCCCTGCAGTAACTTGCAGCAGCTGCCTGTGGAGGTATGTAGCAGAGGGACAGAAATAGCAGGTTTTCTTGGGACCAATTCCCAGCTGAGGCTGGAGGCCAGAGTGTTGGGGTGACTGTGGTTGAAGCCCTGTGTTTGCTCTACGTGGGCAGGAGGGATTTGAATGAGCCTCTGCCTCCCCAAAGTCAGCACCCCAAAGGCTTGGCTGTCCTCACACAGCATAGGGTGTTGCAGGGGGTGTATAAAACCCTGCCAGGAGGGGCTGGATTTTAACCTGCTGTGATAAATAAACAGCCCCTCTGTCACCCTGAGCCCACCCACCCACCCCAGCGCTGGGAAAGGCTCCCTGCAGAGACCATGTACTCACTTGGCAATAAAGCCTGAGATTTACATCAGCCTCCCCAAGCACTGATGGTTATTACAAGTGCCCTTTCTGATTCCCTTTGAATTCCCCCCTCATTGTTGCTGGAGTTAACCCCATCTGTTTGCCTGGCACCTGAGAAGGGCAGAGCACACGTGGTGCTGCCTCTGCAGCCACCAAGCAAACGATGCTGCTGGCAGGTGCTGCTGGATTTTGCTCTTAACTCCTGGTTCCTCCCTCTATTCAACCACCTCCAGCTGCCACAGGACTTACCCACCCCATTTCTCCCCTGCCCCAAACAGTGGGTCTGGGTCCTGTTTGTAGGGCTGAGTTATGACAGGAGGGTTTGGGGTTTGTTTTCTCCTAGCCAAAAGGGATGTGGTGCTGTGTCCTCACCCATCTCCAGCTCTTCTGTTCCTGATCCCTGCCTGTGGGTGTGAATCAGTGTTGGTGCCACCAGTAGGTACCTGGTTCCTCTATGCCTGGGGTTTTGTAGGGCTGGTGGATGCAGGGTCTGGAGGGAGGTGTAATGCTAGAAAGAGGGTAAAGCAGAGTGACTGGTAGTGAGGTTGTTGGGTTTTGGGGCATGTGGCTCACCAGGAGAGGCAGTGGGAGCTGAGCCTCCCTTCCTCTGCACCCAAGGAAGCTGAGGGGTGTCTATAAGCTCCTGGCCAAAGGTGACCAAGCCAGTTTGTTCTTGGATGCAAATGGCAACAGCCAGGAGCTGGGACTTGGGAGCTTCAGAGTCACCTGTGCTGGGGGCATTATGCTTGACAAGGGTGACAGCAAAGTTGGAGGCTCTGTCCTTGGGGAGTTGGCAGGACAGCACAAAGCCAGTGCTGGACCCAGTGCCACAGCAGGACTCGTGCTTCCCAGCCTGCCACGGCTGGTGCCTTTTTGGGGCTGCAGATCCCCACCTTGCAGGATTACACTCTGCTGTCTGGAGCTGCCTCTGTGTCTCTGAGCCTTTTGGTGAGTGGGTGCAAGTGAGATTTAGGGGGAGGGGGTTGCAGGTTTTGGGTTGAGCAGGGAGAGATCTCAGTGCAGCAGCTATGGAAGGAGTTGTGTGCTGCAGCCTGGCCGGGGGTTACCGCAGCGCTCGCAGCCCCAGGGCTGGTGGCAAACACAGGCTCTGTGCTGAGCACTGTGTTTGGCAGCTAACAGCCACAGGTTTGCTGCTCAGAGCTGGGTTTCCTTGTGTTCATTGGGCTGCCCATGTCTGTGCTGGCAGCACAGGGATACAATTTACTCACTGGCCTGTGTGCTGTGTGTCCTGATTGTGTCAGAGGTCACCTTGTGAGGCCCCAGCTGGAGTCCTGTGTCCAGAGCTGGGGCCCCCAATATAAGAAGGATGTGGGACTGTTGGAGAGGGTTCAGAGGAGCCACAAGGATGATCAGAGGGCTGGAGCACCTGCCCTACAAAGAGAGGCTGAGGGAACTGGGCTTGTTCAGCCTGGAGAAGAGAAGGCTGTGGGGGGACCTCATTGCAGCCTTCCAGTCCCTGAAGGGGGCAGAGGAACAGGAGGGGAATCAGCTTGTTCAAGGGCAGAGACTGGCAGGACAAGGGGGATGGAGTGAAGCTGGAGGAGGGAAGGGTTAGATGAGATATTAGCGGGAAGTTCTTTACAGAGAGAGTGGTGAGGGGCTGGAACAGGCTGCCCAGAGAGGGGGTGGGTGCCCCATCCCTGGGGGTGTTCAAGGCCAGGTTGGATGGGGCCCTGGGCAGCCTTGTGTAGCTCCAGGCCTGGAGGTTGGTGTCCCTGCCTGTGGCGGGGGGTTGGAGCTCTGTGACCCTTGGGGTCCCTTCCAACCCATGCCATTCTGTGATTCTATGATTCTATGATCTCCTCTTATGCTGTGGAGATCAGGCAGGGATCTCCCTCTCAGCCCTTCTGTTTCTCCAGCCAGGCTGAGATACCTGAATTCTTCCCCTCTGTCACTGATCCTGGGTCACCCCTCTGGAAGTGTCCCCAGATTTAGGGTGCTGTAGGTAAGACTGTTGCTCAAGGGGAGCGCGGTGCATGGAGCTGCAGGTAACCTGGTTGGCTTGAGTCACACATCCAGGTTACTGGAATCTGGGGAAGCCTCATTTAACCCCCCTCTGAGCTGTAAAACAGGGGTACCCAGCTCTGAGGGGTGCCAGAATCCTGCTGATACCTTGGTGCTGCCCTGAGAACGTGTGAAAACGACCTTGGAATGGAGTTGCCTGTTTGGGAGAAACATTTTACCGTGCCCAGCATGACCAAACCAGCCCTGTCCTGATGTGTCTTCAAGCTCTTTTCTTTCCATTTCAGAGCACGATGTTCCTGGTCGGGCTGTCGGGTGGAATCGCGACAGGGAAGAGCACGGTGGTGGCCGTACTGCGGGACCTGGGCTGTGCCGTGATTGATGCCGATGTTATTGCCAGAGAGGGTGAGTTTTTACATCGCTGCTCTTCCTCCCCGAGGTTCCCTCGGAGCGCAGACAGCAGGTGGTGCTCTGGGTACGTGAGAGAAGCGTTTCCCTCCCCTGCCGAGGAGCTGCTGTCTCAGGGGGATTGGAACTGGGATATATTTTTAATAAAGAAAAAAAAAACCATCTCGTCCTAATAACAAACGCTGCGGGGAGATCACGCCCTCAGGTTCCCTCTCCTGGAGGGCAAATGCTTCCTGGCTTTCAAAGCCAACTTGTGGCAAAATAAAGATAAAGCAGGTTCCTTCAGTGAGCTGATGTTCCCCAGGACACCCATCCTGGAACGTTTGAAGTGGGATCGCTGACCTACTGCAAGAGAATTTCCCTCTGTGCTGGATGTTGCTGGGTTGTAAATGACCTCAGCGTGCTCTGAGAGGAGGGAAAAAAGCCTCCAAATATCCCAAATCAGAGGGAATTTGATCTGTGCTTGAGAAATGTGCTGTCCTGGCTACAGCAGAGACCCAGCAATCCCAATCTGTTGCCTCAGCAGGCACCCCTCTCCCCGATCACCTGCATGATGTTAATCCCTCTGCACCTCTGGGAACAGGAGGAGAGCAGCACTCACTCTGGGAAGGGCTCCTGATTTTGTATGCAGAAGGTTTCAGGTCTGCAGCTGAGCAGCAGTGCAACCAGTGTCATTTTGAAGTGCCTGAGCTTCTCTATTTGGGGAAGAACTTCTGGTGTAACCACTCAAAGCTGCGATGCTCTTAACAGTTTATTGCACTGTAATTCTCCTGGAGGTGCTAAAAGCCCTCAGAGATGATAGGAAAACACAACAGATACTCAGCATCAGTTTCTCTACCAATCACTTCCTTTTTTTCTCCCAATTCCTCCTTTATTTGTGTTTGTTCACTAGATGGATTTCACCCATCCTGAAACTACCTCGGTGTGAAATTCCACAGGAGGAAGAAATTGGGCTTAAAGACTTTTATTAGGTTGGTCTGAGGTTACAACCTGCAGCAATATACCTGGATTTTGGAGGGGAAATTATAGATGCTCTGTTGCACTCCCTGGTTAGCCTCAGCTTGATCTTAATTATGGTTTTATTACTGCATCCTCTTTGTTGGTGGTTCTTTTTTGGTGGCTTTAAAATGAGATGCTCGTGTAACGTCAGAATCCCTGCAGGTACCTGCTGGGAATTGGTCTCCTGGAAGGTTTGGGTGGTCCATTCTCCTCAAGAATTTGGTGAAAGAACAGTAAAAAAAAAAACCCAAATCACCTCAGCAGCAGCTGGAGGCAGCTTGGAGCAGCCAGGCTGTGTTCACCCAGCACTGAAGTTCCCAGCTGAAATAAACCCATCACCGATCCCGGTCCCTTTAGTATCTCCCTGCTCGACTCCTCGTGCTGGAGGCAGCAGGAATCGGCTCAGCCCCCTTCCTCCCTGTGCCTTCAGCCTGTCCTCCTGCCCACCCTGCTGACTCCTGACCCTGAGCAGCAGCACACAGGAGAGGGAGGGTTGTGGCGCTGAATTAATGGCTGCGGGATGCTTCGATCTCTGGGGTGGCAGCTCTCAAAGGGACCTTGGGCTGAGCTTGGCTCTTGGTTTATTACCTTGTTTCTTTTTGCAGACGGCTTTCCTGCAGCCCCAGTGCCAGGTGTCTGCCAGGCTGCAGCCCTGAGCTGGCTTCAGTGTGTGCTGGCAGGCAGATGTGCTGCCCACTGAGGAGAATGAGCTGGGTTAGTTAATGAATACAACTCATTTGAGGCCGATCGCTGATGCAAACACCGAGTGTGCCGTAGGACGGGCTCTAACCTCCAGCTGTTTGATGTTCTCAGTGGTGCAGCCCCACTCCAAGGCCTATCAGCAGATAGTGTGTTGCTTTGGCACCGAGATCCTCTTGGAGAGTGGTGAAATAAATCGGGAGGCTCTAGGAAACATCATCTTCTCCCAGCCGGAGAAACGGCAGCTGCTGAACTCCATCACCCACCCCGAGATCCAGAAGGAGATGCTGAAGCAGATCTTGAAGTACTTTGTGCTAGGTAAGAGGCTGTGTCCTGGGAGCTGTCCCTGCTTGCTCTGCCTAAAGTGGGGAGAGGGGACAAAGAAGGGGAACCAACGCTGAGCAACAAGCCTTTGTGCTCTGCCAGCGGCGCCCTTTCGCGTTGGCGTTGGGAGGATTCCTCCCTGCCTTTCACTGCTGCCCTTCACCACCTTCTGTGGTTTAAAGTAAGGCCTGAGAAAAGCTTTGTGAGGCCTCTTGTGAGATGACTTGCTGGATAATGTCATACCTTCTGAAACGGCCAAATACTCCTCCCAGCCCCCAACCTCTCTGGCTTTCAATGAAAGCAGCAGAGCCCTTTTAGTCTCGATAAGGTGAGAAATGGGCTGACAGCTGTGGGCTCCCAAGTCCAGCTTTTCCCCCTGATAAATATAACAAATACAGCTGTCAAACTGGGTCTCATCAAATGCCAGATAAGATCACCAGCTGGTTTGGAGGTCTCCGTGTAGACAGAAGGATGTCTTAATAGAGTCGGTCTGGTTTTGGCAGAGCTTATCAAAGCTGAGCCCTGTGACAGCTGAATAGGCCTGGGCTGGGGTGGCTGTGAGGGCTTGTGCTGCGCTGCAGGGCGAAGAGGAGGAGGAGGAGGAAGCACAAAGGCAGCAACAGGCAGGAAAGCCAGGAGCTAGAGCTGGAATCTTGAACCTGGGGCTGCAGACTGGAGAGGCGGATGCTGTCCCGCCCCTCGGCGAGAGCGCCGGGTGTCTTCAGCAGGCTGCTTTGTCCTCATTAGTCAGGTTTTAATGATTTGAGATAGCTGGATGTTGTCTCTGAGGATCACTGTGTAAGGAAAGCTCTGATCGATCAAACTGTAGGGCAGTGAGAAGCCTCTCTGGGCGGACGTGCCGCTAAAATGGTGGCTGGTTGGATGGTGATGTCTTTGTCAAGGGTTTTAATGCCCTGGCCAGGTTAGTTAGGGGGGGGCTGGGTTATAAAACAGGGGACACCAGTAAAACCAGAGGTGTCCCTGTGGTTGGGATGCAGCCAGGGGAGTGAGGCTGTGACATGCAGCTGTCCCCTCCACACATACCCCCGTCCCCAAACGCTGCTGCCTGCCAGCGGGCTTGGCACTCACACAGGGTGGGGGGCCAGGGTGGGCGGTGGGGTGCAGAAGGACAGCGACTGGCTGCTATGGGCTCTCTACTGCTGTCTGCTCCATGTGCTGACAGCACTTTTAAACCAAACTTGGCCAGTTTGGGGGAGCTCTGGGGTGTCAGGGCCGTGCCTGGAGGCACCCCCGTATTTCAGCATCACAGCTCTGAGACATCTGCAAGGATTTCCTTGCTCCCCTCTAGAAAAAAATGAAACTGGTTAGCCCAAGCTTTCCAAAAAGGGAAGAAAATGGAGCTGGGAAACATCAGCTCAGACCACTGCAGCCTGGTGATGACGTCTTGGATGTATGAAAGAGAGAAGAGCAAATTCTGCTGTGGGCAGCGCTCCCCTCGAGAGGCCGACACCGACGGCGCGGCTGCCGCTCTCGCCAGCCAGGCACAGGCACTTTCATTTGAGCTTCTCGTTTCAGCTCCTCATTATATTTCTCCAGCTTCACCTTTGGTCTGAGATCATCTGGGTTAGGGTTTGTTTGGGGGGGAATTTGGGTGGTTGGTGTTTTTTTTTCTCTTCTTGTGTTGGGTTTATTTTTTTCCTCCTGAAACTTGGACTGAAACCGTTTCCTCTCTCTGAGAGGGAGGAGGGTGAGCAGGCTCTGCTCTCCTCTCTGCTAGAACTCTCTGCTGTCCTTGCTGGAGCAGCAGTGGCCACAATGAACATGCAGCACTGAAGGATTTGAGAATCAGAGTAACACTGTCCCTTTTTTGGGGGGGGTTGTTCTATTTGCAGGCTACCGCTACGTGATCCTTGACATCCCTCTGCTCTTTGAGACCAACAGATTGACCAAGTTCATGAAATACACAGTCCTGGTTTATTGGTAAGTGCTGTGTGAACCACAAGGACCTGGATAATCCAAACTCTCCCAGAGCCTGAGCTAAATCCTCACCAGAGCGGGAGGGACATGACGGGACACGAGGATTTAGCTTCCGTCTTGGTGCAAAGCCTTTTGACAATATCCTTCCTGTATCCTGGTTCAGAAGGGGGTTCTTATGGAGGTTTTCCTGAAACCTGGCTCCATCCTAGGAGGGGGGAAAATCTCTGTCTTTGGGCTTTCCACAACCTCCATTCTGTGTGCTGGGGCAGGGGTTGGGGGAATGCCAAAAACACTCAGCGGGGTCAGCCCGGGCAGTGTTGGCTTCACCGCTCTGAGCGTGGGATGCACAAAGCAGGGAGGATGAAGTGAAGAGCATCTCTCTCCCACCCTTTACCCTGTCTTTTCCCCACTTTGTGTGAACCCCCTCATCCCATCCCCCCACCTGAGTATACCACCCTCCCATCCCGGCAGCGACCCGCCGACGCAGCTCTCCCGGCTGATGAAGAGGAACGGGCTGTCGCAGGCTGAGGCCGAAGCTCGCATCGCTGCTCAACTGCCACTGGGTGAGAAGTGCAAATTAGCCACTCACATCATCGACAACTCTGGGGACAGGGAGAACACCCAGCGCCAGGTCCTCCAGCTGCACACCCACCTTGAGGACTCCCTGCATTTCCTTTGGGCACGGCTGGCGGCGGGCACGCTGGTAGCCGGGCTGGGAGGGTTGGTGTACCTCCTCCTCCAGCATCTCATCTCTTAATTCACCTTTTCTTTTTTTTTTGTCATGGAAGAGGCCTGAATTTCCAGGTTTGAAAAGGGCAGCGAAAGGCTGCCTCTGCTAATGAGCTCTGCCAGCTGAATGCAGACAGCGGGGCCCAGGCGTCTCCTTGCAGCTTCCCAAGGTGAACAGACCGGGTTTTGGTTGTTGTCTCCTTGTTCTCCCTGCTGAGGTGCCTGACCACCAGCTGTGCCTGTGGGATGGGACCACTCCTGTCACCCCAAGAGGGGCTGAGACCCTTCTTATCCCCTGTTGCTCTTCCCATTCATGTCCCCCTGTTGTCTGCGTGGATTTAGGAGCTTGAATGTCTCCTGGGACAATCTTGCTGCTGTGGGGGTCGGTGGCCTCTCACATCCTCCTTCTGCTCGTGGGTGTCCCTGGGTCGATCCCCTCCTAGCTCGGATCCTCACCTAATCTGAATTCCAACCAGGATTTTCCGTTTTTTCCCCATTGATTTAATGGAAACACATTCAATCTGCCTGGGGGAGGACAGGCAGCACCCCGTTTCATGGGGATTAGGTGCTCAACTGGCTGTTTACCCACGAGGAGAGGGCAGGAGGGTATCCCTGGATCGATCCCATCCTAGCTCGGATCCTCACCTAATCTGAATTCCAACCAGGATTTTCCCTTTTTTTCCCATTGATTTAATGGAAACACATTCAATCTGCCTGGGGGAGGACAGGCAGCACCCCGTTTCACAGGGATTAGGTGCTCAACTGGCTGCTCACCCTCCCTCCTGCCCTCTCCTCCTTTGCTCACGGGTGCCCCTCGGATCCGAGGATCTCGTACACCCCCGGAGCAGGCTCAGCCCAAGGTCCTGCCTCGCTGAGCCTCATTTACTGCTGTTTTGAGTTTCCCTTCAGCGGCTCTTTCCCTGCAGGGGGGGGAACACGGGGCCGGGCGAGGCGGTGCCGGCTCTTTCCGTTGGTTTAATAAAGCGCCGGCTCCCTGCGGCCCCGCGGCCGCTGCTCGCTGCTCTTTCCTGCCCGTTCCCAGGGCGTTCCTGAGCCGGGGCACGGCTGCGCTCGGTAAAGTTCACCAGCAGAGCTGATGAGAGCGCTTGGGCTTCTTTCCCCAGTATCCAGACCTGAACTGGTCCCCAGGGCGCTGCTCGGAGCAGCAGCCCCTGCGTGAGTTTAGCTGGGGGTGGGGGGGGGAGTGAGGATGGCTCCGTGGGGGCTCCCAGCACCCCACCAGTTTGGGGATGCGACCTTAGGACCTGCTGTGGTTTTATGTGGTCTTGGTGTTTTGGGTTAAGGACTGTTGCCAGCCTCTGCACCCCTCTCCAGCCTCTGCCCCCCACCTCCTGCCTGCACAGGGGGGATCCTCTGGGATCCTCCAGGATACTTGGGCTCTGACCCCACTCACGGTCCTGCATCTCCCTGGGCCAGACCCCACAGTCTCTCTGCAGCTGCAGCCCCAGGAGCACACCCCCATGCTGGGGTGCACACCCTGGGTACCCCAACTCTTCACCCAGCACTCGGGGCGAGGAGGGGGGGGCGGGCAACAACACCATGCATGAGCCATAACCCCACCACCACCCCCCTCCCCTGCTTTCTACTGCTCCCTTAATTGCAGCGGTGATGCCGGGAGTCCCTCGCAGCCAGCCATAAATCAGGGCTGGAGCAGGCCGCTCGCAGCCCGAGATAAGCGCTGATTGCCTTCCTCCCCCCGGCTCGCCGCCTCCGCGATAAATGGGGCTGCGATGAGGCCGGGAGGGGGAGCACGAAGCGAGACGGGCACCCTAATCGCATTTGGCGCTTCGCTCCTGCCCTGCTGACGTTTGCCAGCGCTAACGAGTTTAGCAGGGCCCAGGGAAGGAGCGGTTTCAGGGGGCCGGAGAGGCACAGGGCTCCCCGCGGTGCTGGCTGGGGCTGGGGTGGGAGGTTTTTTTTGGGGGGGGCACTGGTTTGGGGGGGCTGGGTGCCCTGGGGGTTGAGGTCCTGGGGTGGGCTGTGTGTCCTGGGAAGGGCTCTGGTCACTGAGTCCTTGCCCAGGGTGCTGTGTGGCACCCAGGGCCACCCCCAGCCAAACCCCCTCCGGGATGAGCTGTGGGACTCCCAGCACCCACGGTGGTGGCTCAGCCCGCAGCTGTGCCCCACTGGGGATGGTGACAGGGACAGATGGCTCTGCTCCACGGGCTGCTGGGTGGCATCAGTGGCTCCATCGATGGCCATGGTGGGCAGCCTGTATCCCGCTGGGGAGACACCCCAGCTGAGACCCCACACTCATGACACTGATGCCACCTCAACGTGTGGGTGCCGGCAGAGGCCTGAGGGTGCTTTGCTGTGTTCCACAGCCCCCCACAGCCCCACACTCTGGGCTGAGGCAGCTCCCTGTGCCTCCCACCATCGATCAGGCAGCGTCTGGAGCAGCCACTCGCTGTGGCCCGTGGGGTCCCGTGGGCCCCCCGGCCGGGGGCTGTTTGAGCAGCGAGCGCGGCCCCGCACAAGCCAAATATTTAACTGCTGCAAATTGGCAGGTGGATCAATGAGGCTGCGGCTGGCAGGGGCTCCTGACACAAACCGCCCCTCCCTCCACCCCCCACCTTCCCCCAAGCACCCCCTGCTCTGAGCACCCCTTCCCTGGGGTGCCCCTTCCTTGGCACCCACCCTGGGCGCTCGCTGGGCAGGGCCTGGAGCTGGCAGTCACCCCCCAGCCCAGCCTGTCCCCCCACGCTGGGGACTGGCCCTGGGTGGGGGCCCCAGTAGCCAGGGATGGGCATAGTGTTACCACATGGCACCGGCGCCACTCTTGTCACCATATGGCATTGGTGTCACAGGTGTCACCATCCCTGCGTGGTCCCTGGGGTGTGGCACGGTGTCACTGTCACCGCACAGCCCCGCGGGCGTCGCGCGGTCCCACTCGTGTCACACGTTGCTCCGCGCGGCCCTGCGGTATCGCACAGCGTCGCCGTCGCTCCCCGGGGTGTCACATGGTGTCACTGTCACTGCGCAGTGCACAGGGTGTCACTGTCACCGCGGGGCCGCCGGCTGCCACGCAGTGTCACTGCAGCTCCCGTGGGTTGTCACACAGAGTCACCGTCAGCGCCTGGTGCACGGGATGTCACGTAGCGCGATGTCACCGCGTGGCCCACGGCGTGTCACCCAGTGTCACCGTCACTGCCGTCCCGCAGTGTATCACCCAGCACTGCACGGCCCACAGCATGTCACCCAGTGTCACCGTCACTGCGCAGGATACCCCCCCCCCGGTGCCACCCTACACACATCCTGCGAGCTGTCACCGGTGTCACTGCGCACCCCTGGCAGTGTCACACCCGGTCCCCACCGCCCGTGGGACCCGCAGCCCAAGTCCCCGCTCCTCCTGACCCCATGTCCCCCTTGGGGGGGGGATGTGTCCCCCAGCCCAGCCCAGCCTCGCCCGCCCTGCGCCAGTGAGCAGCCCTTTCCCGTCACTCACCGGCCCGGCTCTCATTAATTAGCGGTGTTGGCAGCCCTTAATTGCTGCGCAGCGGGAGGGTGTGAGGGGGCCGGGTCCCTGCCGTGTCCGTAATGAGAGGCAGCAGGACGGGGACAGGGCTGCGGGGGGATGTGTCACCCCCTCCTTGTCCCCCCCACCAGGGTTGGGCGTTGTGCCAGGGATGGTACCAGGCGTTGGGCTGGGAGGTGCTGGGACATCCCTGGCCCTGCGGCAGGGCTGGGCTTGGCCAGCGAGCCAGGCAGTGTGCCAACGGCCAGCCAGCAAGGCCCTGGGGCAACTGGCCAGCCAACCAGCCTGGTGGTCACCCAGCCAGGTAGCCAACTGGCCACCCAACCACTCAGCCCACCACCCATCTGACCAGCCAACTGGCCAGCCCAGTAGCCAGCCAGCCAACCAGCTAGCCATCTGCCACCCAGCCAGCCCATTGCCCGGCTCGCTGGCCACCCAGCCATCTAGTTGGCCTTCAAACCAACCAGCCAGCTGGCAAGTCACTTGCCCACCAGCCTTGCTGTGCAGGTAGCCAACTGGGCAACTCTCTGGCCAACCAGCCAACGAGCTCTCCATGCGTTCAAGCAGCCAGCTAGCCATCTGGCCACTGGCCAAGCAGCCAGTGTCAGGCAGCCAACCCAGGAGCACCATCCATCTGCCCACGTCCAGCCGGGTGCTGGGACCCGCCCCTGCCTTCACCTGTGTCCTGCAGCCACATCCTCTCCTGCCCCTCATCCCCTGGGCTCTGCATCAAGTGTCCCTGTCAGGCACCTCCCTGCTGAGCCCTGACACACTCAGCACAGCAAGTGGGCACTGGGCAACTCCCCGCCCATCCCTTGGCCAGAGGCACTTCCAGCCCTGGCCACCTCCAACCTCTTGCCCACAGCCAAGTGTCCCCATCCCACAGCCCCTCCTGGGGACACTGTTTTTGGGGGACAGCACCCAACATCACCGGGGGTGGCTTCCAAACACCAGCCCCCGCGCTGGGCTCACCAGCATCAGGGTTGTTAAGTTACTTCCAGCTCCAAGTCCTAATTACTGCTGAGCCATCGGTGTCACCTGCCCGGTGCCACACGGGTGCAGGGTCCGTGTCCCCCCAGCCACACACGGTCCCACCGGCAGCACCTGCAGCAGCTCCTGCCTGGCCGCAGCGCTGGGAGGGGAAACCGAGGCACCCCAGCCGCCCTCGCGCTTCCCCAAATCCTCCTTAATGAGCTCCCCAGTGAGCAGCAGGCAGAGGATGGGGGGGGGGGGGATTACATCCAGCCCCTCCCCATCCCAACCTGTGCCCCCGGAGCATCGATCGAGCCCCCTCCCCCGGCCGCCGGCGTCCCCTCGGCGTCGCCCACCCACCCACCTCCCCGCGTCATGCTGCCAAAGCAAACAGCCGTGGGCTCGGCCGCGCATCGATTCTGCGGGAGCTGCTGTTTGCTTAACCTTTGCAGAGGAACGGCAGCGCCCGGCGTCGAGCAGAGCTGCCGCCGCAGCCGCCACCGCAACCGCTGCAGCCGCCACCACCAGCACTGCCACTACAGGCACAGCCACCAACACTGGCACTGACACAGCCGGCACCGCCACCACCACCGGCACTGCCACTACAGGCACAGCCACCAACACCGGCACAGCCACCACCACCGGCACTGCCACCACCAGCACTGCCACCACCACCAGCACTGCCACCAACACTGGCACTGCCACCAACACCGGCACAGCCACCAACACTGGCACTGCCACCAACACCGGCACAGCCACCACCAGCACTGACATCTCCAGCACTGCCACCACCACCAGCACTGCCACTACAGGCACAGCCACCACCAGCACTGCCACCACCACCAGCACAGCCACCAACACCGGCACTGCCACCACCGGCACTGACACCACCAGCACTGCCACCACCACCAGCACTGCCACTGCAGGCACAGCCACCACCACCGGCACGGCCACCACCAGCACTGCCACCACCACCAGCACTGCCACTACAGGCACAGCCACCAACACCGGCACGGCCACTACCATCGGCACAGCCACCACCACCGGCACTGCCACCACCAGCACTGCCACCACCGGCACTGCCACCACGAGCACTGCCACTACAGGCACAGCCACCACCACCGGTACTGACACCACCGGCACTGACACCGCCAGCACTGCCACCACCACCAGCACTGCCACTACAGGCATAGCCACCACCAGCGGCACTGCCACCACCAGCACTGCCACTATCAGCACTGCCACTGCCAGCACTGCCACCACTGGCACCGCCACCACCACCAGCACTGCCACCACCGGTACCGCCACCACTGCTACCACCACTGGCACTGCCACCGCCAGCACTGCCACTACCAGCACAGCCACCACCGCCAGCACTGCCACCACTGGCACTGCCACCACCACCGGGACTGCCACCACCGGCACTGCCACCACCTCCAGCTCCAGCCCTTTTCCCCTCCCGCACTCCCAAACGGAGCCCACTGGAGGTTGCCGCTCAGTTACTGTCCCCAGGTGGTTGCTGTGCTGTGTCCCTCCTGAGCAGGGCTTGGGGACAGGGACAAGGACAGGGAGCATCCCAGAGGCTCCAGCCAGGCTCACCAGGTGTGTTGTCCCCATCTGTAGGGTGCTGCCACCCCAAGGTGCCATCAAAGCCATCCCAGCTCTGCAGCCGGGTGCAGAGACACGGTTTGGGGGTGCGGTGGCCTGGGCTGGTGGCTGTGCTGTGGGGACACAGTGGCCTGGGCTGGTGGCCCTTCCATGAGGACACAGTGACCCATGGCAATGCAGTGAGCTGGGGCTGCAGGGCAGCATCCCAGGGTGGTGGCCCTGCCATGGGGACACCACAGGGGCACAGTGGCCACAACCAGGGATGTCCCCTGACCCTCCAGGTGAGCCGAATGCCCTGAGGCAGCCAGGGGGTGTCTGCATCCCCCTCCCATGTCCCCACCACGGCCATCCCATCCCCACGTGGTGCCCCCTGCCCACCTGGGCCACCGCGGCACCGCGCTGGCGGGTGACTCACGCAGCCCGTGACCTCGGCGAGGCGTATTTTTAGGCGCTCGTTAAAAAAGATAACGAGGGACACACACACACACACACACACACACACACACACACACAACCACGATGGAGAAAACAGGGAAGGAGCAGGTGACATGACAGTGACAGCTTGTGGGGGGGGACGGACATGGGACTGGCAGCATCCTCCTCCCCAAAATAATCTGTGTGTCCCGTCCATTCCCCCCCCCAAAAAGCCTCGTTAAGCCCCCAGGAATAATTGCCTCCTTAAAGCTGGCTAATTGATTTTTGCACGCTGATTAAATTAAAGCCTCTGCGGGAGCTGGGGGGGGGGGGATGTGGGGGCGATCGATGGGCTGCCAAGTGTCCCTTGATCCCCCCCCCCCCGCCTTTGTTTTGGCTGGGGGTTGGCATGTGTCCCCCACGTGTCCCTTTTGGGTTTGGGGACACTGCATGGGTGTGGCACTGGAAGGGGATGCACCCCCCAGGTTGGGGGGGAGGTTTTGGGGGGGGAGGGAGAAACGATGACCCCACAGACCCAGTAGGTGCCACTGGGGTTGATGTCACCTCATTGGCATCACCCGAGGCCACCAAGCCGCTGTGGTGGGCAGCACAGGGAGCAGCCCTCGGGCTGCTCTACGCTTGTGCCCCGTCCTCCCCCCATCCCTGCTGCGTGTGTGTGTCCCCCCCCGGCCCTGCGTCCTTCGCTCACCCCCGGCGCTGGCGGCGGCTGTCACTTGCCATCGCGTCCTGCTGTCCCCGCCGAGGCTGATGGAGATGGCAGGCGACGGAGCGGGCGCAGCCGCGTGTCCCCGTGTCACAAGCCCGCCAGTGCTCAGCCCCCCGGGGATGGCTCTTTCTCCTGGCTGTCACCCCTTAGGTGCCCACCCGTGGGTGCTCCCCGTTTGTCACCGAGGCCTTTCGGGTGGTGACATCCCGTCCTGTGACCCCGTGGTTGATGCCGGTGAGGGGTGGGTGCTCGGCGACATGGGTGTCACCTGGGCCGCGTGGGTCACCCGACACCCTGACTCCCGTGGGTGGGGAAACTGAGGCAGGGAAGGGCCCTGAGGATGCTCAGTGGGGACAGCCACCCGTGGGGACACCGGTGATGGGTTCCAGGGATGTCCCCAGCTCCTGGGGTGCGGCCACCAGCTCCGGGGCACGGAGGCGACAGAGCTCCACACCCCGTGGGGACGCGGCCGCCGGGAGCCGGGGGACGGACGTGGGGGCGACCCGAGCCCCGTGGGGCCAGGGCGTGGCTCGGGGCGACCGACCGTGCCGGGCCGGGGGGGAGAAACGGGGGCCACGGAGGGGTCCCGGCGGGGCGGGGGGGGGGGCAGGGGCCGGGGTCCCGCAGACACGGGGGGTCGGGGTGGGGTGGGGGGGTGGGCGTGGCCTCCCGCCCAGCGCATTATGTGGGCGTGGCTCGGGCGTGGCCGGGGCGTGCCTGTGATTGGGTGGGCGTGTGATCCTGATTGGCTGGGCGTGGCGAGGGGGGCGTGTCCTTGGTGGGAGGGGGCGTGGCCTGGGCGGGAGGGGGCGTGGCCTGGGCGGGCGCGGGGCGCACCGGAGCCAGCGGAGCGCAGCGGAGCGGAGCGGCCACCGCCGCCGCCACCCCTGAGCTTCCCCCCCCCACCCCGCCCCCGCCGCCGCCGCCGCCGCCGCCGCCCTGCTCCCCCCCACCGGCACCATTCCCACCCCCGGGCGACAACGCGCCCCGGCCGGGCGGCGGCTCAGCCTGGGCCGGAAAACTTTGCTGGCGGCCGCGGCGGGGGTGGTGATGGTGCTGGTGCTGGTGGTGCTCATCCCGGTGCTGGTGAGCTCCGCCGGGACCGACGGCCGGTACGAGATGCTGGGGACCTGCCGCATGGTCTGCGAGCCCTACGGCCCCGCCGCTGCCCCCCCGCAGCAACCGGCCGAACGCGGCCCCCTCCCTCCGCCTTCCACCCTGGTGCAAGGTCCCCAAGGTAAACCGGGGCGACCGGGCAAACCGGGACCTCCTGGACCACCGGGAGAACCGGGACCACCGGGACCGGTAGGAGCACGGGGTGAAGCGGGACGACCGGGACCCCCGGGATTACCGGGGCCGGGGGCTACCGGTGCGGTGAGCGCGGCGACGTACAGCACGGTGCCGCGCGTCGCCTTCTACGCCGGCCTCAAGAACCCCCACGAGGGCTACGAGGTCCTCAAGTTCGACGACGTGGTCACCAACCTGGGCAACAGCTACGACGCCGCCTCCGGCAAGTTCACCTGCGCCATCCCCGGCACCTACTTCTTCACCTACCACGTCCTCATGCGCGGCGGCGACGGCACCAGCATGTGGGCCGACCTCTGCAAGAACGGCCAGGTAAGGGCTGCCCGGGCCAGCTGTCAGCCCCACGGTGGAGCCAGGAGCTGCCACTACCCCTTGTGCATCGGAGAAGGGCTCTGGGTGTACCCCTGGGGTGCCCTGTCCCTTTCCCGGCCCTGGGGATGCACCCCCAGCATGCTCCATCCCTTTCCCGGTAGTGATGATGGGCGCTGGGTGCGTCCCCAGGGTGCCCCTTCCTTTCCCTGGCCCTGGAGATGCACCCCCAGGGTGCTGTGTCCTTCGTGCAGTGGTGACGATGGGCTCTGGCTGCATCCCTAGGGGGGTCCCAGGATGCCCCGTCCTTCTTCCAGCCGCAGAGATGCCCCCCCAGGGTGCTCTGTCCCTCTCTCAGTGGCAGCAATGGGCTCTGGGTACATCCCCAGGATCCTCTGTCCTTCTCCCAGCCAGGGAGATGCATGCCTGGGGTGCCCTGTCCTCCTCCCAATGACATGATGGGCTGTGGGTGCACCCTTGGGGTACTCCATCCTGCTCCCAGCTCCAGACATGCAGCCTCAGGATGCTCCGTTTTTCTCCCAGCCCTGGAGATGCACCCTCTGGATGTTCCACCCTTCTCCCAGTAGCGATGATGGGCTCTGGGTGGCTCCCTCGGGGTGTCCTGTCCTGCTCCCAGCCCCAAAGATGCATCCCCAGGGTGCTCTGTCCTTCTCCCGGCGGCAGCGATGGGCTCTGGGTGCCCTGTCCCTCTCCGAGCACTGGGGACATTCTCCGCCACCGTAGCCTTATGTGTCCCCAAGGGTCCCCTCTGTCCTTTCCCTGGCCCTGGAGACATGTTCCCCTCTGCCTTTGGGGTGCCTCAGGGTGTCCCTACTGTGTCCCTGAAGGGCTCCTGGGAAGGGGGGCAGTGTCTGCCCTGCTTTTGGGGTGCTGCACCCCGCAGTCCAGAGCCAGCTCTGCTGCTGGTGTGTCAGGAGATGTCCCCTTCCCCAGCTGGGCTGCATGGGGATACCACAGTGGGGGGGTCAGCAGCTCAAGAGTGGCTCCATTCCTGCCCCCCCCCCCCCCATCTCGCTCCAGTTTCCCCCCCAGAGCCCATCCATCCCAAAATCCTCCCGATCCCAAGGCGCAGCCTCTCCATTCCCGCAGGTTTTGGGTGATGCCCAAAGGCTGCCCCTTTCCCACACCATGTGTGTTTGTGTCCGTCCTCCCCCACCAGCCACAACTCGAGGTGCCCGATGTGGCCCCCGAAATGTCACCAGCTGGGTTCCCTCGGGTGTCACCGCGTCCTCGCTGGGGTCCATCCCACACCTCCCAGCACCGAGCCCCGTGGTGCATCCCCGTCCTGAGGATGTACCCCACCAAATCCACCCAAAACTCTGTTATCAGCCCCCCCCCCAAAAAAAAAACCCAGGGGTGGGGGGAAAGCAGGACCCCCCCAGGCTTCACCCCTGGGCTCTGACACCCCCGAGCTGGGGGGTGCAGGTGCCGCTCAGCATTTCTCCCCCACCCAAACAGTTCACATCTCTTTTATTGTTGGGGAGGGGGGTGTTAATCTCCCCCACCCTCCAATTATCCCAAATTTTGGGGGGGGTGGTCCCAGCAATGCTGATCACCACCAGCTACTCCCCCCAAACCACATCCATGTAACTCCAGACTGAGCATCCCCCCCAAAAAAACCCCCATCTCACCCCTTTTTTCCTCCCCTGACATCCCACCCCCAAAATATTTTTAGGGGACCCCCCCCCCTAAAAACCTTCCAGCCTCCTCCTATCCCCCCCTGGCTGAGTTCTGCCCCCCACCCCCAGCTCGGGGTGGTGGTGGGGGGGGGGATCAACACACCCGGGTGCTACCGGATGGGTTTCCAGAAGCTACGGAGCCCCTCGCCGAAAGGAGCCGCGCTCGGTCGGGCGCGCGACGCAGCTTAATTAACCGGTTGTTAATTGCTAACGAGGTATCTCCGCTCCAATATTTATAAAGAAGAAGCTTGGGAGGCGGGGGAGCACTTTGGCAGGCTGGCACCGGCGGGAGAGTTTAAAAAAGGTACACCCCCCCCCCAAAAAAAATACCCCAGGTAATTAAAAAATGGGGTTAATTAAGGGATTGTTGCCTAAAATACCCCGTCCCTGGCAAGGCTGGGGTGGTCTGGGGGTGCTGGGGGGGTTTTCCTGGCAGATAAGGGTCAATCCCAGCATCCTCTAAGGGAATTATAACTTGGGGGGTGCCCCCCACCCCGGTCCCCCCACGTTCCTGCGGGCGCTGCGGGTTTCAGGCGCAGCCCATCACCCCTGCGTCGGGGCTGGAGTTAATGAGAGCCAGGGGAGCCCCCGCGCTGGGAGGGAGCTGCTTCTGGTGGTTAATTAGCATTAATTATTCTTATTTGTATTAGCCCGTGGATGTGGGGAGCAGGGCAGTGGGATGGGGAGATGCTGGCCGGACAGACAGGGGGTTGGGGCTGGGGGGGTTTTGGGGTTCTTGTGGTGGGGTGGGGGCCATCCTGGCTGCCTTGAGCAGCTGAAGGGATGGGTGGCTGTGTCACAGTTTGGGGGGTGTGGGGGGTACAACCTGCCCCATGGGTGGGGGCCTGGGAACAATCCCCAGGGGATCTGTCTGTGGGGACACCCAGATGGACTGTGGGGTCCTGGGGGGCACCCACCACTGTGCATGGGGGTGGTCCTGAGGGGCACCCACTGCCATGTCCTGGAGGTTCTGGGCCATGGTGGCTGTGGCACGTGGGGCACATGGTGTCCCCGAGGTACCAAGTGGCACTGGGAGCAGCACCCCGCTGCCCCCCCATCCACCCAACAGCCTCTGGCACAGCTGGTCACATCAGGGACCATCCCAGTGTCCCTGGCACTGGTGACACCACTGGTGTCACTGGGGTTGGTGACAGCAGCCTCAGCAGAGCCGGGGGTTACCAGCCCCACAACAGTTCCCACCTCTGGGCTTGGCTGTGGTGTGGGGAAACTGAGGCACAGAGCAGGGTGAGGGGGACATTGCTGTCGGCAGGGGGGCTGTGGTGGCAGCCCCCACCTCTGTCGCCGCGGTGCCGGGAGCGGCTCAGCCCGGCCCTGGCGCTGCCATTTATCTTCCCTGGTTAGCGCGAAGGGCTGGCGGGCGCGCAGTGACGAGGCGGCTCCTTAACGAGGGAAGACGGATGGTACCGGGTGGCTCTGGCTGCAGCCCGGGGTTGGGGGGGGGCGGGGGGGGGAAACAATCACAGCAGAGCCCAGCACCAAACGCTTTCTCCTGGTTCTCCTTCTTCCCTCTTCCTCTTCCTCAGCACCACCCCAGGTGAGGCAGCATTCCCTAGAACCTGGGTGCTGTGACCGAGATTCACCGTGTGTGTGTGTCCCCCCCCTCCAGGGACAGAGACCCTCGTGGTGGTGGTGGGATCAGACCCAGGGTGATTTTTAACCAGGGAGAGTGTTGGTGATGGCACGAGGGTTACGGCTACAGGGCTGAGAACAAGCCCTGTGGGCCATCAGTAGGCTCCAGAGTTAACAGCTTCTGACCATGGGAGACGCCGCTGTGTTTCCAGAGGAGGAGAGACCCCACTGGGAGACCCCTGGCCTGGGGGCAGAGGCCAGCAATCCATGGGGACACGCTCCTTCCCCCGCTGGCTCTGGGACCCCGCAGCCTCTCAGCGGTGCCTCCCCGCCCGGAGTGAGCCAATTAAGAGCCCATTCTCGGAGGTTATAATTAGGAGCAGCTTCTCCCCGGCGCATCGCTCCCGCCTTTCGCTTGGGATTTTACCTGCTGGCTTGTCACTGTCACCCAGCGCCGCGCGATCTCCCTGCAAGGCACCGCCAGAGATTTGATTACCGAAATCATTCGGCAGCAGGATCCAGTCCCTGAGCTTTTCCAGGCGGTTATGGCACCGCCGGCTCTGCCAGCACCTCCCAGTGTGGCTCTCCAGCAGTGGGGCCCAGTGTTTATTGGGGGGGGGACACATCCTGCCCCTACTGCACGCTGGAATCTGGATTTGCTCTGGTTTTGGGAGGTCTGAGCTCAGCCTTTGCATGTGCTCATGGCACCTGTGAGGCTCGTGGGGAGATGTGTGGGGATGTGGTGGGTTCAGGGAGACAGCGGCTGGTGTCTGAGATGTGGTCCTGCAGCTGAGTCTGGAGCCAGGGTCCTGTGCCTGGGCTGGGGTCCTGCAGCTGAGTCTGGAGCCAGGGTCCTGTGCCTGGGCCAGGGTCCTGCAGCTGAGTCTGGAGCCAGGGTCCTGTGCCTGGGCCAGGGTCCTGCAGCTGCATCCAGAGCCGGGGTCCTGTGCCTGGGCCAGGGTCCTGCAGCCGAATCCAGAGTCAGGGTCCTGTGTCTGGGCCAGGGTCCTGCAGCCGAATCCAGAGTCAGGGTCCTGTGCCTGGGCCAGGGTCCTGCAGCCGAATCCAGAGTCGGGGTCCTGTGCCTGGGCCAGGGTCCTGCAGCTGAATCCAGAGTCAGGGTCCTGTGCCTGGGCCAGGGTCCTGCAGCCGAATCCAGAGTCGGGGTCCTGTGCCTGGGCCAGGGTCCTGCAGCCGAATCCAGAGTCAGGGTCCTGTGCCTGGGCCAGGGTCCTGCAGCTGAATCCAGAGTCAGGGTCCTGTGCCTGGGCCAGGGTCCTGCAGCTGAGTCTGGAGCCAGGGTCCTGTGCCAGGGTCCTGCAGCTGAATCCAGAGCCAGGGTCCTGTGCCTGGGCCAGGGTCCTGCAGCTGAATCCAGAGTCGGGGTCCTGTGCCTGGGCCAGGGTCCTGCAGCTGAATCCAGAGTCGGGGTCCTGTGCCTGGGCCGGGGTCCTGCAGCCGAACCCAGAGCCGGGGTCCCGTGTCTGAGCTGGGGTTCCATGTCTGAGCTGGGGTTCCATGTCTGAGCTGGGGTCCTGCATCTCAGTCCAGGGTCAGGGTCCTGTGCCTGAGACATGGTCCTGCAGCTGAATCCAGGGCTGGGGTCTCCATCCTGAGCCACAGTCCTGCATCCAGACTGTGTCTGAGCTGGGGTTCCACACCTAAACCCAGACTTGGGGTCCCATGTTGGAGCTGCGATCCCACCTCCAGTGGTGGGGGTCTTGTGGCTGAGCCGTAGTCACGGGGCTGAATCTGGAGCTGTGGTTCCACCATCCTGGGTCCGAGTCACGGTCTGGCATCTGAACCCAGAGATGGGGTCCCACGTAAGAGCCGAGGTCCTGCACCCAAATCTGGAACTGTGGTTCCCACATCCACACCATGGTCCCGCATCCAGACCCAGGAGTGTGGTCACAAGTCTGAGTCACGGTCCCACATCTCAGCCCACCAGGCCAAGGAGAGGCCCTGGGCAGTGCTCGGAGAAGCCAGCCTGTCCGGGACCCCTGTGGGGGTCTGGGGCACCCCACACGACCCCGCAGGCAGCCTCCCTGACAATGGGTGGTCTGGGACCCCAGGTGTCCCACGGGATCCGAGGGCTGAGCTCTCCCCTGGGCGCTGCAGCGGCGCAGGGTGCAGGTAACACGGGTGTCCCCTGGGCAGGTGCGGGCCAGCGCCATCGCCCAGGACGCCGACCAGAACTACGACTACGCCAGCAACAGCGTCATCCTCCACCTGGACGCGGGGGACGAGGTCTTCATCAAGCTGGATGGGGGCAAAGCCCACGGCGGCAACAACAACAAGTACAGCACCTTCTCCGGCTTCATCATCTACTCGGACTGAGCCCAGACCCACAGCATCACCCCACGACGGCCCTTGGGCCCTACAGCATCCCCCCCACCCCCCCGCCGTCTCCCCCAAGCTGACTCTGGTGCCTCCCCCTCCACTCTCCAATCCATTCCCTCACCCCATGGCTGCTAATTCGGGGCTGGGGGGGAGGTGGGGGGCGCGGGGGGCTGGCAAGAGGTTGGGTTCCCCCCCTGCACCCCCTCACTGCACCGTCCCCTGGCTGCCCGTCCCGCTTGGCCCCTCGGCTCCCCGCTGCCTGCCCACACCCGGGGCGATGCCGGGGGGTTGAGGGGGGGTCCCCACCGGTGTGTATATATGTACAGGAGGCGCAGATGTCCCTGTGGGGGCCCCAGCCCCAGGCTGGGGGCTGCGCTGGGGCAGGGGGGGACACCCCTCGCTGCCCGACCCCGGGGCGACTCCATGGTAAAGCAGAGCTCTGACCTCTCCCCGTCTGCTGTCTGTGTCCCCGGTGCCCCCACCCCCCGCCGGGGCTGCCCCCACCCCGCCCCCCCGTGCCGAGCCCAGCGGGGTCCCGCTGCGAGGGGGGTCGGTGAGGCCGGGAGGAGCCGGGGGAGCCCCCGCCACGCGTGGGCATCACTCGGCCGCCCTCTGAGCGGCTGCGGGGGGGGCACGTGGGGCAGGAACCGCAGCGCCCGGCTGGCCGCGGGGACGGGGCAGGGGGCGGCCGAGCCTCCCCAGGCCTGGCGGGGGTCTGGGCGCTGACGGAGGGGGAAGAAGAGGCGGCGGCGGGGCTGGGCTGGGGGCCGGGGGAAAGATGGCGGCCAGCCCGGCGCGGCGGGACTACGAGTCCCGTGAGGCACAGCGCGCGGCGGGAGGGGGGGCGTGCGGCGGGCGGGGCGCGAGGGGCGCACGGCGGGCGGGGCGCGCGGCGACGGCAGCCAATGGGAGGGAGGGAGGCGTGTCTGCCGGCCAATCAGGGCGGAAGGCGGGGCCTAAGCGGCCGTTTGAAAACGGAGCGGCGGAGGTGGTGGAGGCGGCTGGTGAGCTGCGCTGGGGCGGCGGGGCCCGTGTGGGGAGCGGCGGGGCCCGTGTGGGGAGCGGCGGGGCCCGTGTGGGGAGCGGCGGGGCCCGTGTGGGGAGCGGCGGGGCCCGTGTGGGGAGCGGCGGGGCCCGTGTGGGGAGCGGCGGGGCCCGTGTGGGGAGCGGCGGGGCCCGTGTGGGGAGCGGCGGGGCCCGTGTGGGGAGCGGCGGGGCCCGTGTGGGGAGCGGCGGGGCCCGTGTGGGGAGCGGCGGGGCCCGTGTGGGGAGCGGCGGGGCCCGTGTGGGGAGCGGCGGGGCCCGTGTGGGGAGCGGCGGGGCCCGTGTGGGGAGCGGCGGGGCCCGTGTGGGGAGCGGCGGGGCGGCGGGGGTTGTGTCCCTGCGGGAGCCGGACGCTGTTCGGGCGGGCTGAGGGGCCGGGGGCGTTCGGCGGGACCCTGGGGGAGCGGCCCGGGCCCGGGGCTGGCTGTGGGGCCACTGAGGGGGCTCTGACCGGGGGAGATCCGGGGCTGCGGGGCTCACGAGGGGATGCCGAGCCGTCGGGGAGAGCCTGAGGCGGCCGCAGAGCCCAGGAAGGGGCCGCTGGCGGGGGTCGGGCCGGGCAGGGGGTACGAGGCCTCGCTCGGGCTCCCCTCTTCCCCCGCCGACCCGTTCCCCCTTCCCGCAGCGTGTGAGAGACGCCCAGGATATTGAAGCCCAGAGCTGCGTTCTCCAGGCAGCGCCGTGCCCGTGTCCCGGCTCCCAGCCGTGCCCATGGCTCTGGGTGCCCCAGCCGAGGAGGATGCCGAGCCGTCGGGGAGAGCCTGAGGCGGCCGCAGAGCCCAGGAAGGGGCCGCTGGCGGGGGTCGGGACGGGCAGGGGGTAGGAGGCCTCGCTCGGGCTCCCCTCTTCCCCCACCCCCCCCCCCACCCCGCCGACCCGTTCCCCCTTCCCGCAGCGTGTGAGAGACGCCCGGGATATTGAAGCCCAGAGCTGCGCTCTCCAGGCAGCGCCGTGCCCATGGCTCTGGGTGCCCCAGCCGAGGAGGATGCCGTGGCCGTCATGGTGCGTGTGCGACCCCCCAGCTCCTTGGAGCGGGAGCGGGCTGCGCACCCCATCCTGCGTGTGGTGGACCAGCACATCCTTGTCTTCAACCCCGAGGAGGCCGGCGGCCCCTCTGGCAACGTGCTGCCCTCCCGCGGGCCCAGGCACCAGGGCAAGGACCTGACGTTCGTCTTCGACCGGATTTTCGGGGAGGAGGCCACGCAGGAGGAGGTGTTCCAGCACACCACCCGCCAGGCCTTGGACAGTGTCCTCAATGGCTACAACTGCTCTGGTAAGACCTGGGGTCCTCATGGGAGCTCCTGGCCCATCAGCTCCTGGGTTGGGTGGGCTCAACGCAGCCCTCGGATTTATTTTGGGAGCCTGCAGGCTTTTTGGGGAGGGGTAGGGGATGTGCACGGCTGCAAGGAGAAAGCAAAGAGCCTTGAGCTTGTGGTGGTGGCACCGGGCTGGGGCGATTGCAGGTGTGGTCAGGGTGGGGAGCTGGAACTGCAGAGAAGGAGCAGGACAGGGAAGTGTTGTGCCTGGAAAGACTTGAACATTCCCTGGAATAACCTCCCCAGGGAAGCAGCTTTCGGAGTGAGGTAGAGGATGGAGGTGGGTTTTGGGGGAGGGAGTGAGGCTGGGCAGGTGTTTTCCATGTGTTTTGAGGGCTGAAGGTGGTTTGGGCTTTGCTCTCCTGGGCAGGGAAGGATGGGAAGTGATCGGGTGGCTGTGCGGTGCAAAGAGCACTGTGGTTCCATCATCCCTTCCCAGCCCAAATCACAGTGATGGGCAAAGCTTTGGGAAAGCACAGACTTTTGGAGGAGGGTCTGGGGTGAAGCCGACACGTCTCGGGATGCCCCTGGCAGCATCTCCCAGGCTGGCAGCACCACACAACCCGCTCTGGGAAGCTCCTTGCTGGCTCTGACAGCCCCCTCGTGCTGTTCACAGGCTGTCAGCAGACGAGTGGCTTAACGAGCACATCAGCTCTGCCAGGCAGGCAGCGAGCAGGAGACGATGCTCTCCTGTCTAATCACGGGCCGGGCCAGGCGCTGGGACCGGCGGATGCTATTCCTGGCTCCACAGCGTGCTCTGCCAGGCTCTGAAGGCTGCCTCTGTCACCCTGCCCACCTGGCAGCCCCGCCTGGTGTCTCGGTGTGTGTGAAATCACTCCAGGAGACTCATTTGAGAGAGTCGCCGAGCGCTGCTAATGGGCAGAAGGGCTGCGGCTCTCTCGGTGAGCGTGTCCTGCTCTGCCGGGGATGCTTCGCAGAGGGTGTTGAGAGCTGGAGGAGAGGGAGGGAGGGAGGGGGCAGTGAGATGAATGCCAAGGTCTGGCAGAAGAAGAAACACCTTCTGCTGAGAGCTGGGGGAGCGGGGCTGCTGGGCTCGTTAGAAGGAAGGGTGGGGGTGACTTGAGCGTGGCCTCCGAGGGGGGGGATGGTTTGAGGACTCTTCTGTCTCAGCCAAATTAGCAGCTGAAAGGAGTTAAAGATCTTGTCTGAAAGGGGGGCACGGCTGGTGTGAGGGGAAGGAGCTGTGCCTCATTTCTGAGCAGCCCCTGCTGCAGGGATTGCTGCAGGAAGCTTTCCTCTCCTCCTCTCCTCTCCAGCAAGGAGCAGATGTTATGCTGCTCCTGGGAATTGCCACTCATTCCAACCAGCCACCTTTTCTCCTTCCAGTGTTTGCCTACGGTGCAACTGGAGCAGGAAAAACCTACACCATGCTGGGCTCAGAAACAAGCCCTGGCATCATGTACCTCACCATGGTGGAGCTGTACAAGAGGATTGAGGCCAGGAAGGAGGAGCAGAGCTGCGAGGTCCTTGTCTCCTACCAGGAGGTGTGTGGCACCTGAGCCATGTCCCCTCCTGCCCCTGGCTCACTGAGAGCTGAGGCTGCTCCAGACCCTGTAGTGCCACACCCAGGGTACCCTCTGTGCTGCCAGCATGTCCCTGGGCAGCCCTGAAGCCCTCCTGGAAGCAGGCTTGCCCACCCAGTTTGGTGAGCTGGTGCTGCTGGACTGTCCCACCTGGAGCTGGGGACTTTTCTCTCCCTTGTCCGTGTAGCAGTGAGGGCTTCCTGGCCAGGAGGGCTTTTGAGAGGTGCTGATGTGCCACTGAAGGTGTCCCAAGCTGCCCTCTGTGTCTGGGGCACCTTCAGCCACTCTTGGTGTGACACGGTCCCAGTGGGGGTGTTGGAGTGGCCACGGGGTTGGGTGTCAGCCCTGGGGTGCACAGCTCCTCTCCAAAACACAGCCTGAAGCTGAGTTCCCTGCTCCAGGTGTACAACGAACAGATCTACGACCTGCTGGAGCCCAAGGGTCCCCTGCCTGTCCGGGAGGATCCTGAGAAAGGAGTCGTGGTCCAGGGTCTCTCCTTCCATCAGGTGAGTCCCAAAGGGGCCTGGGCAGTGCTGAGCCTGTGCCAGCTCTGTGAGGGGCTGGGGGGAGCCACCTGCACAGCCCCTGAGCTGAAACAAGCCCCACAGACCCTCAGGATGCCTCAGCCTCAGTCACTGGAGCTGCCTGGTGCTGGGTTGTCCCCGGTGCCTGTGTGTGCAGCGTGCTGATGCCTTCCCCCTGCCTGTTCTCTCCCAGCCCACGTCAGCAGAGCAGCTCCTGGAGATGTTGGCCAATGGCAACAAGAACAGGACTCAGCATCCCACGGATGCCAACGCCACCTCGTCCCGCTCACACGCCATCTTCCAGGTGAGGGCTGGCGGCTGCGGCGTCGCTTGGGAGCTGTGCTGGAAAGGGGGCTGGGGAGCAAGCCTGTGCCAGGGCCAGCATGGCAGGGTTCCTGACACTGCTCCTGGTGTGCCAGGGGGAGCAGTTGTGGCTGGGAGGTATGGGGCTGGGCCAGGCCACTAGCCCACACTGTGTCAGAGCAGCGTGTCCTCATTCTGCTGGTGGCCACAGGTGTCTCCAGGCCAGCTCTGTCCTCCCAGCTTGGAGAGCTCCCTCCCTTGTCCCAAGGGCTGGAATGTCACTGGTGATGCTCCCCTGGGCCCTGTAGGTTTGCTCCCTGGTTTCTCAGTGCTCTCCTCTGCCCCCCTGCCTGTTGGTTTTGATTCCAGCCGAGCCCTTCCCTGAATTCACAGGGCTGTCACGGCTGCGTGGGGAGACAGAGGACTCTGCCTGTCACTTCAGTCTGGAGCCAGGGCCTTGCTGTTGCTGCTTGCAGGGGGGAAGTCCAGGTGTCTGGATCCTTTCCCAGCTGGGCTTGTTGGTGGAGGCTGGATTCCTGCCTGCTGTGAGTCCTTTTGCTGGGCTGGACATCTGCCCTTCCTGCTGCCAGCTCTGACTCCTGGCAGGCAAAGCCAGACTTGCTGAGGACACAGGAGCAGTTACCAGCCTCCAGCCCCAACGTGGTGCCTCCAGGACATGCAGGGCGAGCTGCTGGGGGATGAGGGTGTCCTAGGGCCTTGGTTGAAGGGTTTGCAGCTCCTGGGAGAGCTTTTGGGTTGCTGAGAGGAATGCTGTGGAGTGAGTCGCAGTGGCTGGACCGGCTGGGAACTGGGCTTGGCACCAGAAGCCCTGGCTGGATGCTGCCTGGGGGTGCTGCAAGGTTTTGTCTCGGGGCTTGGAGCCCTGTTGGGGTCTGAGTCTGCTGGAACAACCCACAGTTGAGGTCAGGGCTGAGGTTGGCACCCAGCCTGAGAGCTTCCCAGGCCGGGGCTGTGCTTCAGGGTGCTGTCCCTGACCAGCTGCACCCTGCTCACTCTCACAGCGTGGGAGATGCTGAAAATGATCTGTAGCTCTGCTGCTTCCTGCAAGATCCCTTCCAGGGCTCTGCTGCTTTTGTGACCACTGAGGTTTTTGGCTTGTGTACTGGGCTGCATTCTCCCTGCCTCTCAATCTCGGGGCCCACACGATCCTCTCTGCCCTCCTTGCACAAAGGAGGAGCGATGGTGGCTCCAACCAGTGACCTGTGTGCCTTGCTGAGCCACAGCCTCCCTGCTCCCTGTCCTTGTAGATCCATGTGAAGCAGCAGGACCGCATTGGCGGCCTCAGGCGGGATCTGAGAGTGGCCAAGATGAGCTTGATCGACCTGGCGGGCTCGGAGCGAGCGTCGGTCGCCAACACCAGGGGCGAGCGGCTGCGGGAGGGCGCCAACATCAACCGCTCACTGCTGGCCCTCATCAACGTCATCAACGCCCTGGCTGATGCGAAGGTACCACTGTTCCTGGCCTGGCAGTTCTGGGATGGGTGAAGTGTGGGGTGTTCTGGTCCTGTGGGTGTGGGGTTGGGCTCAGAGCGGTGCTGTGGGCTGAGCGTGGCTGTCGCTCTGTGCCACGGGGTGCTGGGCTGAGCGCCTGAGGGCCCCAAGCTGAGCAGCCCTGTGATCAGGGGATTCAACTTTTTAAAAGGGTTGACAATGGCAGGACAAGGGGGATGGAGTGAGGCTGAAGTAGGGAAGGGTTAGATGAGATATTAGGGGGAAGTTTTTTACATAGAGAGTGGTGAGGGGCTGGAACAGGCTGCCCAGAGAGGGGGTGGGTGCCCCATCCCTGGGGGTGTTCAAGGCCAGGTTGGATGGGGCCCTGGGCAACCTTGTGGAGGTTGGTGTCCCTGCCTGTGACAGGGGGGTTGGAGCTCTGTGACCCTTGGGGTCCCTTCCAACCCAGCCCATTCTATGATCTCTGTGCAGAGCAAGAAGAGCCACATCCCGTACCGGGACAGCAAGCTCACGCGCCTGCTGAAGGATTCCATCGGCGGCAACTGCCGCACCATCATGATCGCTGCCGTGAGCCCCTCTGAGCTGTCCCATGAGGACACCTACAACACGCTCAAGTACGCCAGCCGGGCCAAGGAGATCAAGCTGGCGGTGAGGACCTTGTGTTGTGGCTGGGCTGTGTGTTGGGAGCTGCTGGGATGGGTGGGAAAGAGCCTGGGGCACAGTGGGGTGGGTTAGTAGAGACCTCCTTTGGTCAGCTGGAGCTTTCCAGCTCTGGGGGTGCTCCCCTAGGCAGAAAGCAGCTGATGAAGCTGCAGATGCTGCGTGCCTGGTCTTCTGCTTGAGCCCCTGGCCCTGAAAGGGCTCATGGCCATGGCCCCTTGTCCCTGAGCGCTCATCATGTCCACTGCAGCCTCCCTGGGAACGCTGGAGCCTGGGGCAGTGCTGCTCCAGTGCCAGGAGAGGGGCTGTATGTGCTGCCCAGTGCTGCTTTAACCTCTCCATCCTCCTCCTCCCTGTCTGTGCAGCTGAAGAGCAACGTGCTCAGCGTGGACTGCCACATCAGTCAGTACGCTGTGGTCTGTGAGCAGCTGAAAGCAGAGGTGAGATACTGCTGGGGAATGCTGGGCTCTGCCTTCAGCTGGGCTTTGAGGGGGCCCTGGAAGCCTGATCTCCCTGGGGCTCTGACACCACCCTGGACACTGAGAATCCTTCCTCACAGGTGGTGAGTCTGCGGGCGAAGCTCCGCGCCTACGAGGCTGCTGCCCAGCAGTCACAGGACCAGGCAGTGGCAGTGCCAGCTCCTCTCAGCTTGAGCCCAGCGGGGCTGCCCAGGTGAGGTTGGGGATGAGGAGGGATGGACAGAGCTTGGTGTGGCCTCCTGATGTCCCCTGTGCCAGGAGCCTGGGCTTTGAGTGCCAGCTGGAGCCAAGGTGGCTGTCAGAAAGCAGATGAGCTTCTCTGCTGTGCTTGGTTGCAGTTATGAACCTGACAGGCACAAACACCCAGGGAAGCAGGGTTGTGAGGGCCAAATCTTCCCAGTGACCCAGCCCAAAACTCACTAGGCAACACAGTGGCTTACCCAGAGGCTCTTCTCTGGCTCAGGGGCTGCTTCTTCCTTTCCACAGGCCGGAGGAAGCTGTCCTGCAGACAGGCCTGGTCCCGGATGCAGAGGGGGAGAGTGATGGGACACAGCAGAAGCTGGAAGCTCCATGTCCTGTTCAGCCCTGTCTGGAACGGGAAGAGGGGAGAGCAGTGGTGAGCAGCGTGGGAGAGCTCGGTGGGATGACCAGTGCCTGGCTGGGGACTCGGGTGCCCTCATGGGGAAGAGGGTGAATGGGGTGCCCTCATGGGGTACACTGGGCAAGCTGGGAGAGGGCAGGAGCTCAGCCAGTCTGTGGGGTCCCAGTGCAGCGTGTGCTGGCCTGTGGATGGTTCATGAAGCCCTGTAACTTCCTGGGTAATGGGCAGCTTGGGGCTCAAACTTGACTGGAGCATGGGCCAGTCCTGGGCTGGAAGGGTAAGGGCTCATCACTTCTCATTCCAGGCTCCAGAGGTGACGCCTCCCAGCAGCCCCAGAGCATCCTGCCAGGCAGAACTCCAGCAAGGCCCCGAGAGACCAAGCTGCCTTCATCAGGGCTCATCCAGCTGCCAGACAGAGATGTGAGTGTCCCCATGCCGTCCCCGTGTGCAGTAGTGTGCCCAGGGGGGTGGGTTGTCCACCCTCCTGTTGTGTGTGTCCATCCCAGGGCTGCTCTGGTCACAGGTCTCTGCCTGTAGCTGGCTGCCTGTGCTGTTTGGCTCCTGGGGATCTAATCCCTTGGGCCAATCCCTCCTGGAAGGGCCAGCGAGGAAGGTTTCCAGGCACAGCAATCCACGGGAGCCTTAAGTGCACATTGTGAGTCCTGAAATCGCCTCAGCAGAGTCTTTCCTCCTGCTTTGGCTCCCCCAGGCCCTGCCCTGGCAGGGTTCCCGTGGCACCATCTGCTGCTGCCTCTGCCCCAGCACCTTGGCAGGATGAAGCCCTTCAGAAGGGTCTCCTGAGGGAGCCCAGCCTCAGGCTGTGCTGGGATCTCTGCCTCGAGCCAAGCTGGCCAGTGCCTGAGGCTCAGCCAAAGGTCTGTGGGTGCAGTCTGGTCCCTTGTGGCCAACCAGCGAGCGCACAGCTCGGCCTCTCCAGTGAGAGATGCACAGCTTGAGTACCACACAGCATCACAGTGTGCCTCTCTTCCTCCAAAACCCTGCTCACAAGCTCTGTCTGGCTTGAGGAGATGTCTCAGAGGTGACGCTGAGCCTACTACTGGTGACACTGGCACAAGCTCACCTCCTAACTGGTTCAGGGGTGTCTCTCTGTCCTAGGCTTCTTGCTGCTGTCATGAGTGTTGCCCGAAAGCAGTTCTCCCTCCTGAAGACTGCCAACCTCCTGACCCCAGACATGGTGTCTGAATTTGAGGAGCTGGAGCGCTCAGTCCCTCGGGAGGCCGGCACAAGCCTGGAGCAAACCCTGTCTGAGAAGAGGCATGTGGAGGCCAGCCCAGCCCCTGGGATGCAGCAGGGCTGTGACGGTGAGGATTTGGCTCTGGGACAGTCCATGCTGTCCCCTCTCCCTTCCCTTGGTGTGTGCCACTGGAGCCAGGGGCAGCTCCTTGGGTGCAGGGCAGGGAGCTAAACTTCTCCTGACACAGTGCCCAGTGGGGTACGGTGAGAGCACCTCCAGCCTTGCTCCACAGAGTGACTGAGGCCAGGCAGCGTGTCTGGGAGCCCAGGGCAGGAGCTGGGAGCAGCCCTCAGCCTCGGGCAGCTCAGCACCTATCACCATATTGATAAACATTCCCTAGAACCCGATGGTGAAGCTGTGGGCTCTGCAGACCTTGTTTTTGGGGGACAGAGTGGGTGCTGCTGTGGGGTGCTTGCACTGGGGCCCAGTGCCTTCATGCTTCAAGGCCAGGTTGGATGGGGCCCTGGGCAGCCTTGTGTAGCTCCAGGGCTGGAGGTTGGTGTCCCTGCCTGTGGCAGGGGGGTTGGAGCTCTGTGATCCTTGGGGTCCCTTCCAACCCAGACCATTCTATGCTGGCAAGCCTTGGGATTACTTGTGCTGGGGAATGGTTGGTGTGGGGTTTGCTGAGCAGAGCTCTGCTGCTGGGGGTTGGGGGGGTGCCCTGTGGTTTGGGGGTGGTGGGAACTTCAGACAGGGAGATGATTCTGTGTCTCCTTTCCCAGAGGCAGCTGTTGCTGTGCCCAGCACCCCACCACAGCGTGTGCAGCAGCTCGCTCCGCTCCACGGTGCCACACCAGTGGCTCCCACCCCAGTTAAGAAGAGGAGAAGGTCTGAGCTGAACAGCCCTTCCCACTCCAGAGCTCCCTGCAGCACAGCCGGGCGGGTGAAACGCCAGCAGAGCTGTGGAGAAGCAGCAGACACCCCCAGGGAGCTCCAGGGCTCGGGCAGCCCCACTCCCCAAGTAGCTGCCCTGCCACCCCCTGTGTCCCCGCTGCCATCGTGTTGTCCCCCCCGCATCTGCCCATTGACTGTCATCAAGAGGCGGCTGCCGCTGGCCCCGCTGGCTGCCCAGAGCAGCTGCACCCCCAGTGTCCTGCCCGTCCCCATCCTGAACCAGACTTTTGAAGTTGATGAGGACGGCGGCTGTGGGAGCGCCCAGAGCCCCCTGAAGAAGCTGGATGGCCCTGAGGTGCCAGAGTAAGTGCTGCCTGGGGTTTTGGGGTGTGGATGGCTCTGGTACCCCAGGCTGCTGGCCTGCTGCCTCTGCTGCCAGAGCAGCTGGAAGCTCTAGAGCATGTCTGGGGAAACTGAGGCTTGGGGGAGCCTTGCAGAGCTGTAGTGCTGGGGGCTGCCACCTCCCTGCCTGGCTCCCCTGAGGGTTTATCCCTCTTGATTCCATCCTCACTCAAACCAGGGCAGGTTCCTCTCCCTTCTGCTCCCTGCAGGTGCAGGGCCTGGGTGCTATCCCAGCCCCTGTGAGCCCCCTGGTCCTGACCCTCTTTTCCTTGGCTGCAGACCCCGTGTCCCAGCACGTGCCAGGAGAGCAGCCTCCACCTCCAAGCCCTCCTCGTGCTCTGGAGCCCCCGTGCAGAAGCGGAGGCGAGTGGAGAGGTGAGCCTGCTGCTGGCACCCTGTGCTGGCAGCTCCTGACTCTGCTCCTCTCTGGGGATGCTGGGGGACCTCTGCCCCCTGCCTCAGGGTTTTAACACAGCCCCTTTCTCCTCCACAGCTCTGCTCCCACCTCCCTGCCCAGGATCCGGAGCCGCCTCCCCCAGCCCTCTGCCAGCACCAAGGGCTCAGCACAGCGGTCCCACATCCCAGGTGAGCTCTTTGCCCCATGTCCCTGAGCAGGGGAGGGGACCTGGCTCTGCTGCTGTGCCCTAGGACCTGTCTCATCCCCTTCTCTCTCCCCTTTCCCCCTCAGAACCGACTTCCCGTACTCTGCCCCGGAGCTGCCGGAGGAGAACCAGCAAAGTGGTTGTCAGCATCCCCCCAGCTTCCCTCCCCCAGCCCCTCAACCTCTTCCTCTGATGCCCTCCATACCCAGGATCCCTCCCCACATCCCAACCCAGCCCCAAACCTTGTCCTCTTCCTGGGAGCCCTGTTCCCCCTTTCCCCATCGCCCTGGTTGTGTTTTTGTGGCAGATGGGTTCCTGCTGTTCCCTCCCAGCCCCTCTCTGCTCCGTGCTGGGTGCTGACAGACGGGTGCTGCTGAGAACTCACCCGTGCTTTTAATAAATCCCTTCGTTCCAAGCTGGGGGGAGATGTGTGGCTGGTTCTTCTTCTCACCTCCCCCTCGTGTGGGGAGCTGGGGAGCGGCTCCTGTCTCGGCCAGCCTGGAAAAGGCCCTTGCTCCTGGGGGTGGGCTCCAGCCTCGTGTCCCCTTCTTGCCCCCTCCCGTGATCATAGGGGTTTGGGATGTCCTTTCTGCCCCCTCCTTCCCTGGCTCGGCTTGGGGCTGTTTGGGGAGGGGTAGTGAAGGCTCCTGTGCCCCCCAGCTCCTGGCCCCCTGTGTGGAGCTGGGCAGAGCTGCAGCACTGTTTCTTCCTTGACCCTCTCTTCCCCCTGGGCTCCCTTGTTCCAGCTGCCTGTGCTCTCAGGCACAGGACTTGGGGGGAGACCTCCCAGTTTGGAGCCCTGTGCCCCCCTTCCTGCTCTCCTAGTGCACATCTGGGCACAGCTGCCTGCACCAGCTCCTTAGAGGTGACTGGGTGGGATGCAGTGGGTGGGGGACAACCAGCTCTGGGGCTCCTGCTGTCCCACAGGATGGTAGGTCACCAGCTCCTCCTATTCTACTTTCCTGCCTGGCAGGGCCAGCTCTTGCCTTTTGTCATCTCAGAGGCTGGAAGCTTCTAATTAAAACTTCCAGCCTGCTCCCGGTTCGTTTGTCTCATTAAGAGGGGGGCCTGAGAGGAGGAGGAGGAGGGGGGAGCGCCCAGCTCTGCCTCCCTGCAGCCTCAGGGAGCGACAGCTTTCCCTGCTTTGATCCTGCCTGCGTAGGAGCTGGGAGAAAATACATCTCTGGGGAGCAGTGTGGGGGCTTGTGCAGGACCCCAAAGCCCCCCCGCACCCCTCCCTGCCCCCCTGCTGCGTCAGGGCTGGGTGTCCCAGGGGCTTCAGAAAGTCTCTGGGGTGGCTGTTGTGCAGCACAGGCCCCTGAGGGTGCCACAGTTCTGGCAGGATGGGGACACTGAGCCCCCCCCTTCCCCCAACCAAAAGCCCTGCTTCTTGTGGGGACACCAGCCTAGATCAGTGGGGGATGGAGGGCAAGGTCAGGGCAAGGAGCTGCTGGGGGTTAGAGGGGGATGTGGCAGCAAGAAGCTGCCCCTGAGCCTTCCCCAGTGCTACCAGCACCACCACTCTGCCCCTCCCGGGGACTGTGGGTTCCCCAAATTACACCTGCAGGCTCATGGCTGTTGCCACAACTCCCCCTGACTGCTTGGTGGCCTGGTGCTGGTGGCTGTGGCCCAGTGTGGCAGGGCTGTGTGTCCCCATCCCCAAGCAGGCAGGAGCCTTTGCTGGCCATCAGCTGCTGCCCAGTGAGCCCTGTCCCCTCCCCGTCCCTGCCAGCATCCTAGGGACCCCCCACCTCATCCTACCCACCCCAGGACCACCCACCCATGTCCCTCATGTCTCCTGCCTGGGCTGTCCCAGGGCCTGTCGCTGTGGCTCAGAGGGGACAGGGCTGGCAGTGGCCCTGTGCCTGTCACCGTGTCCCGTGTTGTCCCCCCCTCCTCCCTCCCACCCCTTTCCCGGCAGCGCTGTGTCCTGCACAAAGACACCCCGGGGCTGAGCCGGGCAGCACCGGCCCCACACAAAGCCCCTTTCAGCCGCCCTGGGAAAGCCCCTGGCACCCAGCCCCTGCCTGGGGCGGGGTCCCCACCCTCTCTCCCCCCCAACGAGTCACCAGTGCACAAAAGACCCCTGAACTCAGCACACTTGTGGCTGGTGCTGTGGCCAGGCCCCCCCCAGGCGCTGGGATGGGGACCGGGTGTCCTGAGCCCTGGCCAGGCTCCACAGCGCTGCCCAAGCCCGCTGGGGTGGAAAGGCCCATGGAGGCTTTGGCCACTTAATTAGCAGCCTGCCTTAATTAGCAGCCTGCCTGCAAACTGCCTGGGCCTGCTGGGGCAGCCAGGCTTCAGTGGCTGGTGCTGGGGGTTGTGGGAGGGATGCAGCATGGGGAGAGCTGTGTGTGTGTTACACACGTGTGTGTGTGTAGTGGGTGGCTGGGGATAGGTGGAAGGGAAGGGGTGTGTGTGCACCCTGTGTGTGTGCACATGTGCTCAGGGACAACAGCATGTGTGTAGACATGTTTCTGTGAGGGTAGGGGTGGGGGTGTGTGCTGCACGTGGGGGTGCAGGGAGGGATGCACACGTGTGTGTGTGTGTGTATGTTGACATGAGCACACGCGTATCTTGCATGCACAGGCATGGGTGTGAATGTGCACATACATGTGTGTGGTGTGTGTATGTGCAGGTGTTCCTGCCTCCCCAGGGAGGGGTGTGCACAGGGGGTGTGCATGGCACGGGCTGTGCACACACATGCAGGTGTGTGCACACAGGGAACAGCCGTGGACACGCACACCCATCTCTGCCCTGAGCACCTTGAGGTGCTGCTGGGGGTGTCGTGGCAGTGGACCCCCAGGGCACAGACACAGCTGAGGTGCCTTGCAGCACCCACCCTGGCTCACACCCAGCACCACAGAGCCCCACGGCGCCGTGCCCAGCGCCTGTGGTGTTCCACAGCATTGTACCCAGCCTGGCACCCACCTCCCCTCTGCCTCCCACCTTGGCGTGTGGCCCTGGCAGTGCCCGGGGGGGGGTCAGGCGCTGGGCTGGGGCTGCACCGCGGTGCCTGGGCTGGGTGCCAGGGCACATCCATCCCTGCCAGGCGCCACAGAGGCCGGCTTTTGTGCTGGGCCTCTGGCTCCCTGGCTGGTGGCCGGTGCCAGGGCGGCTGGCAGGGCCCCCAGACTCCATAAAACCCCCAAGCTGGGCACATCACACCCACCCCTTCAGCATGGAGAGCCAGCGGCTGTCCTCCTACAGCCGCCGCTTCGGCTCTACCGCCCCGGTGTACCGGGTGGTCCCCGCTGTGCCCCCAGCCCGGCTCCGGGCCACCCGCAGCACCCCACCAGGTCCCCGTGTGGGTGCCCACCTCGGGTCGGGCAGGATGGTCTTCTCCCTGGCCACGGCGCTCAACTCGGAGTTCAGGGAGATGCGCACCAACGAGAAGGTGGAGATGATGGAGCTCAACGACCGCTTCGCCAGCTACATCGAGAAAGTCCGGCTCCTGGAGCAGCAGAACAAGGTGCTGGTGGTGGAGCTGAACCAGGCACGGGACCAGGAGCCCTGGGGACGTCTGGCTGATGTCTACCAGGAGGAGATCCGTGACCTGAGGAGCCACGTGGAGCAGTTGGCCGCTGCCAAGGCCCGTCTGGAGATTGAGAAGGACAACCTCGCTGAAGACCTTGGCAGCCTCCAGCAGAAGTAAGATGCTACTTGGCTTGGGGTACTCTTGGGCACCCAGGGTGATGATGAGGACCAGGGAGGTGGTGGTGACTGGGGTGACCACCAGAAGCAATAAACCCCCAGGGACCAAGGTGGCCACCAGGACAGGAATAAAGGTGGCCACTGGGGTGGGTATCAGGGTCACTACCAGGACCAGGGTAGCCACTGGGACCAGAGTGGCGGCTGGAACCAGGATGGCCACAGGGATGGTGATCAGGTTTGTCCTGGGAACCAGGGTGGTGATGGAGACCATGGTGGTGGCAACAGGGACCTGAGGACCAGGATGTGGACTGAGGTATCCCCAGGGATCAGGGTGGTCACTAGGAGACCAGCGTGGCCATCAGGACCAAGGTAGCCCTGGAGACCAGGCACTGGTGGGATCCAGGATGGTGATGGGGATGTGGGTGGCAACAGGGACCAGGGTGACCCCTGGAAACAGTTTGAGATGGGGGTGTGGGTGCTGGTGGTGTGGTGCTGTGGTGACCCTGGGGGAACCTGTCCATGGGGCTGAGACTAACGAGCAACAGCACCTAACGATGGTGATGCAGTGAGGTCTCTGCTCTGGTGCAGGCTGCAGGACGAGGTGACCCTGCGGCTGGAGGCTGAGAACAACCTGGCTGCCTACAGGCAGGTGAGGGCAGGGGCCAGACCCTGCAGCAGTGCGGGGAGCTCAGCTTCCCTTGGGATGCGGCAGGGATGGGGAAGGGATGGGGCAGGGATGAGCAGGCAGCAGGAGGGACAGACCCTCGTGGCCAGCCCTGGGGACAGCCCCTCCAGTCCCCTCTTTGGTGACAGGACGTGGACGCTGCTGCCTTGTCTCGCCTGGACTTGGAGCGGCGGGTGGGGACGCTGCAGGATGAGATCACCTTCCTCCGCAAGGTCCACGAGGAGGTAACCCTGCCTGGGGGGGGGGGGGTTGGGGCCGTGGCTGGGGGGTGCTCTGACCCTCGCTGTTCCCCCAGGAGCTGCGGGAGCTGCAGGAGCAGCTGGCCCAGCAGCGGGTGCAGGTGGAGGTGGACACGAGCAAACCGGACCTGACGGCCGCCCTGCGCGACATCCGCAGCCAGTACGAGGCCGTGGCCACCAGCAACGCCCAGGAGACTGAGGAGTGGTACAAGTCCAAGGTGGGGTGGGAGCCGGTGGTTGGGTGGCTGGTCTGTCCCCTCCAGCGCTGTCACCTTCTCAGGGCAGAGGGTGACTGTCCTTGGGTTGGGTGGTTCTTCTTGGTGGTGATGGGGGGAGGTTGGCATCCCCCTGTTGTGTCCCATGTGCTGGTTTGGTCCCTGTGGGGAGCAGGGATGTGCCCCCCGTGGGGTGTCACAGTGACGTGTCCCCAGGAACACCCCACAGCACCACCCCTCCCACCTGCATCCCTCCTGGCTGCCAGGGATGTCCCCATGCCCGCTGTCCCACCCCACCAAGGGAGCTGGGATGTTCCTCCATGACACCTGCTGTTGGCCACATGCGCCTCACAGGAGCAGGGACACGTCCCCAGCACCACGTGCCACTGTTGCACATCCCATGTGCCCTGTCCCTTCCTCCCCTGAGAGCTGGAGGCACCCCCAGGACACGTGCTGCTGGGGCCACATCCCTGCTGTGGGACACGTGCCTTTGGGGATGCCACGTGTCCCTTTCTACTGCCCTGTCCCTGCTGCCACTCGAGCGCACGTCCCGTGTGTGCCATCCCCTCTTGCCACAGCAGCAGGGGTGTTCCCCCAGGGACACGTCCCACGTGCAGTGTCCCACCAGGGCCATCCTTCCACGACCCTCCCCCAGAGCAGAGCAGGTGGCAGGTGCCACCAGGACACATCCCATGGCCCGTGTCCCCCTCCCAGTTCACAGACCTGACGGACGCAGCCGCCCGGCACACAGAGGCCCTTCGCGCGGCCAAGCAGGAGGCCAACGACTACCGGCGCCAGCTCCAGACCCTCACCTGCGACCTGGAGGCTCTGAGGGGTTCGGTAAGGGGTGTGAAGTGGGGGGCAGAGCCTCAGGGAGCAGCCCCCACCACGGGGATCCTTGGCACAGCCGTGGGGCCACCAGCCAGGGCTGGGGGGGGGGGGGGAATGGTTGGTCCCCAAGGATAGGAGATGGATGGGCGCCACAGAGAGCTCCAAGCTCCTGGGAGGAGGTGGCTGTGCAGGGTGGCACATCCCCTCCTGTGTCCCCCCAGAATGAGTCCCTGGAGAGGCAGCTGCGGGAGCTGGAGGGTCGCTACGCCCTGGAGACGGCTGCCTACCAGGACACGGTGGTGCGGCTGGAGGAGGACACCCGCAGCCTCAAGGAGGAGATGGCCCGGCACCTGCAGGACTACCAGGACCTGCTCAGCGTCAAGCTGGCTCTCGACATCGAGATCGCCACCTACCGCAAGCTGCTGGAAGGCGAGGAGAGCAGGTGATGGCAGGGCGGGGGGTCCATCCTGCCTCTCTCTTTCCCCCACCCCAGCTGTGTCCCAAACCATCCCCCAGTCCTTGTGGTCCCTCTGAGGTGTCTGACCTCCTTGGGGACCATGCTCCAGCCCACCTGCTCCAGCCCCAGGCAGGGCTGAGCTGGTGTGTAGGGCGGAGGCAGGACCCTGATGCTCTTCCCAACACCCCCCCATGGCTCCTCAGGATCACCGTTCCTGTGCAGAGCTTCTCCAACCTGCAGATCCGAGGTGAGACTGTGCCCACCTGGGGGGTGGCTGGGCTGGGCTGGTGGCACAAGCAGGGGTGGCTTCTGGGGGGCTCAGTGGGAGCAGGTGCTGTCTTGGCTCTTGTCTCTGCAAGGAGAGGGCAGGAGTGTGCTGTGGCTGCACCCCTGAAGCTGAGCGTGTCCCCAAGGCCTGTGATGTCCCTAAGACTGACCAACCACCTCACCATGTCTCCAGTGCCACCCACATCCCCAAGGCCAATGACATCCCCAAGACCAGTTGTGTCCCCAGTACCATGTCCCCAGGGACAATAGTGTCCCCACACCCGGTCACATCCCAAAGCCACCCGTGTCCCCATGGTCAACTGCCTCCCCAGGGCCCATCATGTCACAGTGCTGTGTGTCCCTAAGGCTAATCGCATCCCAAAGCCAGCTGCATCCCCAAAGCCAACTGTGTCTGTAGCCACATCTGCAAGGCCAACCGTGTCCCCATCCCCCCCACCCTTGGGGCATGGATGGACAGGCCACCCCCTGGGCACTGGGTCACTGCCACGTCCTGCCCATGTCCCCTAGAGACCAGCCTGGACACTAAATCCGTGTCAGAAGCCCGTCTGAAGAGGAGCATCGTGGTCAAAACCGTGGAGACCAGAGATGGAGAGGTGGGAAGTCCTCACGTGTGTCACACACGCTGCCTCCCCTCCCCTCCAGCTCCCCACAGGGTGTCCCCAAGGTGGTCCCGTGCACATGGAGCCACCATCCCTCAGCTGTAGGAGCGGCCTGGGCTGGCAGCCAGTGATCCCAGTGCCCTGAGAGCATGGCATGAGCTGGCTCTGGACCATGTGGGGCTGAGCCTGGCAGCTCAGAGAGAAGAACCATCCCTGGCCCTGGCCCCAGGCGCGTTCACAACCCCGGTGGGTTCCCCAGGGAGGACAGACAAAGCCTGGGCTGACAGCCTCTCCCTCTCTGTCTCCAGGTGATCAAGGAGACCAAGCAGGAGCACAAGGAGGTGGCGTAGGCTGGCAGAGCCACAGCAGCTGTGCCCTTGTAGCCGTAGAGCCCACACGATGCTGCAAAGGGCCCCTGGCCGGGCACGGGGCATGGGAGGGGCTGGTGGTGCTTTGGAGGGGGCACCCCCCTCCCTCCCACCCCTTGCCTCTCCCACGTAGCCCTGTGGAGGGGCCAGCAGCTCATCCTGAGTCCATCCTGCTTTCATCTCCATGTGCTGGTCAGAGAAGTGCCAGGAGCATCTCTCCCTGTATCCCACCTCCCCACTCCCTCTCTGGTCCAGGAGGCCACCCTGAATCCCCCCAGTGCACCCAGGCCCTTGGCACCCTGGGGGTGGGGGGGTGCTGCAGGGTGCAGAGTACCAACTGGTGAGGGGCATTTCCCTGTCACCAAGCAGTGGGTGGGCTTAGCCAAGGGGCACAGGCATGAGGAAGGGGAGGGTGGAGAGGCAGGCTGCTGTGGGGATGGTGTCAGAGGAAGTGATGAGGGGTTCCTGGGGGGGATGGAGCAGGCTGGGTGGCCTCAGGGGCTTCTCCTAGCCCAGAGCTCTGGGGCTGTCTTAGCCCTCATTGTGTCTCTGCCACCAAGGTGTCCCCATCACTGTAGTGGGGAAAACGTTCCGAGGGGCTCATGGTGAGGGGTGACCTGGGCCCTCCCCTGGGGGGTCCCTGCAGGTGAAAATGGAGAGGGGGGGTACAGAGGAGGAGAAGGAGGGGGTTGGGGCACCTACAGGTGCTTTCACAGCACAAGGTGCCTCCTGCAACCCATTGATAGAGGAGGATGGACAGAGATACCCTCATCCTGCCTGGCCCACCCGGGCTTACTCTGGTAGTTTGGAGAGGGGGGAGGAGCAGGGACTGGGGGCTGCCCTGTCCCAATCCCTGTCCTGCATGGAGCCTGAGCACCCAAGATGGGGACAGAAGAAATCCCTTATCCCTGGGCTAGACATAGCCCCCATCTCCTGCCCAGCTCCCCCTGGACCAGTACCTGCCACCAGCCCACCTGGCACCCTCATCCAGCCCCGTGCCCCCCGCAGCCCTGCCCCCAGCCCACCCAGTATCCCCCCACAGCCCTGCTCCCCCACCTCCCATTCTCTGCTGGCCACCAGCAGAACCTGCCCTGATGCCACCTAACACAGATGCCATGGCCCAGCAGTGCCATCCCCCCCCACACCCCCTCCCCTCTGTCCCCCCCTTGTCCCCTGCCTCCAGTCCAAGCACACTCTGCAGCCACCAGCCCCAGCCAGGCTGGGATGAATTGATGCACTAATGCCTGTGGCAGTTTGGGATGAGAAATAAAACTAACACAGCTTCCACCTTCCTGCTGGCAGCCTGCCTCTCTGCAGCCAGGGCCCTGGGTTATTTGGGGTTACCTGGGGTGGTGGTGGGGCCTCCTGGGAGCCCAGCTTAGCTGCCCAGGGGATGAGAGCTCAATGCTGCACCCCAAGGCATGGCCAAAGCTCCAGGGATCAACACCTGTAGGGAATTGAATCACTGAGGAGGTGGGTGCAGGCATAGGGCCCCCCACCCTGGAGCTGTCAGGCAGGGAGGGGGGTGGGAGGGATCCTTGTCCTGGGAGGAGGGAAGCAAAGGAGGGATCTGCTCAGGGGTTTCAGCACCAGACCCAGATCCTTCACAGAGCCACGGAATCATGAAATGACCAGGGTGGAAAAGACCTTTAAGATCATCAAGTCCAACCTCTCCTGTCCTGTGCTAAACCACATCCCTGAGCACCTTATTGACCTGTCTGTTAAACACACCCAGGGGCTGGGACTCAGCCCCCTCCCTGGGCTGTTCATGCACCCGATAACCCTTCCAGGGAAGAACTTTTCCCTCCCATCTGCTCTGACCCTGCCCTGGGGCAGCTTGAGCCCATTGCCCCTTGTCCCATCTCCTGTCCCCTGGCTGAAGAGACCATCGCCCACCTCTCTGCACCCTCCTGGCAGGGCAGGGGAGGTGGGGAGAAGGTCTCCCCTCAGCCTCCTCTTCTCCAGGCTCAACACCCCCAGCTCCCTCAGCTGCTCCTCAGAGGATTTGCCCTCCAGCCCCTTCCCCAGCCTGGTTGCCCTTCTCTGGACACGCTCCAGGACCCCAATGTCCTTCTTGTGGTGAGGAGCCCAGAACTGGACCCAGCACTCGAGGTGCAGCCTCACCAGTGCAGATAACAGGAGCACAATCCCTTCCCTGCCCTTCCTGGTCCCCAGGCACAGTCACCCAACACCCCCAGGTCCTTCTCCCCAGCAGCTCTCCAGCTTCTCTGCCCCCAGCCTGTAGCACTGCTTGGGGTTGTTCTGTCCCAAGCACAGGACTCTGCCCTTGGTGTTGTTACACCTCATCCTGTTGATCTCAGCCCATTGGTCCAGCCTGTTCAGGTCCCTCTGAAGAGCCTCTTTACCCTCAGGCAGATCCACACTTCCTTCCAGCTTCCCTGCAGGAACCCAGGCTGCAGCTCCTGGGAAGCTCCTGGGATTGGCTGCAGCTCAGGACTGATGGTGAGTTTGAGATCCTGCACATCACCTATGTGGTTCAAGTGCCTGAGCATCACTGGGACCCTCGAGGCTGCCCAGCCTCTGGGACAGAAGTGTTTTCCTCAGGAAAGCTGAAATCCCCAAGCCACATCCTTGAAAAAGGGAATGGAGACGAGGTCCATGGGGAAGTCCTGGCCACCTAAACCCTGCAGAGATGCCATCCTCTTTGGAAGACATCTTTTGTCAGGCATAAACATCTCACAAGCATGTGCTGATATCACAGAATCACAGAGTCACAGGGGCTGGAAGGGACCTCCAGAGCCCATCAGGTCCAACCCCCTGCCAAAGCAGCTCCCTAGGACAGGTCACACAGGTCGGTGTCCAGACGGGGCTGGAATCTCTCCAGAGAAGGAGACTCCACACCCCCTGGGCAGCCTGTCCCAGGGCTCCCTCACCCTCACTGGGGAAAAGTTCTTCCCCAGGTTGCTGTGGAACTCCCTGTGCTCCAACTTGCAGCCATTGCCCCTTGTCCTGTCCCCACAGACACTGAAAAGGGGCTGCCCATTCCCCCTGCATCCCACCCTTCAGCTATTGATAAACATTCATAAGGCCCCCCCTTAGTCTTCTTCTCTCCAGGCTGAACAGCCCCAGCTCACTCAGCCTTTCCTCACAGGGGAGATGCTCCAGGCCCTTCAGCATCTCTGTCCCTCCTCTGGACTCTCTCCAGGAGATCCCTGTCTGTTTGATCCCAGGGAGCCCAGCACTGGACACAACACTCCAGCTGGGGCCTGACCAGGGCAGAGCAGAGGGGGAGGATCCCCTCCTGTGACCTGCTGCCCACACTCCTCCTGATGCCCCCAGGATCCCATTGTCTCAGCCCCCAGGGCACACTGCTGGCTCATGGCCACCCTGTCACCCACCAGGACCTTCTGAGCTCAGTCTGACAGCCAATTCTCAACCCACCTCACTGTCCACTCATCTATCCCAAATGGGTGAGTTAAAAACAAACAAACCCCTCAACTCCAAGAACTCTCTGCAGAGACCTGCCAGGCTCATTTGGAAACATCTTTTTCCTGGTCAAAAATGAAAGGGGTGTTTTTTTTAAGAATGGGTTTGCTCCAGCTCAGGAGCTGAAAGGGGCATTGAACGTCTTGAACCATTGGCACTCAAAGTTCTGAGCAGTGAAAAACCAGTTTTAATAAAGAAAGGCAAGAAAAGGGTGAATTAATGGGACTGGAATGGTTTGGTGGATCTTTCCAGCAGCCTTTTAGAAAACCAGCCCAAATAAATCACTGCTGCAGTTCAAGAAGTCTGTCCAGTTTGGCCAGAACATCTTGCACCACCTCCAACCGTTACTGGGAACAGGACGATATTGAACTGGAAACCACCCCCCCAGCCAGCAGCAGAGCTGGGAACTGGTTGTGGTGTTGGGAAAGATGGGTACAGGCTGGGTCTGTACTGCTCTGTACCCATTGGCAGCTTGGGGAGTTTTCCACACTGGAGGAAGGAGGATGAGGAGCTGCTGGCAGGACGTGGGGACGCCGCTTTCTACTGCTCAGAGCCGGAGGGATTTCCAACAGGGAGGATGCCAGGAGTAAGAACCACCCATGGGGGGCCGTGACGGAGGCACTACCTCCTGGCAGGGAACCTGAGCAGCCTCCTGCAGCAGCGGCACACGTGGATGAGGATGAAGATGATGGTGATGAGGCCGTAGCTCATGCCGATGGTCTTGACGGCGTAGATGGTCTCGGGATCGCTGAGCCTCCGCGGGCGCCGGCCCTGGTGCGTCACGCTGAGCCGGAAACCCGCCACCATCTTGCCTTCCCGCCAGCAGAAGTAGGTGCCTCTGTCTCTGGGCTGGACCCGCTTGATGTGCAGGTGGTTCCCGTGGTCGATGAAGACCCTCATGCTCTTGTTGACGTTGATGAGGTAGCGGGAGCGGTAGAACCGCACCGAGCCCTTGTCCCAGGCCACGGCCTGCTCAGGCCGCGCTCCCGGGCAGGCGATGATAAGGTCGCTTCCAGCAGGCTGCTTGTGAAACTGAGTGGGGACACGGGGCAGCCAGGGCTTCTCACCCAGCTTGGCAATGACGTTGGCGATGGCTTGCACACCTTCCTCGGGGGCTTTCTCCTTTGGGCAAGGGGTCAGGCACCTCCGGATGGCTATCTCAGGTCTCCGGAGCTGGGCTTGCCTCTGGATACCTGCAGGGATGGCCCTGGAGCCGCAGGACGTGACGTTGGGAATGGCGGTGCGGTAGCGGGGATGCAGCCGGGTGCTCCACACGTAGCACAGCCCGATGCGCCGCTGCTCCCCTCTCACCCCGCAGCGGTCGCACCTGGTCCAGTCCCAAAAGGTGGTGAAGAGGCTGAAGAGCTCCTCTGTGTAGTCAGCCTGGACGTGCTGGCCTTTGTCTAGAAAAGCCACCTTGATGTGCTTGGTGGGCTGCACGTCCACGTCGTAGCCGTAGAAGAAGTCCCCTTTCTTCGTGCCACACAGGTAGTGCCCAGAGTCTGTCACCTGGGCTCGGAACACGATGAGACTGAACATCCGGATGCTGAAACGCTTCAGCACGTTGCTGCCCACCTGGATGTGACCCGAATCGACCACCATGGTGCCAGCAAAGTCGGTCAGCACCGTGGTTTTGTGGCTGCCCATCTTGTCTTGGAAGTACCAGATGACAGAGGGGACCTCTTCGGGTTTGCAGTTGCAGGGCAGCTCGAAGGTCATGTCAGCCAAGTAGGCGGTGTTGTCGAACATCAGGAAGGCAGGACAAGCCATCCTCTTGAACACATCTCCCTGCTCTTCAATGGCAAAAGCCTGGAGAACATCAACCATGCAGAGGAGAACGATGGCTCCTGGCAGCCTTCTCTCCATCGCACCAGGTGGTCTCTGCAGCCAGCAGAACCAACCCAACCACGATGTCCTCAGCGGGAACCCAGGCGTGGGGTTAGCAGGGGAAGGATGCTGCACGCAGAGATGGGGGTCTGCACACCCTCATGGGATCAAGCAGTGGCTGAAATACCCAACCCCAGACAAATATCTGCTGGGAAGCACTGTGTGTGTGTGTCCCCCCCAGGGCAGGCTGTTCCCTGGGACACGGGATGCAGGAGCTCTCCTCACTCCCAGCTGCTGTGGAGTGTTGATGTCCGTGGCCCAGGCAACGAGCTGGCATGTTGTGCAGCAAAGCTGTGGAGGGAAGGTGCAGCAGTGGGAAGAGTGGTGGGAACAAGGGAACCACCAGCATGCAGCACATGTTAGTCATTGTTCTGGCCCCTCTGAGCATGGTGAACCCAGAGGAGACCCTCCTGTGATGGTGCCTGACCTTCTGTGGCCCAGAAGAGGTTTCAGACACGATATTTAGACTTCTACACCCTCCTGTTGTTACAGGGAAGGGACTATGTGGGCTTTGGTTTCTCTTTCAAAAATACCAGCCTAGTTTTCCTTTGTTTTCCTCATCTAAGAGATGCTGACAAAGCTGTTCAGTGAGGACACCCTGCCCCAGAGATCACCACAGAGTCCTCTGACAACAAACCTTTATTAGTGCAGAGCTGGTGCTCTGGGTGGCTCCCAGGTACAGGGAAGGGTGTCACACCACCGCGGACACATCCAGTTCAACCGTGTCACACAGCAACACCAAAACCAAGCTGTGAGCCCCTTCTGTGCTCTGACCCTGGCACTTCTCCTCCTTCACTTCACCTGGTAACTTCTCATCAGCTCCATCACTATCCTTTCCTCCTCAGCTTCTTTCTGTGAGCTCGTGTCCATGAGGTGGGCTTCCATCTCTGCTTCACAGCCTGCAGGGCCACTGGGATGGCCAGTGGGCCAAGAATCCCTGCTCATGCTCCAGAGTTTCCTAAACAAATCCCTGCTGCTCTCTTTCTCTGATTCACTCAGAAGATCCACGTTTAACCCGAAGCGCTTAGTGCCCTCCAGGCTCTGTAAGATCTGAAGGACAGCACCTCTGTCCTCAGGACAGATGTTCTCTGCCAGCACTGTAAGGAATTCACCCAGGAGGCCAAAGCCCAAGTCAGCCCAGAAGAGCCTGCCCAAGGCCTTCCCTCCGAGCTCAAGCAGGAACTGGTATTTTTCTTTGCCACTTTTTAAGCATCGGCGCCAATCCCTGTAAAACTCTGCTGAGGTTCTGGGCAGCTGATCCAGTTCCTGAAGGGAAAAAGAACAATAAAAGTTACCTGGTTCCTTTTGGTTTGTTTCCACTTTTAAGATTTTTATCCCTTCCCTCATCCCCCATGGACCTGTGGATGGCTGAGGTGTTTTGAGCACTGGCTCTGACAGCCCAAAATGCTGCGTGAAGCTTGTGTGTGGCAAAGCACAAAGGCAAAGGAATAGTGGGCTCCTCAAGCCCTGGGGAAACCAGAGAACTTCAGGGATGGAAGAATGGATGAGATGGGAAAGCTGGTGTGGATGGACACAGACCAGTAGTGGAATAACCCCAACCCTGAGCAGAACTGCTCTGCCCAGTCTGGGTCCTCCATCCACCTGGAGAGAAGAAGCCTGAGAGGGGATCTGATCAATGGGTATCAAGAGCTGAAGGGTGGGACGCAGGGGACATGGGCAGCCTCTTCTCAGTGTCTGTGGGGACAGGACAAGGGGTGATGGGCTCAAGTTGGAGCACAGGGAGTTCCACAGCAACATGGGGAAGAACTTTTCCCCAGTGAGGGTGAGGGAGCCCTGGGACAGGCTGCCCAGGGGGTGTGGAGTCTCCTTCTCTGGAGAGATTCCAGCCCCATCTGGACACCGACCTGTGTGACCTGTCCTGGGGAGCTGCTTTGTCAGGGGGTTGGACCCCATGAGCTCTGGAGGCCCCTTCCAACCCCTGTGACTCTGTGAAGGAGCACCCAGCAGGTTCCAAACCAACCAGCACTCTCCCATACCACACACAACTAAACCATGGGGCGATGGAGGGCTGGCTACAGTCACAGCTCTGCAGGGTCTGTGGCTGCTCCAGCCCAGCTCCGTGTCCACACTCCAGCCAGCTGCAGGAGTGCAGCCAAGGGAGGGCACTCTTCCCCAAGAATCTGGTCCTGGCACCATCAGAGGCAGCGTACTGGGAGCTCTGGTCCAACAACACTGGGCAGATGGTCTTAGATTCCCAGAGGGTTGAAGGCAACTCTCCTTGAGGCTGCTGGTGTGAGCCCTTCTCAGACACCAAGTAGGGGCCAAGACTGAGCCCTGTGGTGATCCAAACACCCGTGTCCCCAGGGACACTGAGGGGAGAGATGTTTCTGAGTGACTCTTGCTCTTTAAAATAATCCCCAAACGATTCTGGGGTGAATTTTCAGAGGTGGAAAGCTTCTCCCTCACCTGGGGTATCTCCACGCTGCTGGTTTGGGGGACCTTGGTGTGGGCTGCACAGGGATTCCACAGCACGTCCCTCCTGTTCCCCATCCTGTCCTTTTTCTCTAGGGGCTTCAGGTGTGACGCCAGCACGATGTTCCTGCAGGTAACAGGAAGATGGGATGCTGAGCAAGGTTATTCTTAGGGGTCCTTTGCAACCCAGTGTATTATAGGATTCTGTGGAACACTCTGAGGGTTTGAGCTGCTTCTCTGAGGCTTTGAGCTCCTCTGAGGCTTTGAGCTCCTTCTCTGAGGCTTTGAGCTCCTTCTCTGAGGCTTTGAGCTTCTTCTCTGAGGCTTTGAGCTCCTTCTCTGAGGCTTTGAGCTCCTTCTCTGAGGCTTTGAGCTCCTTCTCTGAGGCAATCTCTGAATTTGGGCCTTAGGAGCCATCCAGAGGGATCTGGGCAGGCTGGAGGAACAGGCCCATGTGGACCTCATGAAGTGCAAGGGCCTGCACATGGGTGGGGACAATCAGCATCAGCACAGACCAGGGATGAAGGATGGAGCAGCAGAGGGGGGCCTGGGGTGTATGGGAGGTTCAGGAACTGGACATGACCCAGCAATGTGCACTGGCCACCCGTGTCCTGGGCTGTGTCACCAGCAGCGGGACCAGCAGGTTGATGGAGAGGGTCCTGCCCCTCTGCTCTGGGGAGAAACCCCCCCCTGCATCCCTGTGTCCAGCTCAGGGGTCCCCAGGACAAGGAGGACACGGAGCTGTTGGAGTGAGTCCCGAGGAGCCCTGGAGATGATCCAAGGGCTGGAGCCCCTCTGCTCTGGAGCCAGGCTGGGAGAGCTGGGCTGGCTCAGCCCGGAGAAGAGAAGCTGCTTCTGGGGAGAGCTCCGAGCCCCTTCCCATCCCTTAAGTTGCTCCAGGAGAGCTGGAGAGGGGCTGGTGCCCAAGGCAGGGAGGGCCAGGCCCAGGGGAACGGCTTTCAGCTGCAGGAGGGGGATGGAGAGGGGCTGGGAGGCAGAAATCCTTCCTGGGGATGGGGGAATGCCCTGGCACAGGGTGCCCAGAGAAGCTGGGGCTGCCCTGGGATCCCTGGCAGGGCTCAAGGCCGGGTTGGATGGGGCTTGGGGCATCTGGGGGGGGGGCGGGGAAGCCCCTAAACCCCACCCTCCCGCCCCCGGGGGTCCCTTGTCCGCCTGTCCGTCCGACCTGAACTCCTCGTAGGAGGCGAGGCGCTGCCGCACCGCCCGCAGCTTGGCCGCGTTCAGCCGCTCCCGCCGCTCGTCCGCCGCCAGCGCCGCCCGCAGCTCCCGCTCCAGCGCCCGGGGCTCCGGGGCTCCGTCCGCCTCCATCGCGGGGCGCGGGGGGCTCGGGGACCCCCGGCAGGGACCTGATCAGCCCTGTGGGGACAGGGGTGATGTCGGGACAGGGCGCTGTCGTGATAGCCCTGCCGGGGCTGGGCTCAGAGACCTGTGGCAACGGTCCTGACAGTGCTGGGCCCAGGGTGACCACTCCTGTCGCGACAGCGCCATCAGGATGCACACACCATCAGCCCTGAGGATCCTCACTCCTGTCGCGACAGTGCCACGAGGCTGCGTGCGCGGATGGCAGCTGGAAGCCCACTCCTATCGCGACAGCCCCGCCGGGCCACGCACCCCACCGGGTCCCGTTCTATCGCGACAGCCCCGCCGGGCTGGGCACCGCAGCGGGTCCCGCTCTATCGCGACAGCCCCGCCGGGCCTCGCACCCCACCGCGTCCCGCTCTATCGCGACAGCCCCGCCGGGCCACGCACCCCACGGGGTCCCGCTCTATCGCGACAGCCCCGCCAGGACACACACCCCACCGGGCCTCGCTCTATCGCGACAGCCCCGCCGCCCCAGCCGGGCTCCCGCCGCCGCGCGCGGGCTTCTCCTCCCGTCGCCATAGCGACGGAGCAGCGCGGCGCGAGGCCCCGGCGGGGCTGCCCCGGCCGCGCCTGACAGAACCGACCTCGCCTCCACCAGCGGCCCGATCCATCCCGCGGCCACTGCGACCCCACCGGGACCGTCTCCGGCTTCTTTCGCCCCCGCGGGCGTCGCGCTGACTGCGGACGCTGAGGATTTTGTCGTGACAGGCGGCGCGGGCAGCCCGGGGGCCTTCCGCATCGGTGTCGGCGGCGCCGGCGGCGAGGGCAGCGCGGCGGGTGAGAGCGGGAGCGGGGCCGGGGCTGAGGTAGGCCTGGGGCACCCGGGGGCGGGTGGGGTGCGTTCGGCGGGCGGCCGGGGCCGCGCAGGGCCCCTTGAGGGCCGGGCCCGTCAACCTGGGGGTCGCGCACGGTCGGGGCCGGGGACCGGCGCTTGGGCTCAGGGCCGGGGGCCGGGGCCCGGGACTGGAGTCGGGGCCGGGGGCTGGAGCCGGGGCCGAGGGCTGGGGCCGGGGGCTGGGGCTGGAGCCGGGGCCGGGGGCTGGAGCCGGGGCCGGGGGCTGGAGCCGGGGCCGGGGGCTGGAGCCGGGGCCGGGGGCTGGGGCCGGGGCCGGGGACTGGAGCCGGGGCCGGGGACTGGAGCCGGGGCCGGGGACTGGGGCTCGGGGCCGGGGACTGGAGCCGGGGGCCGGGGGCTGGGGCTCGGGGCCGGGGGCTGGAGCCGGGGGCTGAGGCTCGGGCTCGGGGCCGGGGCCTGGAGCCGGGGTCGGGGGCCGGGGCTTGGGGCCGGGAGCTGGAGCCGGGGCCGGGGCCTTACCGGGCGGGGCACCGCGGTGCTGGGGTCGTGGGGCAGCGGCTGCACCGTCCGACCCGCTCCCCGCCCCCAGCATGGACACCGACCTGTACGACGAGTTCGGGAACTACATCGGGCCGGAGCTGGACTCGGACGATGACGATGACGAGCTGGGCAGAGAGTCCAAGGACCTGGACGAGGTGAGGGGTGGGGATGGGGGGGAGGCGGGAAGCGGCCTCAGGAGCCTGGCGTGGGCCTCAGCCTGTCCGTGACCCCTGGGGGGCAGCAGGGGGGCACCAGGCTCCCTGCGAGACGGTGCCGGGCTCTGGTTCTGTGGGTGGGACTTTGACTGTGGGGTTTCCCTCCTGAGGGGCAGCGTGGGTTCTGGTTTTAAAGGAGCTGGTGAAAGCTGCTCCCTTGGTCAGGTCGTAAAGGGGGAGGTGAAGTTTCTGCTCGAGTCAGGGTTTGACCTGGAGCTCCTGCAGCTCGAGCTGTGGTGGGTTTATTTGTGCTGTGTCAGGCAGAGGGTCTGTATCCCTTCAGTGAGGCCTTTGGTAACATGCAGCCTTGCAGGGAGCTCAACTCCTGGGTGGTGAAGGCAGAATGAAGCTCCATGGACTCTGGGGGAGAGCCCTGAGGGCAGGGAGGGCAGCAGGGGCTGTGCTGCCACGTCAGGGCAGCGTCAGAGGGCTCAGGGAGCCCCTTCTTGTCTCCTGTTTCTGCACTTTGTGTGTGATGGGGGTTGTGCACCAGTGGGGTTCTGGTGTGTGGGGGGGTCTGCTCTTCATTGTCACCTCTTGTGGTGGTGTGGCCCTGGCTGGAGGCCAGATGCCCACCAAATCTGCTCTCTCACTGCCCTTTTCAGCTGGACAGGGGAAAAAATAGATGTTGAGAGGCTGAGGAGTGGAGATCAGGACAGGGAGAGATCATTCCACAGGCAGCATCATGGGCAGAACAGACTCAACACAGCATCAAGGACAGAAACCTCTCTAATTGATGACATTGCCCTGCACCCCCAGTGACACCAGAGTTGGGTGATGGGAAGTGTCACCTCCCTCCACCCCTCTATTCAGGATTTCTCTCCCTTCTCCCCCCATTGAGGCACAGGGAGGGGCAGGGACTGGGGGAATGGGGGTTTGGGTCAGTTCCTCAGGAGCTGTTTTCCTTCTTAGCTGAGGGGTGTGGGGGTGGTGGGGTGCATTCCTCACCCCCTGCTGCACCCTGGGGTCCCACCCACAGCAGACAGTCCTCCATGAACTTCTCCAACCTGAGTCCTTTCCCAGGGGGCTTCAGCTCTTCCCCAGCTGCCCCAGTGTGGGTCTCTGCTGTGGGTGCAGTCATCAATCTCAGAGTGTCCCTCAGGCCCAGACTGCTCCAGGCTGGTCCCCCACGGGGTCACAAGCCCCCCAGCAAACCTCTGGGGTGGGGTTTCTCTCTGCACAGGCTGCAGGTCCTGCCAGGGCCTTGCTCCAACACGGGTCACAGCATCTTCCATGTGTCTCCCCCTGCTCCACCATGGGCTTCTCCACAGGCTGCAGGGGAATCTCTCTCTCCATCACCTGGGGCACCTCTTCCCCTCCTTCTCCACTGACCTGAGTGCCTGCAGAGTCTCTCCCACCTTCTCCCTCCCTTCTCTGGGGGCACAGAGCAGCAGCTCTGCCCTTGAGCCTGGCTGGTGTTCACTCTGCCAGGCCTGGGGGAAGCTTCCAGCTGCCTGTACCTTCCAGGGCCATCAGTGACTGTAAAGCCCTTTGGCTACACCAGGAGCTAAACATGAGGGTTGTTTGCAGCTCGAGGATGATGATGATGATGATGACATGGGGGACCATGATGAGGACCACCCAGGGATGGAGGTGGTGCTGCATGAGGACAAGAAGTACTACCCCACTGCTGAGGAGGTCTACGGCCCCGAAGTGGAGACAATAGTGCAAGAGGAGGACACACAGCCCCTCACTGGTAGGTGCTGAGTCAGGTAGGAGGGAGGGAGAAGACTCTTCCCAATGGATCCTTGGGAAAGGGAAGCCATGGCTCCCTTCTGTTCTCCCTAAGGGCTTTTAATGCCCCTTTGGAATTCCCTCCCAGAACGTGCAACGTTTGCCTGGGGTGCCTGGATTTTGGGGTGTTCCAAATGCCAAACAGTGGTTTGAGGAACAAGTAGCAGCAGCAGACACTGGAGAGAGACTTCATGGGGAACAAAATTCCATTGAAATCACCTCCTTGGATCCTTGCAGACTAGTTGGGTTGGAAGGGAGCTGTGACTGCCTCGTAGTCCAGCTGCTTTGAGAGAAGCTGAAAGAATCCACCAGCTTCAGAACTGTGTCTTTGTCTGCACAGGTCCCTGTTCCCTGCAGCTGTTGCTGCTCCTGCTGGGTTGGGGGTCCCTGGGAACAAGTGTTCCATTGTTCTTTCTCTTGCTTTCAGAGCCTATTATTAAACCTGTGAAAACCAAAAAATTCTCTCTGATGGAACAGACGTTACCGGTCACTGTCTATGAGATGGAGTAAGTAACATGGAGGGTGTTTTTAAGTGGGGATGTTGGCTGAAGCCATCTGTGGTGTGATTTCCTCTCTCTTTGTTGTTTGGAGGGAGAGGTGGGGGGGCAGAGGGGTGCATACTCTCTGGAGGAGGCAGATTGCAGGGAGCATTGGCTTTTTTTTTTCCCCTTACTGATACCAGTAACAGTGCAGCTGCTTCCCAGATCTGGAATCAAAACCAAAGAGGAGGAAAGTCCAGGACTAATATTTACAGATATTTTCCCTCCAGAGCATGCAGCACAGTGCAGAGGTTTCTGGAATGGAATGTCAGCCTTAGCTTGACACACCGTGTGGTGGTCGAAAGCCCTTGTGGGGCAGGTTTACTGGAGACTGGCTCAAAGAAATCCTTACACATCGGTGTGTAACACCCTGTTTGGGTTGATCCTGGTGACTGTTGGCTTCCTGCTGCCTCAGATTAATTCCAGCCACCCTGGAGGGCTCTGTGAGGGGAGGTTGTTATGTGGTTGGTGTGTGTGTTGGTCAGCGTAACGTGCTGCCGTGCTTGGTGGTGGCTGGTTGTGCCCCACAAAGCAGCCCCTGGGATACCAGGGTTGGGAGAAACACTCCCAGAAAATAACCCAAATGAATTTATAATGTGAGATATAATATCTTTGGGAAGGAAGAAACCCAGTCCTTTACTTTCTCTATGCAAATATATCATCTTCACATCCCCATCTCTGTTTAGTCAATGGGCGGAGGGGCTCTGTGTCCTCGTGGGGACTGTGTTTCTGTAGCCACCTTCTATTTGAGGCTGAACAGATTGAGCTGCCTGAGTGTCTGGTTAGGCCCATCCTCCCATATGCCACTTCAGGGCCAGGCAGAGCTTCCTCCAATTTTTAATAATCCTCTTCAAGTGTAGATCCCAGAACGAGCCGCGGGCTGAGCAGCCGTTCCCCACGTGCCAGACTGTGTGAGCAATCCCTCTGTGTAGCACCAAGGATCCTGTTATTTCCCAGCAACAAAATTCCCACTGTATTTCACATTCAATCAATTGGTTACTGGGATGCCCAGGACCTTTTTCTTTTGGAAAAGCTGCTTCTCAGGACCGTCCCCTGAGACTGTCGCTTCGACCACGTTGACCAGGGAGATTTTGGATACAGCCAGACCCAAACCAAAACCTGTCTGGGTCTTATTTTTCCTGAGCTGTCCATTTTGCTCATAGGCAATGACCTGAGCTCTTCATTATCTTCAGCTTTCCTGCTCCCTGTGTCCTCTGCTCATTCCATCTATAATGAATTCCTCTTCATCCTGTTCGTTGATATAAATGGAGCCAGGAGAAATTCCCTGGGAGGCTTAACCAGGAACCTGCAAGCTTGGAATTGATTTCTCATTTAGCCTTATTTTAAGACCAATAAGCAAGCTTTTAATCAGTATTATTATTGATCTTTGTATTTTTTTTTTTAGCTCTTAATCAAAATGCCCTGTACATTAAGCAGCCTACTGTGAAAATTAAAGTGTTGTTAAAAAGGAGGTTATTTGATGGCACTTATTAGCAGCAGCCCCTTGGCAATGGACACTTGTTTTCTAGAGGAGTTGGTAATTTAGGATCTCAGTTGTATTTTGGCTGGGTCAGTGCAGAGCTGGCTGCCCCAAAAGATGTACATTGTGTTACTGTTTCCCTGAGTCCCTGGGAATATCACTGTTTTAAGACCTGAAAATCAGAACTAATGCTCTGCAGAGCCCTGTAGCTGCCTTTTAAAACTGTGTGGGGTGCTTGTTACCCAGCTCTGGGCTTTACTTGACTGCCTGCCACTGTTTGAGTGGAAGCATTTCATCATCTGAGTGCTTGGATGTGACTTTTGATCTAATACTGACGAGAAGAGGAGAAAAATACTCAATAATATTCCATTGCTGGCAGTTTTACCAGCTCCATATCCTCCCACCCACTGCCATCTGTCTAGGACTCCAACTCTCTTGTCCTCCCCATCTGGAAAGTGGGATTCTTCCTCCGCAGGGCATTGGCAGAGTGAAAGTTTGGAAAGGATTTTGGGGTGGGGAGGTGGGGAAGGGGGCCACCTTGGATTGAAAGTGTAGCTGAAATGGTGGCTGCTTTTCTTAGACACAGCAGAAGCCTCCAACAGGCTTTTGTGTTTGGTTCTTCCAGTTTCCTGGCAGATCTGATGGACAACTCGGAGCTGATTCGGAATGTGACTCTGTGTGGGCACCTCCACCATGGCAAGGTAGTGTGACTCTCCAGCACCTATCAGGTGGCAGTAATGGCCTGTTTATCACAGAATCATAGAATGGTCTGGGTTGGAAGGGACCCCAAGGATCACAGAGCTCCAACCCCCCTGCCACAGGCAGGGACACCAACCTCCAGGCCTGGAGCTACACAAGGTTGCCCAGGGCCCCATCCAACCTGGCCTTGAACACCCCCAGGGATGGGGCACCCACCCCCTCTCTGGGCAGCCTGTTCCAGCCCCTCACCACTCTCTCTGCAAAGAGCTTCCCCCTAATATCTCATCTCACCCTTCCCTCCTCCAGCTTCACTCCATCCCCCTTGTCCTGCCAGTCTCTGCCCTTTAACAAGCTGATTCCCCTCCTGTTCCTCTGCTCCCTTCAGGGACTGGAAGGCTGCAATGCGGTGCCCCCACAGCCTTCTTTTCTCCAGGCTGAACTAGCCCCTCTCTGGGCAGCCTGTTCCAGCCCCTCACCACACTCTCTGTAAAAAACACCCCCCTAAGATCTAATCTAACTCTTCCCTCCTTTAGTTTAGTGCTTACCTGATCCCTTGATGCTCTCTGCTCCCCTTTCAAGCACAGTAACTCGTGGGTTTTCATTCAGCCACGTGTCCACGAGGAACAGGCTGTCCTGGGGGGGGGGATGTTTGCTGCTTTCCATCTCTCTGATTTTTCTTTGCTTGTATTTTACATCTCTACATGGGGATGTTTTGGTTTGTTTTGTTTTACTTTTAAGCGATAATCCTGTTCTTGCAGAGGGGAGTAGGGATCAAGACCACACCGTGCTCCCACTTCATGTCTGCTGGAGGGATGGGTTTGTGTTTGCAGTTCTCTCTCTGAACATAGTCACCTCCTTTCTCTTGTGCTCTGGTATTTTTCAGACTTGTTTTGTTGACTGCCTGATAGAACAGACACACCCAGAAATCCGGAAGCGCTACGACCAGGACGTAAGTAAGCTGAGGGGGGTGGGGGGTGTTCCTGCCCTGGGGAACACAGGTTGGCTTTTACACTTGGAGACAGCATGACATGGGGAAAATGTGGGTTAATATCAGAACATGGGGCTGGAAAACCAGAGCTCTGTCCTGGTCCTGTCTCTCACTTGACACTGGGGCCATGTGTACAGAGCTGCTGTGTCCTGCTCCACACTAAATGTCAAAATGTGACACTCTGACTTTGTCTTTGCAGCTTTGCTACACTGATATATTGTTCACAGAGCAGGAGGTAAGTGAGCCTGGAGATTTTCATCCAGTTATCTCACACTTTGCTCACACTTTCTTACTGTAGGCAGTTTCCTTTTCCATTTCACCATCTTTTTGTGCCTTCCTGATTTGAATTTTTTTTTTAATCAGGGACATGATCTCCTCTTGTTTGCATCAGTGAGATCCCTGGTCCAACTCTCTCCCATTTCCTGCAACCCAACCCTCATCACCATGCCTGATTGTATTTACCCAAGGTGATAACCTATAGCAGACTTATCCCAGCACAGGGGTAACTCCTGTTTTTGGTGAGAGGAAGAGGTGGAAGGGCTTCATGGCAGTGGTGGATGAGCAGAAAGACTGTGATTTCACAATAAACATATTTCTCCTCAGTTTCCTTTGATGGGAACTCTTAGCTGGATGCTCTGACTCCATGTGAATGGGAATCTTACTTTATTACTCACCAAATATTGTCATGAGCAGAACAATCCCATGAATCATTTCTTTCTCTCCCTCTTAATGCCCTGCTTTATGTGGTGGGTGATTAAGTCTTGCCCTTCAGGATATAACTTGATAGCAGCAGAAGGGCAAAAGCACAGAAAACTATGTCTTTGGCCTCCTAAGCTGGAATGGGGCCTGGATTGTGCTGTGGTACAGATGGAGGTGCTGAGCTGGATGCTGCAGCAGCCTGAGGTTGTAACTCCCTCCCTGAGTTGTCCTGGGGGGTTGTTTGCTGCTTTCCATCTCTCTGATTTTTCTTTGCTTGTGTTTTACATCTCTACATGGGGATGTTTTGGTTTGGTTTGGTTTTCTTTTAACTGGTAATCCTGTTTTCCTGCCTTGCAGAGGGGAGTAGGGATCAAGAGCACACCAGTGACCATTGTTCTGCCAGACACCAAGGGAAAATCGTTCCTCTTCAACATCATCGACACTCCAGGTGACTGTGTAATCCAGAACATTCTGCTTTGGGATGCACTTGGTGTGCAGAGCACATACATGACCACGTGAATGAAGGTTTCTTTTGTTAATAAACCTCCTTGGTCCTCTGGTCAGCCCTGCTGACAGAGTAGAGGAGGGAAAACATCCGTGGCGCTGCGTAATGAGGGCCTTCAAAGAGCTCTTGTGTTGGATTGTGGTGGGATTGTGTAGCATGGGCTCTCAGAAACACAAGGAAAGAATTTATACCCCAAATCCTCCCAGATTCATCCAGAAATATCACACTGGGGCAGCAAAACTCTGGGAAGTTCTTTTTTCACAGGCAGAAAACTCATGTTTTGGATTATGTTTGTTTTTTTCATAGATGATTCCAGCCTAGTCCTGAGCCTTTAGCTAAATTCATTCTTCTGAAATCACTTCCAGTAGTAACAACTGCCCTGCTGGCTTTGTTAGGCTTGTGTTTCTGATTAGCAGGTCTAATTGAGGGCTAATGGGGCTGAAAAATGTGTTTCACTCAAGTGCATGAGAAGCGTGTGGAGAATTGGATGTTCCAGGTGTCGCGTGGTGGGGACTGTGCTTTTCTCAAATGCTGTTCCCCAGCCAAGTTCCCTCGAGCCTCTCACAAGCTCCTTTGGGGGAAATGTAATCATGGATCAACTTCTTGTAAGAAATCAAGGCCAGGCTTTAGGAACGAGGGTCTTGGGACACATCTGTTGAGTTACAGCTCACGATGAGGGAGGTTAGAGCGCAGGAGGAGGCTGGAGGGAGAGGCATCTGTTGTTCTTTGGTGAGAAGTAATCTTCCTCCTTTTCCTGAAGCCCTTGCACAGAGCTGTGAGAAAAAAAACAGTAATGAATGTGGGGAAAAGTGCCTGTTAAATGAGTTGTTGTGTTTATTTTCAAAAACTAGCATTAAATCTGAAGTGAGTCCCTGTACAGAGCTCTGGCAGCTACTCCTGGGTCGCTGTGTGAGGACGAAGTCGTTCTGCCTTGCTGGATACCAGCGACCAGAGCAAGCTGCAGAGCAGAGGGACAGCTTTCCACCCTCCATGCTGCTGGTGTCAGGGTTTATTTACTCTGGTCCTCACCCCTGTTCTGTGTTTTTTGAAGGTCATGTCAATTTTTCTGATGAGGTGACAGCTGGCCTGCGTATTTCGGACGGCGTTGTGCTCTTCATCGATGCGGCTGAGGGGGTGAGTGTCAGGTTCTCCTGGGGCTTAACAGCAAAAATCTCTTCCACTTGGGTCTCTTTGATCTTGCTTCAGCATGAAGGGCTGGGATGGGGTTCAGCTTTCTGGGGCGAAGGATTTCTGGAGGACACTTTGGGAAGTGAGAGTGTTTTCCAGCCAAAACAAGGGACTCAAGCCTCTGGCTTCTTTACCCAGGGCTGACGTCATGTGTGTGACCTGTAGGCCGATTATCTAACTTGTTTGCATTTCCATCCTCATAAAAATCCAGCAGGTTATTTATATCTGAGATGTCCAAGGGGTAGGATTCAAGGAATTCGGTTGGGTTAGCACCTAATTCTCCATTCCAGGGAGACGATCTGGTGGCTGGTGGCTGAGCTCAGGCTCTTCTGCAGCCCTGTGCTTAAGGGTCGCCGCTTTCTTTGTCGTGCCTCAGAGAGCATTTTGGGGGAGCTTATAAGCAGGAGGGGATTCAACTTTTTCAAAGAGCAGATAATGGCAGGACAAGGGGGAATGGACTAAAGCTAAAGGAGGGAAGGTTTAGATTAGATATTAGGGGGAAGTATTTTACAGAAAGAGTGGTGAGGGGCTGGAACAGGCTGCCCAGAGAAGTAGTAGATTCCCCGTCCCTGGAGGTGTTCAAGGCCAGGTTGGATGGGGCTCTGGGCAACCTTGTGTAGCTCCAGGCCTGGAGGTTGGTGTCCCTGCCTGTGGTAGGGGGGTTGGAGCTCTATGATCCTTGGGGTCCCTTCCAACCCAGACCATTCTATGATTCTCTAAGGGGGTCTTTGTGCTTGTTCCCCCCACCTTCAGGTGATGCTGAACACGGAGAGGCTGATCAAGCACGCGGTGCAGGAGAGGCTCGCGGTGACTGTGTGCATCAACAAGATAGACAGGCTGATCCTGGAGCTGAAGTTGCCCCCCACAGATGCATATTACAAACTCCGACACATCGTTGATGAAGTTAATGGTCTGATCAGGTAAAAGGGATTTGGGGGGATGTGGGGTTGACACTCACTGTCCCTGTTCCATCGTGGGTGCTTCTCCCCACGAGCCCTGTGACTGCCTGGAAACTTGGGAGCTCTGTCTCTTATCAAGTTGAATTGTGGGGAAATGGTGCAGGAAGAACCATCAGAAATGGAAAATTCATCTCAGCCAATAGATTGAATTATAGAGGAAAGGCCAATCCTGCCTGGATTCTGACAAGCTTCATGGGGTCAGCTCCTTTGCCCCCATTAAAAAGTGGGGAAAGCAGACACATGGCTGGAGTGGAGAACTTCTGTGCTCATGAATGTCTCAGATACACCCAGGTTGTCCAGGCTGCATCCCAAATTGTAGGCTGGGGTCTCTCAAAGCTCCCAAACCTTTATTACAAATCGAATAGGAGCTTGCTGTCCCCAGCCCCTGATGAGAGACTCATTATTGCCATGGTCAGACCTCCTTGCGAGACCCTGCCCAGGGAAGGGAGGGACATCTTCTCTGGCCTTTACAGTAGCAGTGCATCATTTCTGAGGGCTCTTCCCTCTGATTTGTGTGTGTCTGCACTGAAGCCTGTGTAACCCCAACCTGAGTTTGCACAGGAGCTCACTACACGTGTCTCTGTTCAGTGGCTATTGGCATTGAGCAGCTCAGAGCAGGGTGCTTGTTTCTTGCCTTGAATCGCTTCACCAACCTTGCTGCCTTCTTTCAGGGGAAGAAAAACTCTACCTGCCAAACAGTATGAAGCAATTGTGCCAGTAACAGTTTCAGTTCTAGGCCTTTAGTGATAAAATCATACAGACCCTGAAGCTCCCATGGCACACATGCTGCAGCTGGTTTTAAGGTGCTGTTTGGCAGCCCAGAATCCATGCCACTGTTTGGTGTGGGAGGTGGATTTAAACCTCTTCCTTGGGTTCATAACATTGATTTTTTTTTTTTAATTTTCATTTCTCTTGTCTCTAAAACTGTCTCCTCTCAGCATGTATTCCACTGATGAGAACCTGGTCCTGTCCCCCCTTCTGGGGAACGTGTGTTTCTCCAGTTCACAGTACAGCATCTGCTTCACGCTGGGATCCTTCGCAAAGATTTATGCAGACACATATGGTGAGGACTATCCAGAAACCTCCTGCACTTTAACATCTCACTTTCTAACTGATTTTCTTGAGGCTTTCTGAGCTGTCCAGCTTTCACTGCAGATACAGGGGCAGCAGATGCAGTTTTTGAATCTCTGGGAGCTGAGATGTTCTGCAGATCAGGGCCCTGGCTGGTAAAAAGCAGGAATACAGTTCTGACTTAGTTTTAGCTACATAATTTCTCCTGAAAAAAGTTTCCTGGGTCAGAAGCCAGTGTTTTATATGTACCCTTAAGCAGAAAGAATGAGCCCAGCTATGACTGGAGTGCAGGTGTAAGTTGTGCCTTCCTTCTGCATCATTATATTATCATTATTATAGGCTGCCCAGGGAGGTTGTGCAGTCTCCATCTCTGGAGATATTCAAGACCCATCTGAACATCTATCTGTGCAATATGAGCTGGGGAGCTGCTTTGGCAGGGGGGGTTGGACCCCATGAGCTCTGGAGGTCCCTTCCAACCCCTGTGCTTCTGTGATTCTGTGATCAGCAGAGCTCAGGAGTGAAGTGGTTAAGTCCTGCCCTGCCTTTTCACAAAAGCCTCCAGAGTCTGAGACTCAGCTGCAGCCGGGCACAGCCTTGGCCCCGCAAGGTTTTGCACTCTTGCCCTCTTTCTTTTTTAAGAAACTCTCTTTTCCTGGCTTTGATTTAATTGTCTGTTCCCTGGTGCCCACTGAAGGCAATCTGCCACTTGTGAAAGTGGCCAGCAGTACAGCCAGGGTTTTTTTGAAGTCTCACACTGGGGAGTTGGGGGTGATCTGTAAGGAGCTGCGAGCGGTGGAAGGAGGATGTTGTAAAGCAGCTGGCTGAGCTCTTGTGAAGAAGTTAGCCTGAGGGAGGATGAAGTTGTAGAGGTCAGGCAGGGATGTTTCAGGCCTATCCTGTGTCCTCGTGAGTTTAGAGAAATAAATGAGCTCCCTGGGTGCAGTGGCAGTGACTCCATGCCTGCCAGGATGATGCCCCTTCCTTGGGGGACTGCTAAAGACGTGGGCACTGTCGATAGGAGATGCCATCGGGATGTACTTGAAGGCAGTAACACAGGATTGTGGCCACCAGGGACTTTGTGTGCAGCCACCACACTTCAGATACCAGGAGTTATAGCAGTTTTAACTGTCAGAACCCCAACCACCGTGAAATTTCTGATGCTTGCACATCTGCCCACAGCAAAAGCTTGTTTGGGAACTGCTGTAAATTATCACTGCTGTCTTATTATTTGTAAATCTACCGTGACAGCCAAGTGCTGCTGCTGTGCCTTCAGTGCTTGGGGATTCAGCCAGGCACTTAGTACATCAGTTGGAAAAGAGAAGAGAACCTGGAGATGTTCAGCAAGGCAGAAAATGCCTGTGATAAGCCCCTGGGGCAGATGGGGTGTAAGCCATGCCAGCACCTTGGTGCTGCAGTGTTAGGTTGTGGAGTTTAATGGTGAAGCAGATGTAGTGGGGTTCCTGCAGCGTGGTGCCTGGCAGCCCAGCTCTTCTCAGCTCTAACCTTGGGTGTAATTGAGGGAGTTGAAGTGTTTGTGAGAAGCAAGCTTGTGAGCCTGTGGCATACCCAGGCTGCTGCTGTGGTCCTCAGTGAGCTGTTTCCCACTCGCTTCTCTGCCTGGTTTCCCCAGCTCAGGGCTTCATCCAGCATCAATCTGTTAAATCAAATCCTCAGGGTTGTTTGAAAAGCCAAACCCTGAAGATTTCCAAGGTGAGAGAAACACAGTGTCAGCTGAGAGACTTTTGCCATTTGCTTTGTCCTTTCAGGAGACATCAATTACCAGGAGTTTGCAAAGCGGCTTTGGGGTGACATCTACTTCAACCCCAAGACGTAAGGAACCTGTTTAAATATCTGTTGGCTTATTGTTGGGCTTTTCCCACCTTTCCCTGTAAAACATGGACTGGATGACCACCCATCCAACCTGAGCTGTCCTTTGATGGAGCAGTATCTGGGAGGGGTTGAGTCAGGCCTCCTGCCTGATGTGAATCCATGTGGTCCTCCAGAATCTGGCCTTTGTTTGGAGCAAACGTGACTCCTGTGGTCCTGAAGGCTTCCCAGGAGGATTGGGAGGGAGAAGATAACCTGGGAAGAGCAGAGGCTGTGCTGTGTAGGGCTGCTAGCAGAGTCCTGGCTCCTCATGTCTCCCCTTTGGTCTCCCAACAGCCGCAAATTCACTAAGAAGGCCCCAACGAGCAGCTCCCAGCGCAGCTTCGTGGAGTTCATTCTGGAGCCCCTCTACAAGATCTTGGCTCAGGTATGTGGAGGTTCCTTCTCCCTGTAGTTCCAGGTGGGAGCAGCTGAGGGCCAAGCAGTGGGGTGGCTGGTACCTGTGGGACTGTTCCACAGGGTGATTTTCAGGGATTTCTGGGTTTTGGGGAGCAGAGGAATTGTGGGGCAGCTCCTTAACAGTTGCTCATGGTGAATTTGACCCTGTGTTTGCCTAGAGCTGCCTTTGCTCTCTGGAATATCAGCCAAGTTTGAACCAGTTAAATGGTCCTGTGAGCTCTAAACCCAGCAGGGCAGGAGCCCTGAGGGTGAGGGCTGGTGTGTGAAGCTGCACCTGGGAGTTCCTGGCTTGGAGCCCCTGCAGCACAGCTGAGTGCTGCTCCTTGTCTTGCAGGTGGTGGGAGATGTGGACACGACCCTGCCCAGGACTCTGGATGAACTTGGCATCCACTTGACCAAAGAGGAGTTGAAATTGAACATCCGGCCCCTCCTGCGGCTGGTCTGCAAGAAGTTCTTTGGGGAGTTCACAGGTACCTGCTGTGTGTCTTCTCCTCTGCTCTGCCCTTGGGAGGCCCCAGCTGGAGTCCTGTGTCCAGAGCTGGGGCCCCAGTGCAGGAAAGATGTGGGACTGGTGGAGAGGGGTCAGAGGAGCCACGGAGATGATCAGAGGGCTGGAGCAGCTCCCCTACGGAGAGAGGCTGAGGGAGCTGGGCTGGTTCAGCCTGGAGAAGAGAAGGCTGTGGGGGGACCTCATTGCAGCCTTCCAGTCCCTGAAGGGAGCAGAGGAACAGGAGGGGAATCAGCTTGTTAAAGGGCAGAGACTGGCAGGACAAGGGGGAAGGGGTGAAGCTGGAGAAGGGAAGGGTGAGATGAGATATTAGGGGGAAGTTCTTTGCAGAGAGAGTGGTGAGGGGCTGGAACAGGCTGCCCAGAGAGGGGGTGGGTGCCCCATCCCTGGGGGTGTTCAGGGCCAGGTTGGATGGGGCCCTGGGCAACCTTGTGTAGCTCCAGGCCTGGAGGTTGGTGTCCCTGCCTGTGGCAGGGGGGTTGGAACTCTCTGATCCTTGGGGTCCCTTCCAACCCAGCCCAGTCTGGGATTCTACAGCCTTCCCAACAGCCTAGTCTGACGCCCCCAGAGTGAAGGGCTACAGCTATGGGGTGCTCACTTGCCAGCTCCCTCCTCAGCCTCCCAAAAGGAAAACATCAAACCACTTCCCAAGGGGCAGCTCGAGGTGCTGCTCACACCTTCCCCATTGCTGTGGCTGCGCTGCGGTCGCAGTGGCTTTGACTCGTGGTTATTTCCTCTCCCCTTTCCTTTCCCCTGCCCTGCTTGATCATGTTCTCAGGAGGTATTTGCCTTTCCAGGCTTCGTGGACATGTGTGTGCAGCATATCCCCTCCCCAAAGGTGGGAGCCAAGACCAAGATTGAACATACCTACACCGGCGGCGTCGACTCTGACCTGGGAGAGGCCATGAGCGAATGCGACCCTGACGTAAGGAAACTCTTCTGCTTTGCTCTCAGAGTCCAGAAGCCTGGCAGATATGTTCTCCTTCCTCTGCCTTGACAGGACAGCTGCCTCCTAGACAGCCATCTGCACAGATTTGACTTCCAGCATTTGGAAACCTCTCATCCGATAGCGAAACAAATCTCTTCGCTCTGAGAAACTTCAGCAGCCTGCCAGGGCAGCCCTGGAGAGGGAGAATTGTTTGACAGTGCTCAGAGAAGAACAGGACTAGGTCAGGGCTTCAAGAGCACGTGGGAACTGCAGGGTGATTTTGTGGCCTTTTGTAGCTTTTTTTTTTGTCCCTTTTCCTTCAAGTTTGATATTTTTTTTTCCTCTCCAAACTGTGAGGAAACTGCTCTGAACTGTACTGATAAAAATAACCCTCCATTAGTTAGTCAGCACCTTCCATATCAGAGCCTTGCAAAACCCCTTCCTCCTCAAACAGCTTGTACTGAGCTTGTCTGGAGCCACCAACGCCAACTAGGGAGGAATTTGCCTGTGACTTTTGCTCTGGTGTCTGGAGAGAGAGATGAATTGTTTATTTAATGAGCTGTGGTTACCCACATCAAGCTGCACAGTGGTGGCTGTCACCCTGTTGAGTGACTATGGGACTGTGAGCTGGGATCTGTGGGTGCTCTGCCCTCAGCTCTTTGCAGGCCAGCAGATGAGGTTTCTTCTCACATCCTTGTCCAAACTGCTGTTTACTGCTCCACAAGAGGAGGGAGGAGAACTCCAGAAAAAGCCCACCAAAGTCTTCCCAGGGGTCTCCATACATGGCAAGGAGATGTCAGGATTCCACTGGAAGGAAATTAAGAACTTGGCAAGTCCAAAGAACTATTTCTCTGATAGGACAAGAGGGAGTGGCTTCAAGCTGGAAGAGGGCAGGGTTAGGTTAGACATGAGGAAGGAATTCACTCTGAGGGTGGGAGGCCCTGGCACAGGGTGCCCAGAGAGGCTGTGGGAGCCCCTGGATCCCTGGCAGGGCTCAAGGCTGGGTCGGATGGGGCTTTGTGAAGGTGCCTCTGCCCATTTGAGGTCCCTTCCAACCCAAAGCACTCTGTGGTTCCATGAGTCCCACCAGGTCTGTGTCTTGTTTGGCTGTATTTTCAGAGAGGTTTATTCTGTTTCTCTCTCCTGGGAAGGGTCCTCTGATGTGTCACACAACGAAGATGTACAGCACGGACGATGGTGTGCAGTTCCATGCCTTTGGCAGAGTGCTCAGTGGTACCATCCATGCTGGGCAGCCTGTGAAGGTCCTTGGAGAAAACTACACCCTGGAAGATGAGGAGGATTCCCAGATCTGCACCGTTGGACGCCTCTGGATCTCGGTGGCAAGGTATGGAGAGCTCTGGTGCTAGGTTTGTGTGGGAGAGGAGTCACCTGGGAGCTGTTGCTGCCAGGGAAAGGGAGGAGGACAGTGCTGCAAGGGGTCTGAATAGTGATGCTCCTCTGGTTTTAGGTATCACATCGAGGTGAACCGTGTTCCTGCTGGCAACTGGGTGCTGATTGAAGGGGTGGACCAGCCCATAGTGAAGACGGCCACTGTCACAGAGCCTCGGGGCAATGAGGAGGTAACAGAGCAGAGCCAAGAGTCAGGGGGATGGAGCACATCCCAAAAGCTCCAGTGAGGTTTTTTCCCCAGAGGGGACCTTCTCTGCCAAGGTGCCAGGGCACAAGGGATGCTGAGGGACACAAACCAGCTTCCAACACCGTGCCCAACACCAGTGGCCACCTCATGATGCAGACACTCAGCTCTTTTGTCTGCTTCCAGGCTCAGATCTTCCGTCCTCTGAAGTTCAACACCACCTCTGTCATCAAAATAGCTGTGGAGCCAGTCAACCCCTCAGAGCTCCCCAAGATGTTAGACGGTCTCCGCAAAGTCAACAAGAGTTACCCCTCACTTACTACTAAGGTACCTCTGGTGTATGTGTGGCTGTTTGCAGCCCATGCTGTGGGCTGCCTCAGGAGTTTTTTACTCCAGGTTGTTTTGGGGTGGGTGTTTTTTTTTCATGCTGTTGTGGTTGATCTCAGAAATCAGGTGGAAATAAGCAGGAAATTGTAAATCCAGCAGAAAAACACAGAGCTTGCTGTGCCAGGGAAGCAGCTTTGTGTGGGGCACATCAGCATTTTCTGCTTTCCTTGGGGTGCTCTGCTCCTAAGCAGTTTATTTCTCTCTCTACTCTGCCCTGCTCAGGCCCCACCTGGAGTGTTGTGTCCAGTTCTGGGCTCCCTGGGATCAAACAGACAGGGTTCTCCTGGAGAGAGTCCAGCAAAGGGCTATGGAGATGGTTAAAGGACTGGAGCATCTCCCCTGTGAGGAAAGGCTGAGTGAGCTGGAGCTGTTCAGCCTGGAGAGAAGAGACTGAGAGGGGATCTGATCAATGTTTATCAATATCTGAAGGGTGGGACACAGGGGGACATGGGCAGCCTCTTTTCAGTGTCTGTGGGGACAGGACAAGGGGCAATGGCCTCAAGTTGGAGCACAGGGAGTTCCACACCAACATGGGGAAGAACTTTTCCCCAGTGAGGGTGAGGGAGCCCTGGGACAGGCTGCCCAGGGGGTGTGGAGTCTCCTTCTCTGGAGAGATTCCAGCCCCGTCTGGACACCGACCTGTGTGACCTGTCCTGGGGAGCTGCTTTGGCAGGGGGTTGGACCCCATGAGCTCTGGAGGTCCCTTCCAACCCCTGTCATACTGTGATCCTGTGATTTAAAGGCAGTGCTTCCCCAGGGAAGGGCCTGTGAGCAGTGACACTGTCAGCTGAACCCCTGCCTCTGTTTTTCAGGTGGAAGAGTCAGGAGAGCACGTTATCCTGGGGACAGGGGAGCTCTACCTGGACTGTGTGATGCACGATCTGAGGAAGATGTATTCAGAGATTGATATCAAGGTGAGGAAACAAGAGGAGTTTTCCCAGCTGGGGAGGGGGGTTTTGTCCCCCTGTCTCAGAAGAACAGGGAAATAAACCCAGCTGAACGTGTAGCATGGGTTTTGTTGGGTCCTTTTAAAAGGAAAAGGCTGTTAGGATGTAAAAGTAACCTACAGCCTGACTCTGTCACACCATTCTGATTGAAAGCCTGAAAACTGGCTTGGAGTTGGGTGTCTGACCACGTGCCAGCCTTTTCCTGTACTTGGGCAGAACTTTTCATACCTGGAATGAGGTCTAAAGGTTCCTGTCCCCTTTGAGGGAAGGGGATTAGTAAAGCTGCCTGTGCAGACCTCTGTGGTTCCTACACCAGACTCATGAAAACACTGGCAGGTGAACCAGGGTTATTTTTTTCCCCTGTGGATGTTTAAAGGTTTCAAACTGCCTTTTGAAACCCAGAACAGTCCTTGCAACCCTGACAAACCTGTTGTTACTCCAGGTTGCTGATCCAGTGGTGACGTTCTGCGAGACAGTGGTGGAAACCTCCTCCCTGAAGTGCTTTGCTGAGACACCCAACAAGAAGTAAGAGCCTGGGGGTGAGCTGGGTGCTGGGCAGATGAGGGGCTTCACTAGAGACTGGGCTTTGCCCCCTCCAAGGGCTCTGTTCTTGGTGGCTGTTGTTCAGATGAGCCTGAGTCAGCATGCTGCCCTGGCAGCAGCTCTGTGGAGCTCCTCCGTAGCACCTTGAGTCCCAGGGATGTTTCTGTGCTGTGCAGGAACTCTGAGAGCAGAGGGAATAAAGGTGGATCCACATCCTCCTTTCTTTTAGCTGAATTTCCCACCTTCCCAGCAGTTGTGAGGTGCTTCCCAGGCTAGGAGATGTTTTGGGATCCTAGAGCAGGTGCTGAAGAGCCCGGTGCTGCCTTCAGTAACTCCCCAAACTTGTCATGAGCAAAAGCTTTGTCTTCTCTTCCCCATTTATCATCTTGAAATGGACTTTTCTCCTTTCTGGTGGTGCACTGGGGCCTTACAGCCTGGTCTCCTCTTCCTCCCCAGCATGTGTCTGAAGGAGGGAGGGCTGTGAGGGAACATGGGCTGGATAACCAGGGTGAAATCCAGCAGCATGGGGCGTTTTGATGCCTGAATTTTCAGGGAAGATAGCTGTCCCGTGGTTCCCTTGTGGCTTCTGGCTCTCCTTACCCTCCTCCATCCTGGTATCCTTTCTGTGGGAGGCAGCCTCATTTTTGGGGAACAGAAAGGTTCCAGTTTTAGGTCAGTCTCTGAACTGCTGGGCATGTGGAGTGACCTGCTCAGGGGGCAGGTTACTCGCGTGGGTGAGGTTCTCTGAGGCAACATCCCACGGGTGGGACGCAGCGAGCGCCGGCTCTGATAGAGACATATTGCCTGGCCCATGGGCTTCCTTCTGCAGCCTGGACAAGCACTGGACATCTGGCAGGAGGGATGGAGCATCCTGTCCCTTAGCAATCTGCTTCTGGAGACAAACAGGCTTGGGAGAGCAGTTGGTAGACACAGGGGTTGTCTTTACAAGCAAGACAGTAACAGTGAAGGACACGGATGGCTTCATCTCCCTGGCTGTCTGGTTGAGGCAGTGTGCAGTCCCTGGGGTCCTGCCAATTACTCCCATTTCCATCATTCTGTGGACTAATTGCAACTGTCTCTCTTCTCAGGAACAAGATCACTATGATTGCTGAGCCTCTGGAGAAGGGGCTTGCAGAGGACATTGAAAACGAAGTGGTCCAGATAACGTGGAACAGGTAGGAGTCATCTGGGGAGAGCAGGAATCTGCTCAGAGTCAAATCTCTGGGGGAGAAGGGGAATGCTGGGATCTGCAGGGTGCACAGTGTCAGCCAGCAGCCTCCAGGCAGGACTCTGGCTCTGGCATTGCTACTGAAAACTCCAGGAGCTTCTGTCCTGGCACACGCGCTGCGCCAGGCGAAGTGCTGAAGCCATTTCATGCCTGCAGGGAGCTGTGGGGCTGTAAATACCTTGGGGAGCACAGGTCAGATACTTGTTTCCTAAAGTTTCTTCTCTTCTGCTATCAGAAAGAAGCTGGGGGAATTCTTCCAGACCAAATACGACTGGGACTTGCTGGCTGCTCGTTCCATCTGGGCCTTTGGGCCAGATGCCACTGGCCCAAACATCCTGGTGGACGATACGCTGCCCTCAGAGGTGAGAAGCAAGCAGGGGGTTGTGTTCTGGTGAGACCCTTGTCCTGTGGTGCTGAGAGGTGTCTGCTCCTTCCAGCACCTGCAGCATGGTCCTGATGCTTTTGGAGTGTGTGTGTTGGTTTCCTGGATCCCAGGTCTGCTTCTTCCACTGCACTGGCTGGCAAATGGTCTGTTACCTCCCAGGACGTGCTGTTTGGGCCAGTGTCCTCAAAGCTGGCAGCTAAACACCCTGCATTGCTGAAATGTGGGCTCTTCATTTACTCAGGAGCCATGAGAGGGAGGGTTGGGTGTTGGGGGTGTGGGGGGAACATTGTTGCTCTTCTAGGAACTGTTTTTTAAGCACTGGGGTCTGTCTGTCACTGCCTCGTGGTGCAGGTCTGGTCTCTGAAGCTGTCTGTCTGTCTGCAGGTAGACAAGTCACTGCTGGGCTCTGTGAAGGACAGCATTGTGCAGGGATTTCAGTGGGGGACCAGGGAGGGGCCTCTCTGTGATGAATGTAAGTAGGACCAGTGGAGAAATGGAGCTGAGAGGATGGGTGAAATTCATCCCTCTGTGAGGGGGTTGGACCCGATGATCTCTTGAGGTCCCTTCCAACCCCTACAATTCTGTGACTCAAGTGGCTTTGCTGGTGCTATCCCCTGGCAGCTGGTTCCCTTCTCACACCACAGCTGGGGACAGCTCTGGGGATGGGTAACAAGGGAGAGAACAGAACCTCCTGCTTTTTCCTGGCTGCACATGCCACCCAGGCACTGCCCCTTCCCATCTCCCTACAAACTGGGGCCTGTTAGCTGGCAAACCAGCTCCCCCAGACCCTGGCTCTACTCATACATAGTTTGGGTACAGACCACTGGGCACCCTGCAAGACAAGCTGCCCAGCTGGTGTTTGATAGGCAGGGTTAGGACATGACCTTTCCCTGCTGGAATTAGAATTAGGAGAACTTGTGGGGGTGGCTCTGGGCCTTTGGCTGTTTGCTGGGTGTCCCTGGGGAAGCTCAGATGGTGCTGATACAGCAGAGAGAGTCCCCTTTGGGTCACCCCCTGTCATTTCTCCCCCTCCTCAGTGATCCGCAACGTGAAGTTCAAGATCCTGGACGCGGTGATTGCTCAGGAGCCCCTGCACCGGGGCGGGGGACAGATCATCCCCACGGCCCGGAGGGTGGTCTACTCTGCCTTCCTGATGGTGAGCACCAGGCTGGGCATGACAGGCACCAAACCTCCTGCTGCTCCAGCTCCTTTGGGCCCCAGGGAGCGTGGGTTGTGTGTGTGCTGTGCTCTGCTCCAGGGGTGGTGGTTTAAACTGGCTCCTTCATTCATGAATGCTTCCAGTGCCCTCTTACAAGCCATCACCTTCCAGTCTGGCTGGAAACTTGGGTGCAGCTGCTGTGACTCCCCTTTTTTTCCTGCTGTTTGGCTTGCTGGGAAGGGTGGGTGTGTGGGAGAGGGAAGCATATGACTCACAGCCAGGAGGAGACAAGCTCCATTCAGTGTCTGACGTGGGTTTGGGCAGCCGTGGGGCAGCGGGAACCCTTCCATCCCCAGTCGGTCACTCCGTGTGAGTTGCAAACCAGTCTCTGACTCTTACTGGAACCAAATTTTGTCCTCCTGCTGCTGCTGGAGGGTCAGTGGCTTGTGTCCCTTTCTCCCCACAGGCCACCCCTCGTTTGATGGAGCCCTACTACTTCGTGGAGGTTCAGGCTCCTGCCGACTGCGTGTCTGCAGTGTACACGGTGCTGGCTAGGCGGAGGTGAGCTGCCCTCACTGGCTCCAGTGTTCCAAGGCAGCAGCTGCTCACTGGGGATCTGGGCTGCTGGAGACGTTCCCAGCACTGGGTGTGAAGCCAGGGGAGAGGCTGGAACCTGTCTGAGTGACAGCCAAAAGGTTCCTTGGCTGCTCCCTGTGCTGTGTGGGGAGGGATGGCTGGGATCACCCGCAGCGTTTGGTTTGTGTCTGGTGCTCAGTGAGTCTGAGGGGAGAGTGTAGAAAGGGACATGAGGCACCCCCCCTCTGCAGTGCTGTGTCCAGCTCAAGGGTCCCCAGGACAAGGAGGACACAGAGCTGTTGGAGTGAGTCCTGAGGAGCCCTGGAGATGATCCAAGGGCTGGAGCCCCTCTGCTCTGGAGCCAGGCTGGGAGAGCTGGGCTGGCTCAGCCTGGAGAAGAGAAGCTGCTTCTGGGGAGAGCTCCCAGCCCCTTCTCGTCCCTCGAGGGGCTCCAGGAGAGCTGGAGAGGGGCTGGTGCCCAGGGCAGGGAGGGCCAGGCCCAGGGGAACGGCCTTCAGCTGCAGGAGGGGGATGGAGAGGGGCTGGGAGGCAGAAATCCTTCCTGGGGAGGGGGGAGGCCCTGGCACAGGGTGCCCAGAGAAGCTGGAGCTGCCCTGGGATCCCTGGCAGGGTTCAAGGCCGGGTTGGATGGGGCTTGGGGCACCCTGGGCTGGGGCAGGGGGTGTCTGAGGGCCCTTCCCACCCAAACCAGTCTGGGATGCTGTGACATATACAGGAAGGCTGATCTTTTGACATGTTGGCAGAGGCCACGTGACACAAGATGCTCCGATCCCAGGCTCCCCTCTGTACACCATCAAAGCCTTCATCCCAGCCATCGACTCCTTTGGGTTTGAGACAGACTTGAGGACCCACACGCAGGGACAAGCCTTCTCACTCTCTGTCTTCCACCACTGGCAGGTGAGTCTGTGCCCCAGTGAGATGGGGAGGGGGAAGAGGCATGAGGTGGGATCAGGCACCATGTAGGTGCTCTCAGTGCAGTGCCACAGCTCAAGCAGGGCAGGACAACTGCCTACAACAGGTAGCATCTCACCTGGGCAGCCTTTGTGTGCTACCAGAAGCCAACAGCTTCATTCTAAGTCCCATTACCCTGTGCCCTAGTGAGGGAGCGCTGCCTGCTGCTGCTTGCTGTGCCTGAGGGGTTGTCAGTGCCTGGAGAGAGGACATCCTCCTCCAGGAGAAGGGAAACTGGGTGTGCTGGGTGCTCCACAGCTTGGGGAGCAGTGGGCTGGCAGCAGGGCTGGGACTTGTTGGTGTGCTGTAAGACAGGGGTGCCATGCTTTGGCTTTGCCTCTCAGAGAAGGTGTTTTTAACCTCTGGCAGCCAAGGTTTGGGACAGAACACTGTCCTCCAGCTGATTCCTGCTGGGAGAGAACCAAGTCTTGTGGGAGCTACTGCACCCTACAGCCTGGTGGGAGCAGCAGCCACCGCCTGAACCCAAGAACTGGCCTAAGGGTCACGCTGTGAAAGCCTGAAGGTGGCTCTGAGGGGAAAATGTGCCTGATGCCTGGAGAGGGCACTGCTGCTGGGCACCCACGGGGGAGGTTCTGCTTAGCAGGGGTTTAGAGGTCTTGGGATACACGGGCAGGTGGGAAAGGGGGGATGTGTTCTTGGCTTGGGTTAGTGACACCGTGTTTGGGACTTCTCATAGGGGGTGATGTGAGAGCCCTTCTGTGCCAGGAGAACAGATGGGGTGTCAGGGCTGTCACACCAAGACTGGGGGTGTCCACGGGGCCCAGGAGGGTTTCCTGTTGTAATTCAGTCTCTTTGGAGGTTGAACCAACCCCCAGCATCGCTCTCACAGCCCAGCCCTGTGTTTTAGATTGTGCCTGGTGACCCCTTGGACAAGAGCATCGTCATCCGGCCCCTGGAGCCCCAGCCAGCCCCACATCTGGCCAGAGAGTTCATGATCAAGACCAGGCGTAGGAAGGTATGTCAGGGAGTAACCAGCGTCTCCCTGTCTGTCTGCACCAGCAGCCCAGCTGCTGTGGTGTGGTCCCTGGGGCAGGTGACATCCCCTCTGTGTTCCCAGAGTGGCCCAGTGTCCTTTGGGCCCCAGGACTCCCCTCGCTGGCATCACCTCCAGCCAAAAGTGGGGTCCTGCAGCATTGCTGTACCCTGCTCCCTCCCCAGCCCCTCTGACCTGATTTAATCAGTTTGTCCTGTAGAAAAAGCAGCAACTGGGGCCCTGCTGGTGTTCCTGAGCCTTGCTGAGGGTTGGAGGGGCACTGGGAATCAGGCTCCCTTTTGGGAGGGCAGAGAGCTGACAGGTTGGCTCAGCAGCAGCAGCCACATGCTGCTGTTAGATGTCTTCAAGCTGCTGGATCCTCTGCAAATTCGTCTGCCTCCTCTGGAGCCCGAAACCATGTCTTGCTGTGGGACACCAGGGCTTTTTGGTGGGATCTCTGCTGGGATGGCTGCCTGGGATGGCAGAGGGATAACCTGTGGATTTGCCATTACCCTGCAGGGCCTGAGTGAAGATGTGAGCATCAGCAAGTTCTTTGATGACCCCATGTTGCTGGAGCTGGCCAAGCAAGATGTTGTTCTCAACTACCCCATGTGAACGTGCTGCCCCAGCCTGAGGGCAGCCCTGAGTCCTGGCTGGTGTCTGTCTGTCCTTCCCCATCCCTGCTTGCCCAGCCCTGGCTCCTGGCCGCTCCTCTGGATGCCCTTTGGTGGCTGTAGCAGCCTCCCCAGCTGGGTGCTTGGGACCTGCCCCGTGTAGGGAGCAGCCCTGGGTGCTGATGCTCTTTTGGGTTATGACTCTTCAGGTGGGGTGGTCTCCAGGCTGCTCTCTGGGCACATGGACTGTCCCCTGCTGCCCCCCAGCAGCGCCCATCCCGTGTCAGGACTGCGAAGGACCGAGCATCTGGGCTTTGTGCTGACCCCCTCCTGGCTTCCAGGGGGGGTTGGCTTAGGCAAAGCACCTCTTTGGGCAGCTGAGGAAGGAGGGGGGGTGCTGGGGGGGGGATGCTTCTCCCCTCAGGAGAAGAGGCAGGTGTGGCTTTTCCCTGTTTTTTATGGCTTTTGTTGAACCCTCATAAACGTTTAGTACAAAGTTCCAGCTGGGATTTGGTGTGATGGTGGGAGAGAAGGGAGGGGTGGGAGACACTCAGCCTCCTCCAGTGCTTAGAGCACCCCCAGTGTCCCCAGCTCCAGCCCCCATTTCCCCCTGTCTCCCCCCACAGGCTCCATGTCATCCCCCCCAGCCCTCCTGGTCCTGCTTGCCCTCGCTCACGGAGCAGCCGAGTCCCATGCTGAGATCTCCAGCCTCTCTCCATCGGTCTCAGGCTCTGTTCTCACCTCTGGGAACCTGCCCCAGAGCCCCCCTGTGCTCAGAGGGGCTCAAGAGGGCTTGGGGAGGGGCACACAGCACCCCAGGGGCAGAAGGTAAAAGCCTCCCCTCTCCTTCCTCAAACCTCCCAGCTGTGGATGGAAACTGGGAGGCACTGGGAGATAGGAAACAGCCTCTGGAATGAGTGGCCAGCCCTCCCGCAGGGTGCTGGCTCTGCGGATGGGTGGATAAGTGGGGGTCAGTGCTGGCCAGGGAGGGGTTTGGGGAGGGGGAAGGGTTTCCTGCTGCTGCCCCATCCCATCCGCCCAGCTGGAGGGCGCAGGGGGCTCCAGCCCTATCTCCAGCCCCAGCCTTTCCTGCCGGGCAGTGCCGGGAGCTTCCCCACTGCCTCCCCCTGGGCTGAAGTGGGGCTCAGGCCTGCCCTGTGCAGGGCAGAGCCGCCTGCCCACAGCCTTCCCGGGGTGCTTTTTGTCTCCCAGTACAGCCCAGCACTTAACTGGGGACCGGGCCAGGCATCTCCCAGAGCTGCAGCAGGGTCAGTGCCCCCAGGGCCAGCAGTGTGCTCAGTGCAGCACAGCACGTCCCGGGGCTCAAGGGGAGGTGACCCCAGCGCTGGAGCTGAGCACTTGGCTGCTCCATCCCCTCCCAGGGAGGGGGTTTGTCACACGAAGGGGACATCCGCCATCATTCCCAGGGTGGCTTTGATCCCAGCCCCCCCTGTCTCCAGGGACAGTGGGGCCTGGGGTGCAACCCTACGCCCATGGGCATGGGTGCTGGTTGCTCTTGACCTCTGGAGAGCAGGACCGTGGGGTGCAGTGCCTGATGGGTCCCCATGGCTCCGGGCATCGCCCCGGCTCTGTCGCCCTGGGGGGGATGGCAGGATGCGGCCCGGGCAAGGCGTGGGAATGAGCGGGTTCCCACGCAGGCACTTCCCAGCAGCTGGAAAACGCTGACCCACGGCAGGGCCCGAGTGAGCTCCCCCAGCCCACGCCCGGGTCCCGCGCGCACGGGGTGGGAATTTTCCATGGAAACGGCTCTTCCCTGGGAACGGGGGCTGCACGCAGAGGGACCCTGACCCCCTGCCCCTCCATGGGGCTGGAATTGCCCCCTTCCCCGAGCAAAGGGTGCCCGGGGGGGTGGGGGGGTGTGGGTGCCCTCCCGGGGGCTGTGGTGAAGGTAAACTGAGGCACGCTGGCACGGGAACGGTTTGTTCGCGAGGCGGGGGCTGGGGAGGGGGGGGGGATCCATCCTTGTCACAGCTTCATCGGGGCTCAGCACGAGTGACGCCAGCCTGGCCCTGGCCTCCCTGACGTCACCGCTCCCTCGGGGACGCGCCGGCTCCAGCGCGGAGCTCCCGCGGGTTGAGCCCCCCCGGCCCCGCGCTGACCCCGCAACTCCCCGGCCCGAGGGCTCTCAGCCCCCCCACCCCCAACCTCCCGCCACCGGGACTCCCCCCCCTCCCCCGCCCCCCGGGCCCCCTCCGCGTGCTGCCAACCGGGGGCGCGCGCTGGGCGGCACGTGGCGCCGGGGCCGGGTGGGTGGGTGGGCTCATATTAGGGGGGGGGGGAAGGAAAGGAGGAGGTTGCGCATGCGCCCCGCGCCCCCCGCCCGGGCTCGGTGGGCCCGCCGCGGCGGCGCGTGGGGGCGGCCGAGGGGCCCCGCGGCGACCATGGGCTGGAGCCGCGCGGGGCGGCGGCGTGAGTGGGGGGCGGCGGCGGGACAGAGTGAGGGGCTGGGGGCGGTGGGACGGGGCGAGCGGCCGCGGGGCTGGGGGGCGGCTCTAGGGGGGTGGTGGGATGGGGGGGGCGGCTCTAAGGGGGTGGTGGGATGGGGGGGGGGCGGCTCTAAGGGGGTGGTGGGATGGGGGGGGGTGCGGCCCTGAGGGGGCTGAGCGGGAGTAAGAGCGGCTGAGGGGAGGCGGCTGAAGGGCCGCGGGGGGCTGAGGAGAGGCGGGAGCTCGGAGGGAGCCGCGGGCAGCCGGGCGCTTCGAGAGGAGGCGGGAACGCCAGCAGGGCCGGGCGGGAACCCGAGGGGCCCCGAGCCGGGAGCAGCAGCCGCCGCCGTGGCCGCCCGCCCGCCCGCCCTGAGGTGCCGGTCGCTCCCCCGCTGCCGGCTCCGTGCCCCGCGCTCCAGCGGGCAGAGCCGGGCCGAGCCTCGGGTCCCGCCGCGGGGAAGGGGCGTGCGGGGCCCGGCGGCTCCGGCGCGCTTCTCCCCAACGCTCCTCGCCGCTTCCCGGCGCCGGTAGCACGGAGCCTTCGGGGCTGTTCGCCCCCGGGGGGGACGTGTGGCTTCTCCCCCTCAGTCTGGTCTTAGCTCCGGGTCCCAGGTTAGTTTTGGCGTTCAACTGGCCTGGGCACTAAGCTGGGCAGGGGCAGAGCAGATGTCCGGGGAGAATCCTTCCCTGAAGGAGCTGTGGGGCTGTGGCACAGGGAGGGGGCTGAGTCCTCGCCCCGGGGTGTGTTTAACAGACGGGGAGATGAGGTGCTCAGGGATATGATTTAGCACAGGGCAGGAACGATTGGACTCGGGGATCAAAAAGCTCATTTCCAACCCTGTGACTCTGTTTTCTTGGCTGGAAGAGGCCCCAGCGCTGCCCCACCGCAGTGAAGCTGCCTCAGCCATCCCGGCTCCCCAGCCATCCCGGCTCCTGAGCCATCCCAGCTCCTCAACCATCCCGGCTCCTGAGCCATCCCGGCTCCTCAGCCCGGGCAGGACAGGACGGTGCTTGGACACCCCGGAGCGCTCAGGCCATGGCAGCAGATGCTGTTGTAGCACCAAGATGAGCCGAGAAATTGGCATCTCTTTGCTCAGATCAGTGTTTATAACGCTGCTGGTAGCCTGGGTGAACCCTATCTCTGGCTACCCAGGGCTGTGGCAGTGTGGTTTGGCATTTCCCTGCGCCCGACCCAAATTCAGAGCTGGAGGAGAGGAAAGAGCCCACTGCCTGCACTGGGCAATGGAAGTTCTGGCCTCTCATGGGCCCAACTTTCACCCTGGTGTAAAACTCCCCAAGAACAATGTTTATACAGTTGATTTTAGTGTCTTTTTAGGAGGGGAGGTGGGTGGATGGTGGTTTTTCTACGGGTAGGAATTAGTTCGGCTTCTTTCTGGTCGCTGCGACTTTGCTTCCCAGGGAAGCGCTAATTTGGTCAAATTGATTACAAATAGGAGACAGTGCATGGCGATTTAATTAGGGCATGGGCCTGCAGTATGGATTCCCCAGCAACAGTTGGCAGCGCCGGGTTCCGCTCTTGCGCTGGGTGCTTAGTTAGCAGTTAGAAACAAGAGGAAGAACAAACCCCCCTCACGTCTGACAGGCAATTGATTATTCCTGTTGTTATTTCCCTGCCTTACTGCCCGCCCTGAGCCAAGGATAATTGGGAAGGAAAGACAAATCTGCCCCTTTCTGTTAGAAATGTGTTCCGTGGTGATGTTCAGCAGACAGCCCCTCAGCCTGGGCACCAGGAGCCACCTTTCTCCAGGGCATTTAAAAGGGGAAATCTGCTGTTTCCTGGCTGGGCTTGTGATTGGGAAGACGAAAGGTGCCTTTTGCTGTGGGTTTTGTTCCTCCTGAGTCCAAAGTTACGCTTGTGCTTTCCTGGGGGAACAAGCAAGCGCTGTTCAACCCAGCAGGATGTGTAGGGATTTCTGCAAGGACTATAGAAGCAGGGGGGTAATTTGAGCCTTATTGTGCTGTTCCTTGTTCTCCCCCTGTGACTGCAAACAGCTGGAAGTCCCGTATTTCCAGCAATCCTAAAATTAACCCCGGTGTTCCTGCAGCTCTGACCAGGCAGGAGTGGGTGGTGGGGGGGGGGGGTTGGGGTGATGTTTGTTTTCCCTCTCGCGTCGCGCTGGTGACTGAAGCAGATCCAGAGGGCTTTGGTGGTGGGTGGGGTGAACCGTTACATATCTTCCCTGCCTGACGAATGCGCAGGCTGCTCAGTGTCCGTCCTTCTCCCTGGTCAGCAGCGAAACCTAACGAGGAGCCGACCTCCTGATGATTAAAGCTGAGGTAGAGTAGCGTGACCACAGGGGTTTCCTGCGCTGGCGGTGCAGCCGGGGATGCTTGACAGCTCTGGGGGGCTTCTGGTCATGCCTGCGGCGGGTGAGGAGGCGAGGGAAGGGGGTGAGGAGGTGAGGTAAAGGGGGTGAGGGGCTGGGAGCTGAAGCTCAGGTGGGTTGGGGTTGGTGGGGAGCTGAGAGCAGGCAGCGTGGCTGCGTGCTCTGCGGCGCTTGTGCTGAGCGGGGCTGGCTGCCCCGCGAGTGTTCCGGTGGCTCCTGGTAAAGAGAGCGACCCCTCCACAGCTCTGGAAAGGGTGACTCTCCTGACACTTTGGAACTGGAAAGGGAGAGGCTGGGGCAGGCCAGAACAAGGGAGGGATGTTAGTGTGTGTGTTTGACACGTGCTGGGAGGTTTGTGTTTTGCATCACATGAAACTTCGTTTACAAGGCTCATCCCTGGTTTTCCTGCTGTGCTGGAAAGGGGTTCGGCTGCTGTTTGGTGTGGCTCTTTGGGTTCATCTCTCATCCTTGCTCTGGCCTCTGAAACTGGCTTTATGGAGTTCCAGATCAGCTGAAACTGTGAAAAGTGATTAAAAAGTACTAATGACTGGCCGTGGGCGAATGGAGGTGACAACCTTTAGCACTTCTAGCACTAACACTGTGTTACCACTGATGTGTTGGGCTATTGAATTACTGCTGAGAGGCAACATTTCAGTTCAAAAAAAGAAAGTGGCTTCTTAACTGATGACAAAATGTTAGGTTTTGGGGGGTTTTAAAGGTCCTTGTGCATGGTTATAAAGGAGGAATTGTCACCAAATACCTGCTTTCTGGATGTTTTCCACTGGTGCTCTTTCTTCCCCCTTCTTTAATGGTTATTTTTCACATCCAACTCATCACAGGGAACTTTGATGCGCTGCGTGTGTCAGGAAATAGCTGCAGACAGTTGAGCTTGTGGGCTTGAGAGCCCAGCAGCCTGCTCCAAACCAGCCCTGAGAGAGGGTCAGAAAATGTGCTGACACTGAGGGCTTCCAGCGGCCCCATCTGTCCATCCCTGAGCAAAGGGAGAGTTCAAACTCCTCTGTGGCGGTGTGGTGGGGACAGTGGTGTGGTGGCACAGCGGTGTGGCACAGCAGCCATCGGATGCTAGGCCAGCTCAGACCAATATTAAGAGATTAGCAGAGATTTTAGTGCATCCTGAGGAGTTTTAATTGCAGCCACGGGGTTTTTCTGAGGACGTTTCTGTGCTTTAAAAGTTCTGGGAGTTGTGTTGCAGAGGTGAAACTTTACTTAAAGGTTTCTCTGGCTGTCTGTGGCTTTGTAGCTGGCAGGGGCAGGGTTCAGCAGGAGGATCCCTATGAATTTTGGAATCAAACAGCTGATGGAGAGCTTGTGATTAATTTTTACCACGCAGACTTGTTGATTTAGTAACCTACTGACTGCCAGCAGCTTCTGAGAGTCCAACCCCCCCCCAGGCTCTCCTAAAGCATCGCTCCTTGCTGAGCCAAGGAAGAGGTCCAGTGCAGTTGTGCCTGCAGCTGTAGATGTAACTCAGCCCCTCAAGACCAACAGAACAACCTAGAGATGCTGTCAGGAGTCGTTTCATCCTGAAAGCACCGTTGCTGGGTATGTTATGGGCTGGGGTACAGAACACCCCCTGCCTTGGCTGCCTTGCAGGCACTAGTGGCATGGCTGATGCTGCTTTTTCTGACCAAGTCACGATGCTGGAGGATGTATTTTAATCTCAGGGAGGTCCCAGCACTGCTGCTAGAGCACAGTGGGGTGCTGTGAGCCAGGCACAGGGGATCTCCAGTAGCCTGTGCTCATCAGGTTGAATTCTGGTGATTGTCCAACATCCTCCTTGCAGTCATTTGTACCTGTGAGGGGCCATGTGGCTGAGGAAAAGAGCTGTAAAACCAGCCTGCAGCCTGGCTGTTAGCATTGGGGCAGGAGGAAGGAGGAGAGTTTGTGGGTTTTCCCCCAACTCCACTTCAGGTTTTCACCACCTTTGGTTTTTTAAACATGGGCAATGCAGAGGGAATCACAGCCAGTACCTGGATTATGCCTTTACCCTCCTGGCACAGGCAGGATTCCCTGGGTAGTGGCACAGGCTCTGACACAGAATGAGAGTTACACAGTTGGAGTAAAATCCATGGTGGATAATAGCCCCCTTTGTTGTCTGGCAGCTCTGAGGTCACAGAGAACAGTGCTGTTGTCTCATTAGGAGGAAGGTGATGCTTTCTTCCCACCCCCTTCCCAGCTTTTGTTTGTTGAGCTGCCACTCCACAAAAGTCTGTGCTCCAGATGGATTTATTTCTAATAAATCCTTAATAAGAAGGAAATCATTCCTCTGGAAAAAGTTCTGTTCATCCTCCCTTACTCTGAGTTTGCTGTACTTCCACACTGCTGACCTGTGTGGGGAAACAGGACCCTTCCCAGCATCCCTGCCTCCCTCAGTTACAGCTGTGCCTCTGAAAACTGGTCCCCAGACTGCAGCCTGATCAGCCCCTCGAGGGTGGCCACCCCCACGCAGGGAAACGATCCCTTCACTGTGCTTCCTGAGTATCTTATCGCAGAACCCCGCCTCATTATCAGCTTTTCCAGCTGGTCTTTGCACTTCCCACAGGAGAGGAATTCCACCAGCCCTCAGTGTAGCCATGGAATGATGCCTTGTGCTTCCTTTTGACTCGAGCTGTGGTTAATAATGGTCAAATTCTATTGAATCCCCTTTTGCTCTGTGTGCTGTATCACTTGATGTCTAAATTCTCTCTTTGGGGGGGGAAAACCCCTATTTTTTTAAATGCCTGAATGACCTCCTCGCTGCCTGTTCCTCGGTGTGGGTTTGGTAGGCTGTTTGCTTCCTCTTAAAAGCCTTGAAAATGAATTTATCTTCAAGATGCTCCTTGGAGAGGAAGAGGGCATGAGGGTTTCTGACCCCCTCGTACTGTAAATGTGACTTCTTATCGCTCTTTGGGGTCGTACCATGGGATTCTTCCCAAAGCCTGAGCTGCCTTTGGGCTCCTCACCATCTGAAGGACATGGAGGTCCTGGAGCGAGTCCAGAGAAGGGCAACCAGGCTGGGGAAGGGGCTGGAGGGCAAATCCTCTGAGGAGCAGCTGAGGGAGCTGGGGGTGTTGAGCCTGGAGAAGAGGAGGCTGAGGGGAGACCTTCTCCCCACCTCCACTGACCTGCCAGGAGGGTGCAGAGAGGTCTCTTCAGCCAGGGGACAGGAGATGGGACAAGGGGAAATGGCCTCAAGCTGCCCCAGGGCAGGGTCAGAGCAGATGGGAGGGAAAAGTTCTTCCCTGAAAGAGTTGTGGGGCTGTGGAACAGGCTGCCCAGGGAGGGGCTGAGTCACCAACCCTGGATGTGTATAACAGAGGGTAGATGAGGTGCTCAGGGATCTGGTTTAGCACAGGGCAGGAGCAGTTGGACTTGGTGATCTAAAAGGTCTTTTCCAACCTGGTGATTCTGTGAAAACAGGGATTTAAGGTGAAAGTTCCTGGTTAAACTGACATCTGGCTGTGACGTTACTGGGTGATTTCTGGGGAAAGAGAAACTGAGAGGGAATGTTGAAGTAGAAAGCAATCTCTTGACCTTCTGCAGACCTAGGTGCCTGCTCCATGCCTCAGTATTGCTTAAACAATTTCCTAATGATTGCATTTCAGAGAAGAACCCGGGGCTTTAAGTAAACCACACAGGTTACAAGGGTTTCTGACTCCATAAATAAAAAGCTAAATTTGGAAAAAGGGAATAGTGTATTTCTGGACAAAACTGTATTAAGGGAAATGTGATGGAAAAATTGAGTCAGATGAGCTGATGTACGAGGCATTTCCCTCTGGAGTCACTGGGCTGAAAAATGGTTTATATGCCTAAACTTGAACAGATGCCTCAACACACACACACACACACACACACACACACACACACACACGTGTACAACCCCCCCCCATGGTTTAATATTAGCAGTCTGTTCATACCACTGTGATTAATTCACAAACCAGCCTGTTTCAGTCTCTTTACCGGGGGCTATGGGGTATTTCCAGATCATCCAGGTACTTAAGCCCGTGCCCAGCCTCAGATATGCCAGCAGCCTGGTTGTCAGCTGGGTTTCTCTCAAGCCTGACGTTAGGCGTGTGCTTAAATGACTCCCTGACCTGGGATTTACATTTTTTTACACAGGAGTGGAAGGATTTCTCCCCCATTACCTTGCTTATATGACAATCCGTGGAGCCAGCCAGCTTTTATGCCTAAATAAGGCTGTGGTACCAGCTTTCAGCTCTTCCAGATGTTAGTTCCACCTTTTTAGTTAGAAATTAGTCAGGGAATGATTCCGGGTGCGTGAGCCTGACCCTGGTTAACATGGGGTTGAAGTTCTAAGTGAAGACACATGTATGGATAATGAGCAGGTTGTGCCTGCTGTTCCTTTCAGTGTGAGTGGTGTATTTGGGGGTGCTGGAGAGGGGACCCCCAATAATTGCCTTTTATTAATTATTTTTCCTTTGAGTGTTCAAAGGAGTCGGGCTCCTCAGCACAAGAAGGACATTGAGGTCCTGGAGTGTGTCCAGAGAAGGGCAACCAGGCTGGGGAAGGGGCTGGAGGGCAAATCCTCTGAGGAGCAGCTGAGGGAGCTGGGGGTGTTGAGCCTGGAGAAGAGGAGGCTGTGGGGAGACCTTATCCCGCCTCCACTGACCAGCCAGGAGGGTGCAGAGAGGTGGGGGATGGTCTCTTCAGCCAGGGGACAGGAGATGGGACAAGGGGCAATGGGCTCAAGCTGCCCCAGGGCAGGGTCAGAGCAGATGGGAGGGAAAAGTTCTTTCCTGGAAGGGTTGTCAGTGCCTGGAACAGGCTGCCCAAGGAGGGGGTTGAGTCACCTTCCCTGGGTGTGTTTAAAAAAGGGTAGATGAGGTACTCAGGGATGTGGTTTAGCATAGGACAGGAATGGTTGGACTCGGTGATCTTAAAGGTCTTTTCCAACCTTGTGATTCTGTGATTCCCTGCAGTGTTCCCCTGCACCATTAATCTGCTTTCCAGGGGTGGTTTTATTTCTCTTGTAGGTAGCTGTGCACAGTGCTTCCTCTTCTGAGCATCCCCTCAGCTGGAGCTGGTTCTTTTTCCCCTTTGCTTTTCCCCATTGAGCCAAGCCCGTGAAGGAATGTGGGTAAAATGACTTCTGGGTCTAAACCTGAGGACAGTCAGCTGAACACACAGCTTGTGGGATGAAGGACGATGCTCATGGTGTGGGGACACAGTGACTCCTGCTCGCGGTGATGTCCCAGCGTCGGATGCTCGTGAGCGGTGCAGCCACCCCAGACTCGTGTGTGATGAATCCTCACGGGTAAAGTTCTTTATCTCTCTCCTGCTATAAATAGTAGAGAGCCTGGGAGAGAGAGATTCCTTGTGTGTGGATGGTTTCTGTGCTGCCTCAAGGGCGAGTTGCTGACTCCTTGCTCATGCCTGAAGCCTCGCTGTGTTAAGGGTTCAGGGACAGAGCTCACCAGCACAGCCTGGGGTTGGGGTGAATTGTGGGGTGGGGGGGCTGGCCCCAGTGCTCAGCTGGTTTTAAATGGTGTAAAAATAAAAATCAAGGTTCTTTATCCATGTGTCTTGCAGGTGTGCAGCATCTCCTCCCCAAAATCTCCTCGTTTCCATGTGGTTGAGAAGTGACTGGGGTTTAATTACGGCTGGCATCCGTTTACAAGTCACTTAGTTGGAACTGAGTAACTTGTTCAAACAGACTGTTTTTAAAAGGAGAAGAGTTTTCCTAGTGGAAACTGATTCCTGGGATAGTAAAAAAGTAAATGAAGTGGAGGTGTCTGGGAAGAAGCATGTGGGGATCTTCCACGTAGCCCCACGGAAATGATCTTCTTTATTCTTTATTATTTTTTAATGGCTTCAACTTGGAGCACAGGGAGTTCTGCACAAACATGGGGAAGAACTTTTCCCCAGTGAGGGTGAGGGAGCCCTGGGACAGGCTGCCCAGGGGGGTGTGGAGTCTCCTTCTCTGGAGAGATTCCAGCCCTTCTTTGGACACCGACCTGTGCGCCCTGTCCTAGGGAGCTGCTTTGGCAGGGGGGTTGGACTCAGTGATCTCTTGATGTCCCTTCTGACCCCTAATGATTCTGTGATTCCCTGGTTCACATAAAGTCTTTGCTCCTTCTGTGCTGTGTACTTGAAACATGCAGCTCTGTGGTGATGCCCTGATCTGTATTCCTCAGCTGCTCCGCCTCTCTCCGCAGTCCGGCGTGGAGCTGAATCGATCGGGGTGTCTGGAAGCCCCGGTCCCTGGAGGATGGTGCTGGGGAGGTATTGACAGGAACAAATTGTTGCCGCCCTTCAAGTGTGCTGATGGGCTGCGACTTGTCTCATGAGTAAACACTGAATCCCCACCTCCTGCAGCTTATGATTCCTAACCTCAGGTACCAGGTTTTGTTCTTCTGGCTTCTCTTAGCACCTCTCTTCTGGCTGACAGCCGAGCAGGCTCTTCCCGTGGCCCCTGGAGCAGACACTGGCTCCTTTGGAACAGCCCCACTGGGTGCACTGGGCATCCACCTAGTCTATGATCCTGGTTCTGGCCCTGGCTTGAGTGGGGCTACGCTGAAAGCACAGGAGAGGCACGTTTGAAACCCCTCTCAGCAGTCAGGCTGCTCTGTGCCGCGAGGCTGTTGAGGGAAGCACTGTCCCCACCATTCACAGGGTGCCCAGAGAAGCTGGGGCTGCCCCTGAATCCCTGACAGGGTTCAAGGCTGGGTTGGATGGGGCTTTGGGCACCCTGGAATGGTGATGGGGGGTGTCCCTGCCCGTGGCAGGGGGACACAGAGGGGTCTGAAAATTGCTGCTGATTTTCATGGTCTGTGTTGATGGTTCTGATCAAGCACTTGGCCCTGCAAAGCAGGCAGTGGGCAAGACATGACCTGTCTGCTGAAGTGTGCTGGCCTTTGTGGGACAGGAGCTTCTCAGAAGTTGGTTGTGGCTGCCCTCAGAAGGAGAACTGCCAGTTCATGTGCATGTTCTCCCAGCTGGGGTGATGGAGCGAAGGGAGTTCAGCAAGCGAGCGCTTCGGGTCTCATCCCAAGGGGGTGTGGAAGAGAAGTCGAGTCCTTGATGCTCTTCAGTAGTCAGGTTGCTGTTGGGGAAGACAGTGGGCCTGTTGGCAACCTGACTTTCAGTTCCTTATTTCATTTTTCCCAACAAAAACTCTGCAGAGTGAATTTCTGTGTGTGTGTTTATAGGCTGCATTTTACTTTTGGCAAAATAAAGCTGTTGAGCCTCCTGCTGAACTGGAGCTGGAGTGAAATCTCAGTGCCAGCGTAGCAGTCGGCACTGATTTACTGCCCTCCTCCTCTCAAAACAAACTGTGCTTAAAACTGGTTTCCTGACACAAAGCTCTCCAGTTATTGCTGTGGTTTAAGAGCACTTAAGAGAAGTTGAAGCAGCCGGGCCAGCGTTTGGCCCAAGAGCAAGTATTGACTATCTATTTTATTTACAAGCCGTTCACATGAGTGTTTGAGGCTTGTGTGTGAAGCAAACACCGTGCTTAGTTCCTTCTGACTCTCATAATATGGTGGTGGGTGAATTAGGTGTTCATCCCCACTCGACTGTACCCAGTGAGAGCCCTTTGACATACAGGAGCCGACAGAATTGCTCTCTTTTGGCTTCTCTCTTCTTTCCCAAAATGGCTCTGAGAGTGATATTTGGGTCAGCTGCCTCCAGAGTGTCATTTTCTTTTGACACTCATCCCTCTGAGCGTAGAGGAGGAGCCCGGTGGGGAAAGGCTGCGGCGCTGTTGGCTGCGGCGGCATCGGGAGCCGTTAAAGGGGTGTTGTGGTTATCGGGACCGCTCGTCGCAGCGAGGCGCAGGACCCTCTCCGATGCCTGACTGAAGCGGCACGTGTGGCCTCCCCCAGACCTCGCTGCGAGGGATGGAGGTACCAGGTGAGCGCACGGGGCTCCAGCGCATCCAGAGGCTGCTGCTCTCCAGCAGCAAGTGGCCCTGGGTGGCTTTGCGGGGGTGTGACACACCTTGGTACTTGTGTGTTCTCCCATTTGGACCAGAGGCCCTTTTGGGTCTGTCTGGGGGAAATCCCAGGGTTTTTTCCCTTCTTTTCTTGCTGCAGCACTGTGGGGCTGGGTGTGGAAGAGCCCAGCTCTCAGTCCGATATGTCAGGTAGGGCATCTTCATCCCTCTGTGCTTTGAGAGCACGAGTGGTTCTCCCTCCTCCCCTGCCTGTCTCCAGGCACAGCGCTCCGGGCTGGGCTGGGCCTGCCTGCAGCAGTGCTGTCCCAGAGTTTGAAGCTGGATGCCATCCCACAGTTTCCTTCCTTTTGCTGTTCACAAACCAGTGAGCAGGTCCTGAAATGAGCTGAATCTGTGGGGTTCCTTGGCAGTAACCCCAACCCCGCGCTCCCTCACGCTCCGATGCTTTGGGGGGCTGTTGGTCACTTCATACCTGCCTTTGTCATCATCCCCACTGCTTTTTTGCCATCCTTACCCTTCTGTTGCCTGTATTTGATAAAATAACTGCTGGGAACACGGGTTTGATAAGCAACAGTGCAATATCTGTGATAACACATCATGTTTATACCACGCTGACAGTCGTGGAACTGCACAGGGTGTCTCAGGGTGGCTACGTGGCAGCAGTCCTGCTTTTCTGAGGCAGTTGTCCTGTGCTGTGGACAGTCTTAGGTGGCAGTGTCACTCGTCGGTGTATTTCAAGTCCCTGTGACTTGTCCCTCCTGGATAACTCTCCTTCTTATGGGAAAAATGGCTTTGCTGCTCTTGTCCCAGACTGGCCTTGGTGGCACCCAGGGAATGGAGATGGGTGCAGATGGAAGCACGGGGAGTTCCACTGGAACCTAAGAAGAACTTTGTGTGCTGTGGGTGTTGCCAGCCGTAGGAACGGGTGTCCCAGAGAGCTTGTGGAGTCTTTGTCCTCAGAGGTATTTAAAATGTTTCTTAGGGTGATGCCTTTGGGAAGGAGGGAACCCAGGGGCTAAGCATCCTCAGATGTACAGGTAAGGTGATGAAGTAAAGGGGTGGTTCTCTTGGAGGTGTCGCAGCGTCAGGCTTGCAGGGCATTTGGTGTGGTTGATCTCTGAAGGATTCTGACAAGTGGTAACGCTTGGTGTGTCTGAACGAGGGGTTGGGAGCCCTGAGCATGTGGTGTCTGATCAAATGGGTGTCTAGTTTGAGCCAGCTCTGACAGGGATCTTGGTGTCTGGGAGATGAGTGCTGTATGTGATCATCTCCTGGGAAGCTCTGCAGGACCCGCTTGCTGTGGAGTAACGGGAACCAACAGCTCACAGTCAGGGGTGTTTGCTGGACCTGAATCCATCCTTGAGTCTTCCTTGAGGATACCCTCCTGATCTTTGGATTTTCATACAGTGGCTTTAGTTGGAAAAGACCTTAAAGATCATCAAGTCCAACCAGCCCTACTGGGCCTGACACCAGACCATTTTAAGGGTATGAATACCAGTCCCTGGCCACATTGGCCTGCGGTCCGAGACCTCGGGTCTTGGTTGAGCACTTGGCCTTGCCAGCAGTGTTGTGTTTTCTCCAGTGTGGCCAAGCTTCAGATTCAAACTCACTGAAGAAAATAAAAGGCCCTTTTACCTACCCTGTAATTCCCTGTTTTCAGTGCCCTGCCATGCCATGCAGTGAGAGTTCTGCATGTTACAGAACAAGCACAGCAACAGCAGGGCCTGTGTCTGTAGGTCCTGCTGCACCTGCCAGTGCTGCAGGAAGCCAGTTCATATAGGAGCAACATATAGGAGAACCAGCCAGGCTTGGTAGGGTTAAACCTTATTGTAGAGAGATGGGTTTAAGTGTGTGAGACTAGAGAAGAGAACTGGGTGAGATGGGCCTGGAGAGCTCAGGCAGAGCTCACTCCCGGGTTGGTTTTGAGCTCCAGTGTAGCAGCTCTTTGCTGGTTGAGATGTCCCTAACCTGTGTGAAGGGAGAGGGGCTCAGTCCCAGTCCTGTGACCCAGGTTTGGTATGATCCCATGTTGGTGTGGTGGTGGCTTGTTGCCCCAAGGATGGAGTGTTTCATGGTGAGGACTGTCAAACAGCACACGGCGTCTCGCTGCACAATCTGCAGCTCGTTTCTTTTCCCCATTACTATGTTCCACATCACCAGGGTGCAAGCATCACCTGGGGCTTGCTTCTGCTCCCTGACACCTTAAATCTGTAGGACAGATCTGGTGAGCAGCTTGCTCAGGTTTGCCAAGCAAATGACAGCTCTGTCCTGATGATGCCAAGTCTGGGAGCTCCCAATACCAGTCTCCAAACTGGTACACCTCTGAAGGGACGCTGAGTGTGAAGGGACTCGGACTCATGTGGACCCCAAAACAGATCTCCAAAAATTTAGTAAGGTAACAGAGGCTCTACAGCCCAGCCTCCATTTTTGACAAAGCCAATTGTCACTGCAGGCTTCCCAATGAACTTGAGTCAGGCTCACAGCTCATGTCCTCATGCTGCAGCACAGCGTCCACGAGCTGCCCCGACAGACACAGCTCCTCCAAAGTCAGGATCTTGCCTGTTCTGGGGTGTCTGCCCTGAAATGCTGCTTCCTGGAGCAGCGTGGTCGCTGTAGGTGAAGCAAACCCAAGCTTTGGCCAGCACAAAACACAGCAACTTCATTGGAATCGTGTCACTGCGGGGGAGTGTTGCTAAAACTGTCACTTGGCTTTCCATGGTAGCGTTACCTGCAGGGCACGCCGGGGCTACTGGAGGCTCGTGTCTGCTCTCTGCATTCCAGCTTATCTCAGAGCTGAGTGCTGGGGTGGGGATGTGTATGTTGTTTTTCAAAAAGAGACACGTTTGACATCTTTATTTTTCTGACAGCGCAAGAATCTTATTATATCTCCACCTCTTTACCCCTATTTTAGCATTCTATTTATATCCTGTGTGGGATCTGAGGGCCCAGAATTCAGTGAGGGGGTTTTATTAGACTGGAGGGGATTGGTCTGAGGATCAGCAGGACCTTGTGAACGTGCCTGGGATGTGAAGGCACCGTTCAGGATTATGGCCAAATCCACACTGACGCTGTGGCTGTTTCAGAACCGTTCTCTGCTTTTTGCCACGTGAGGCTTTCCAGATGACAGCGTTTACTTGCAGCAGCACCGTGTCTTATCCAGAAAGTACTGGCCTTGTCACTCCCAAATATTCTGTAATATAGATTTTTAAAAGAGAATCACAGAATCACAGACTGCTCTGGGTTGGAAGGGACCCCAAGGATCACAGAGCTCCAACCCCCCTGCCACAGGCAGGGACACCAACCTCCAGGCCTGGAGCTACACAAGGGTGCCCAGGGCCCCATCCAACCTGGCCTTGAACACCCCCAAGGATGGGGCACCCACCCCCTCCCTGGGCAGCCTGTTCCAGCCCCTCACCACTCTCTCTGGAAAGAACTTCCCCCTAATATCTCATCCAACCCTTCCCTCCTCCAGCTTCACTCCATCCCCCTTGTCCTGCCATTATCTGCCCTTTAACAAGCTGATTCCCTCCTGTTCCTCTGCTCCCTTCAGGGACTGGGAGGCTGCAATGAGGTGCCCCCACAGCCTTCTCTTCTCCAGGCTGACCCAGCCCAGCTCCCTCAGCCTCTGAGGTGTGGAGTCTCCTTCTCTGGAGAGATTCCAGCCCCATCTGGACCCCGACCTGTGTGACCTGTCCTAGGGAGCTGCTTTGGCAGGGGGGTTGGACCTGATGAGCTCTGGAGGTCCCTCCCAACCCCTACAGTTCAGTGATAGACAATTAAAGCTGGTGGTGGCTGAGCTCTCTTCCTTCAGGAGTGATGGAAGCGTGGTAGCAATGAGTTGTCTTATCCCAGGAAGATCCCCTGACCCTTCCCCTCGTGTTGCTTAGGAGGATGGGTGCTGGAGCTCAGCTCAGGCAGGTGGGTGGCCGGGGTGCTGTGCACAGGGGGGCTGTGGTGTGCTTGTGCCTCGCCGGTGCTGGGTCCAGCCACGACTTTCTCCTCACTTGAACTGTAAAATCATGCTCATTTGTCAGGTTAAAAACCAACCAACCAAACCACATCCTCCACTCTTCCCCCAAATAATGGTAAATCAGGCAGTTTCTTACATTTCAATGTAAATGAGATCGGAATGAATAATGCTAATTATTCATTCATCCTAATTCAAATCCTATTTTAATTAGCCTGTGGGTCCAATTTTACTTTCATGTGGCATGAATCCTCTTTTGATTATCAACAGAATTGCCATGCATTTATTCTTGGGGTTTTTCCCTGTTCAGCACACGTCTTTTTAAACTGCTTAAAAACAAAACAAATATTAATAAATTAATCAGATTTCATTAGCATGACATGGGAAGATACGTTTTAAGGAAAAAAAACATCATCTTGTAAATATATTCCCCTTAATAACTGCCTTTTGGGTACAAAGTCTTTCTCCTACATCTGATGTTTAAGTCTGAGGAGGTGCTGGTGAACTGCTGAAGTTCAGAGGGACTGGAGAGCTTCAGCTCCTGACTCCTGTCTGGCTCCTCCTCTGCTCTGGGGAAGGCCAGTAGTGAGCAGAAGGCTGTACCCCGGGTCTGGATTTAGCCAGGGAAGGGTGTCCCAGGCTGTGCCAGCCTGGGGAGCTGGGCTAGGAGGGGCAGGTTGCTCAGTGATGGTGGAGAGGTCGGTTGTAGAGTCCTTCAAGACAGAGTCATAAAGTCACAGAATAGTTTGGGTGGGAAGGGACTTCAGAGCCATGGGCAGGGACACCCTCCGCCCAGCCCAGGGTGCCCCAAGCCCCATCCAACCCGGCCTTGAACCCTGCCAGGGATCCAGGGACAGCCCCAGCTTCTCTGGGCACCCTGTGCCAGGGCCTCCCCACCCTCAGCATAAAGTCTTTCTTCCCTTTGTCCATCCAAACCCACCCCTGTCAGTCTAAAACCATCGCCTCTTGTCCTGCCACTACAGACCTTAGTAAAAACCTCTGTAGGTCCTGGAAGGCTGCAGTAAGCTCTCCCTGGAGCCTTCTCCAGAATGAACCACTCCAGCTCTCCCAGCCTGTCTCCATGTTAGAGCTGTTCCCCTCCTCTAACCCTTTCCCTGGCCGCCTCTGGATGTGCTCTGACCCATCTGTGGCTGTCGGGTACCGAGGGCTCCAGGGACACCCACCCTGCTCCACCCAACCTTCCGGTCCCGCTGCTGGTGACACAGCCCAGGACGTGGGTGGCCAGTGCACATTGCTGGGTCATGTCCAGTTCCTGAACCTCTCATACCCCCTCTGCTGCTCCATCCTTCATCCCTGGTCTGTGCTGATGCTGGGGATTGCCCCCACCCATGTGCAGGCCCTTGCACTTGGCCTTGCTGACCTTTGTAAGGTCCATGTGGGCCCATTCCTTCAGCCTGTCCAGATCCCTCTGGCTGGCATCCCTTCCCTCCAGTGTAGCAGTGAGTGGAGCCCCTCAACCTGGTGTCATCCACAGATGTTCTGAGTCCTGACGTCCTGATGCTCCCCCTGTTCTGTCCCACTGTCCATCCCAGCCCCACTTCAGCCATGAAGGCAGGATTTAGGGTTGCTGTGCCTGGTCCCGTGAGCTGCAGCTCTTCCCTCCCTCACTGCCAGGAGCCTGTCACAGTTTAATGAGGAAGGTGAAGTGGGATTAAATTAATCCCAGGTTTAAATTCATACCCAAACCCCCACAGGCTGGGCGGGGAGCTCCACACACGCAGAGCCCTTCGCTGTCAGTGCTTAAACAATCTCACCAGAGATTTCCTGCAGCGAATCTCCTCACCTCAAGCTGATTCCTTTTTTCCCTGCATCCCTGCTCCAAATTCTTCATTCCTTCTGGATGTCAGTGCCTGCTAAACCTTAATTCTTGGGAGCCAGCTCGCTGTCAGCGCTAAGCGCCGTGGTATTTGCATCCGATATCCTGCCAGCTCCACGGAGCCTCCTCTGCTGGAAGTGCTGGAATGAACTTATGACAAAGACAAGGAATGAAAGTCTCTCTCAAATGTTCTCTCTGCCATGACTTAAATTAGCTGAAATTGCTGACATTTTGCCTTCTTCAGATGCATGTCAGCGTCCATAGACTTCTGTTTCAGAGAAGGGAAGGTTATTGAGTTAAATGTTGCCGGAACAACAGATCTGGGAGATGCTCAGTGGGTGTTGGGTGAAGGTTACTGTGCTGTAGCTGGGTCCTACAGGACGTGTGTTGGGAGGACAGGGACACACACTCTCACCTAGGCTGATCCTACAGAGCTGAAGGATGCCACCATTCCTAATGCCACGATTCTGCCTGGAACTTCTTGTTTTCGTGGATGGAGTGAAGGTTTCTGGTGAAAGGAAGGTTTAATGACAGGTCATTTCTCTTGAGCCCAAAGGTTTCCTTAAAGGCAAAGCAGTTCCTTGCCTGCTGGCACATTCCCCTGTGTTGGTGTCAGTAGCTCTACTCTGGACTGGGACTAAATTTAGAGTAAGTAAGGCTTTCTTGTTGAAGAGCATCACAGCTCTGTGGCAGCCTCAGGTCTCCACAGCCAGAGCTCTCTAATTGATGGAAGGCTGGGCTGTTAAACACATGGCTGATAATGCTGTCTGAGGGCTGTGGGTAACCCCCATGCCCGGGTCAGTGGGGTCCATGTCTGTACACTGTCTGTGTCTGTACACTGTCCGTTTACATAACCACTGCAGTCCAGGCCATGAATCCTGTCTTTATCCCAAAGCAAGTCCTAGAGCAGCCCAGATGCCCTGTGCCCTTGAGGGGCTGGCTCCTGCTCTGAGCAGTGGCTGTGATCCACCAGCCTCCCTCCTCATCCTCTTTCCAGCAGGTGAGGTACAGTGTGAGCCGGCCACAGGTACGTGGGCTGCAGGTAGAAGATGTGCTGTGACAGGCTGATGAGCACCTCAGAGGAATTGATGTGGGCTTGTTCAGCCTGGAGAAGAGAAGGCTGTGGGGGCACCTCATTGCAGCCTTCCAGTCCCTGAAGGGAGCAGAGGAACAGGAGGGGAATCAGCTTGTTAAAGGGCAGAGACTGGCAGGACAAGGGGGATGGAGTGAAGCTGAAGGAGGAAAGGGTTAGATGACAGATTAGGGGGAAGTTCTTTGCAGAGAGAGTGGTGAGGGGCTGGAACAGGCTGCCCAGAGAGGGGGTGGGTGCCCCATCCCTGGGGGTGTTCAAGGCCAGGTTGGATGGGGCCCTGGGCAGCCTTGTGTAGCTCCAGGCCTGGAGGTTGGTGTCCCTGCCTGTGGCAGGGGGTTTGGAGCTTTGTGATCCTTGGGGTCCCTTCCAACCCAGACCAGTCTGGGATTCTGTGATGTCGAGGTAGCAGCTCATCTAAAAGTAGCAATGCAGTAAGAGATCCCTCTTGCTGAAACCAACACTCATTCCAGTGCTTGAATTAGCTCTGACACTACCTGGCAATTTAGACTAGTTCCTGCTTTTATTCCAGACTTACCCTGGAAACAGCAGTGAATTAGTTTCAGTTTGCCTCAGCAGTTTACTTTTAGAAGTAAGTTTGGCCCTAATGTTTGAGTGAGTGAAAATTAGCCTCTCCTTAAGCTCAGGGGTTTGTCTCATTTGTAACTGATGAATCGTGACTTGTGTGTTAGCAGCTTGTACGGCCCGTTACGCGTCCGTGCGTGGTACTGGCCTGGCAGCACAACTCAGTGTGACTGTGGGCATCGTGGCTCCAGAGCTGGCTTTCATGTGCTCCTGTTCAGCTTATCAGAGACTCTTGGGGTACACACAATGCCCCAGACCAGCTCTGCCACCCGTTTCAGCTCCCAACCATGGTGAGCTGCTGGGAGATGCTGAACGTGGCGATGTCCAAAGCGCCGTCTCTGCTCGTTGTAACGCAGAACTCTGGGCCTGGAATCACTGGGTTGGGAAAGACCTTTGAGATGATCGAGTCCAAGAACCCTCTGGTCTTTCTTGCTGTTAAAAATGTGTTGTTTCAGCCCGTTCTCTCAACAGCATAATGGCAGCACGGTTGCATAGAGAGAATACCTTGGATTGTAAGCCATGGACTGATCGCGTGCTCGTTTGACAGTCACTAGATTAAGTGATTAAACCTTCATTTTCTTCCCTATTTCCCAGCTAAACAAATTGACCTCTCTGAATCTCTCACTTCCAGGCATCTCCCCCGTTCTTCAGCTGGTTTCAAGACTAATTCATCCGCTCTCTGATCTTTAAGCAAGTTTTGAAGGATGCGGCCGCAGGCATTGAGTGCTGTCTTGCTAACGAGGAGGTAAGACCACCCTCCTTGCTCCTGTTTCCATGCCCCACAGCCCAGGCTTGCCTTAATCACCTCTGCTGCCCCACCAGCTCTCATTAAGGTGCTCACCCTGAGGAACCCTTGCTCCTTTCCCTGGTAACTGATGTCCCAAGTAATCCCCCCTCCTCTAAAAACAGACTTGGGTTCTTTTTTATGGCTGCATGTCTTCGTGTTAAGCTTGGCTGGGGTGGTTTTGTTTCAGTAGGCTCAGCCTCTGAGGGCTCCTGTTTTCATTTGGCAGCCTTATAGCCTCCTGTGCCATACACAGGTTTCTGTGAGCAGGCATTTTCTGGTTGAGTCGGGGGGGAAATCCAGCCTAAACTGCCAGGCCTGAGCCTGGTCTTTCCAGAACTTGCTCTAATTACACACAATTGCCCTTAGTTCGAACGTGGGAATTGTTTGTCAAGATCTTCATTGCTTTTAATCCACTTAATATGGGCTTTTTAATACTCTTCTGGGCTTTTTTTTCCCCCCTCACACTGTCATGAAGTAATAAATCACATGTCCCACACAGCCTGTCTGCATTATGCCTGGGCTGGTGCCTTTTCAGCAGAACATTGAACTCCACCAGAAGGAGGATTATGTTTCTATTCTTTAATTCTATATTGATTGCATCCCCTCAAATTCCATTGTTTTGCCTGTGAACAGCACCGTAGTTGTGTGGAAGAAGTTGAAGAGTAGCAAATACAGGTTTTCTTCCAGTCTCCTGGAATTTCTCCAGGTTTAGAATGAAACACTTCCAAGATCAGAGTGCCAGAGGTTTGTCCAGTTCTGGATCTATCACCAAGTGCACAGTTTTCTGTTTATAACGTTTGACAAACTGATGTTTGACATCATCAGAGGACTGAAAGTGGTCATCCCCTGTCCTCTGACAACCTCAGGCAGGTCTTGCTGTGCTCAGTATTTCCAGCTTTGCCAACTCAGAGCTCCAGGTGGGCCTGAAACGTTGCTAGGTTTGGCAGTGGGGTTAGACTTGATGATCCCTTGAGGTCCCTTCCAACCCCTACGATCCTGTGGCTCTGTGATAAGTGCCTCAGTGCTGCCAGCTGTGACTTTCCACTGCTGTATTTTTTGTTGCTATTATGATTCCTATTGATTTCTATCCAATACCTCCTCCAAAATTTCTGACAGACAACTTTTCCAAACTCCATTTTCCTTCTGCTCCCCCAAAATCCATATTAAAGCCTTTCCCAGCCCTGAGAGGGAGATGTTTCCCCTCCCTATGGGACTGAACACAAATCCACTGACTGAATCCAGAATCCACAGTCAGAGCATCTGGTTAGAAATCAGCTGTTCCATAGGTCAGCCCCTTCCCCAGCCTAGACCTGCAAGTAGCACGGCTCACATCACTCAGGGCTTTAAATCAGAGGTACCAGCAGTCTCCTGTCCCTCAGGTTTGGTCCCTGTGACTTGTTTCTGTCCAAAGACAACTGGCATTGCCCCGTGGAGAGAACCATTTCTCCAGAGGCTGCAGTTGGGGCTGAGGTGGGTAACTGAGGCCTGAACAATGCCTGGCCGCCTCCGTGGGGCTAAAATCAATCTTCCTCTGAGCCAACCAACACTGATGTTGCCAGCAGCACCCATAAAATTCCCTGGGAGCTTAGCTTTGCTCTTCTGTGGTGTAGAGGTTTCAGCCTGGAGTGTAAATGTTTTATTAACATCTGAAGTACAGAGCAGCCACAATTCCTGCTCCTCCTGAGTAGCTTTGGGAGCGCTCCCTGCTTGCCAAATGGGAGTTAACTGCTGCTTCTCTTTGTAGCTGCCTTCTCCAAAGCCTGTGGAGGAGACGTAGGATCTTCAAGCAAATCCTGGCAGCTGGAGTTTCCCGGTGACAGGTGATGCTGCGGAACGGGTTGTGTGTCAGCTGGAACACTAGAGATTTCTGATTTTCTTGGTTGCAACGTTTAGGTTCCAGCTGATAAACTCATCCATGTTTGGGGTGTGTGGGGTGTGTGTGTGTGTGTTTGTTCGTTTGTTTTTTAGATAAAATTATTTGACCACCATGAGTTGGAGTTTTCTGACCCGTCTGTTAGAGGAGATCCACAATCACTCAACCTTTGTTGGCAAAATCTGGCTGACAGTGTTGATTGTGTTTCGGATCGTCCTGACTGCTGTGGGAGGAGAATCCATTTATTACGATGAACAAAGCAAGTTCGTGTGCAACACGGAGCAGCCTGGCTGTGAGAACGTTTGTTATGATGCTTTTGCTCCCCTGTCACACGTGAGGTTCTGGGTCTTTCAGATCATTCTTGTTGCCACTCCCTCGGTGATGTACTTGGGCTATGCCATTCATAAAATAGCCCGGATGGTGGAACACAGCGAAGCCGACAGAAGAATCAGGAGCAAAAGCTTTTCCATGCGCTGGAAACAGCACCGTGGCTTAGAGGAGACTGAGGAGGACCATGAGGAAGACCCCATGATGTACCCAGAAATAGAGCTGGAAAGCGAACGGGAGAACAAGGAGCAGCAGGCCCCTGCCAAAGCTAAACACGATGGCAGGCGGCGTATCCGTGAAGATGGGCTGATGAAGATTTATGTCCTGCAGCTTCTGGCAAGGACTACGTTCGAGATCGGCTTCCTGGTGGGTCAGTACTTTCTGTATGGCTTTGAGGTCAGCCCCATCTTTGTGTGCAGCAGGAAGCCGTGCCCGCACAAAATCGATTGTTTCATTTCCAGGCCGACCGAAAAGACCATTTTCCTGCTGATCATGTATGGGGTGAGCTGCATGTGTTTACTTCTGAACGTCTGGGAGATGCTCCACTTGGGATTTGGCACAATCCGGGACACGTTGAACAACAAGAGGAAAGAGCTGGACGACTCTGGGACCTACAACTACCCTTTTACTTGGAACACACCGTCCGCTCCTCCCGGCTATAACATCGCGGTCAAGCCAGAGCAAATGCAATACACCGAACTGTCCAACGCCAAGATGGCCTACAAACAGAACAAAGCCAATATAGCTCAGGAACAGCAGTATGGAAGCAACGAAGAAAACATTCCTGCCGACCTGGAAAACCTGCAGAGGGAAATTAAAGTGGCTCAGGAGCGCCTGGACCTCGCCATCCAGGCTTACAACAACCAAAACAATCCCAGCAGTTCCAGAGAGAAGAAATCCAAAGCAGGCTCAAACAAAAGCAGCGCCAGTAGCAAGTCAGGAGATGGGAAGAACTCTGTCTGGATTTAATGTTGGCTGAGTTTTATAAGTTGTGGGGTTTTTTTTTCCTCCTACTTTATCGTAACCAGCAACCCCTTGAATAATGGCTTCCATTAAGTAAATATTTGACTCTGCTTATTTTCAGGGATACCGTTGGCTAGTGATTCAGGAAGGGTTTGTACTCCTATTCCAGGGTTATAGGACTTTATTCTTCTGTCTTCCAAGTCAGGAGACAAATAGGTATATTTAAATCATTCTCATTGAACGGTTTATGCTGTATGTACAGTATTATAGTACATTTATTATGCACAACTATTTTGTATTTGTACACTGGATCTCTGATGTTACACTTTTTTATATCCATGAGGAGAAAGCGATGGGTAGCTGTTTGTGTTCTGCTAGTTTTATTACTGTGGGCTGCAGTTTTTTGTCGTCGTTCTTCCTTGTTTTTAAACAGAAAAAAAAACTTTCTATGCTGCGTTTCAAAAGTGCCTTTCAACGTGCAGACAGCCCAGAGGAGTCCCTGGTTAGCCTGGCAGCCCGTGGGTGCCACTCACTGAGCAGCAGAGCAGTGAAAAATTAGGAAAACATCTGTTAATGGTGCTCTAGACTCTTGTCTTTTCCCAAAATATGATGTGCTACTTACAAAGTGGAAGTGTTGTACTGTAACTGATGTGTTCTAAGGGGTTTGGGGTGGGGGTTTCCCCTCTGTGGTAAATTATTACCAGGAAAAAAGGATGTGTGAGGGTGCTGGGGTTTGGAGTGAGACTCGCTCAGACCTCCCTGCGAGCTTTATGTAACAGGAGAGAAGAGACACTTCAAACCCCTCTAAAACATCCAAACAAAACAAAAGTCAATAGAAATGGCTGGATTCAGTAATTTATGTGAGATCTATGGAAATGGATGGTTTTGAGGGCTTGTTGTTACATAACACCCCCCTCTCCCCAAGGGCACGACGTCGTTCCGATACCTTTTGGAGGAGATTTCTGTCTTTTCCAAAGTAATCTGCTTAGATGGAGTCAGGGCGATTTTGTTTCTCTGTGCATTACACTCGAGGAATTAACCTTCCTTCCCACCCCCTCCCCAGCCCAGCCAGGACACCGAGCTGTCTGGAGGAGTTTTTACAAAGCCCTTTCCAACTCTCAGTGCTGCTGCCTTATTCCAGACCCCTCATCCTTCTGCTGTGTCCGAGGAATTTAGTTCAGGCAGAGCAGTATGTATAATTTAGATTTCTGCTTGAGAGACTGGTCAGATCTGGCATTCTGTGGGGTTTGGCATTAAACTTGAATTTATAATTAGAAAAGGAGAGAGCGGTATTTGCTGCCTTTGGCAGTGTCTTTTTGGCAAGGATGCTGATAAATGTGTATGCTTTTTCCTCCTATTTATGATGTGTTCAGGACCTCTCTCTGCTCTCTTTGTCCTTGTTGTTGTTGTTGTTGTTGTCAGGTTTCTTTGTGTGTTGCGATACATTTTTGGGGGCCTGTTTCAAGCGGGGCTGCTGTGTTTTGAGGCTACCTCAGTCCTTAGTGTCCTCGTTACAGCCTGATCAGGAGCAGGATTGAGAAGAAAGGCTTCGTGGAGAGGGCAGATCAACCCCACTCCTGTCCTGTGGAACATCAAAACATCAGCTTTACCTTAAGTTTAACCCAAGGGGATGCGAGCACATGCTTGCAGTTATCCTCTACCCAAGCACTTGCTGAAAATAGGTATTTTGCCGAGTTGTTTTCAGTCTGTTTTCACTCCAGGACCCCAGGCAGTCCAGGTGTAGAACCCAGCTATCTGTCAGCTCTGCTTTAGAGACACGTAGGTGTGTGCCCAGAGCCAACGCAACCCTCTGCACCGCGGGGTCGGCGACAGCTTCGCCGCTTCTCCTCGGGCAGAGACGTGTGGAAGTGAAAATGCTCTTTGTCTTGTTTGGCAGAGTCTGCTGGCTGCTGCTCCAGGGAAGGAGCAACCGCTGAGTTTGAGGGAGCAGAGTTTCAGGGTGATGTCTTTTGGGTAGCACAGGAAGCATGCGGCAGCTGTGAAAAGCTTGTGTGGACTCGCGGGCAGGGTACAACGAGCCGGTGAGAAGGAGCTTATTAATAGCACTCCTCTAATTAGCCAGGAGTCTGGAGAGGAACACGCTGCCTGAAGATGGGCAGCGAGGCTTTGTCAGCACGGAGCTGAGCGCCATGGCGAAGCTGGGTGGAAAACATGTCTGGAAGTCCTAGGGAAAGACGTTCGGAGCCTGGAGACAAACACAGATGCACGGCCACAATCTGCTCATTATCCCCCAACACTGGGCTGCTTCTTCTCAGCTCCCCAAGGGGGTGACGTTGTGCTTAACCCTTGGCAGCGGTTTCAGAACGGCTTTTCACCAGCTGAATGGCGAGAAGTGAATCTCCTGTCCCCTCTGTGCAAACTGCAGCCGTTCCCCAGCAGCGGCTTTAAACGGAGCCGCCGCAGCTGCGTCGCCCGGTGTTTGCGTTCGCCCTTTGCCCATTAACAGTCTAAACTGTTCCCCACATCAAGCTCCTGTCTCAGGTCAGTCCCATCAGCTTTCATCCACACCAGTAAATCCTCCTGTTGGCGAGCGGCGCAGAGACTGCTGCGCTCCCAGCACTGACTTCCTTCGGAAGGTGCCAAGCAATGGAGCTCTTCCTCTTACTGTTGGGGGGGCTTCGGGGGTTTGTTTTCATTTTCCCTGTATATAAAGTGCAAATTTTCTTTGAAACTGAGTGTTTGTCCTTCATAGAGGGTGTCTGTTGGTGTCTGTGACTCTATTCGGTTTCAAAGTCTCGGGCTTGATCCGTGCATCGCTCTCAGATGCTCTCTTGCTCTGGCTTGAAGAAGGCTGTCCCACCATGTGTGTTCAGAGGAGACTTTCAGAGACAAAATACTGGACATCACTTGGGTTTGTCTTGTCACTCTCTGGTTTTGGATGCAGTTTGGGGGGGGGGAAATGCTCAAAGAAAAAGATTAAATCCAGTGGATAACTCCAGTCTGTGTGAAATGGCTTCTTTTTCCCAGCAGTTAGGTAGCCCAGTGATGAGCTGTCATGAGTGAGGGTGAGGGATGTTTTAATGCTGTCGCCTTAGAGCCACAACTTGGAATTATTTTTTTATATATATATATATATATATATTTGACCTTGTAATAAAAGCATTAGAAACGATCCTTGCCTCCCCACCTGTGAATTGCTCTTCAACCACAGGAACAATCCCATCAAAAACAGGGAAACACCACCCCCACCCCCAAAATATCTCTGGACTTCTCCAGTCAGGCCTTGGGAAGGGGATGGCTTACCCACACATGGAGATCTGTGTTTGTGCATATGAATGAGCATGCTGATAATGGCCAGTGAACTGTGCAGCGCTCACTGGCCTAATTTAGCTGCGATTTTTCCAAGGAGCATACGGGAGCTGGCTGCCCAGCTCCTTGTAAAAACTGCAGCTGAATGCCTGTCTGTTTGGCCCAGCACAAAAGATGGCTTTAGTGAGTGTCCCGTGCTTTCCCCTCGCTGCAGATTTGGCCTCGGAGTTGGGTGTCTGAGGAGGCAGTAAGGGCTTTGCCGTGTCATGCAGCTGCTGGAAAGCTGTGAGTGATTTGGATTCGGCAGTGTGGGCTTGGGATAAAAAAGCTGCTTGTTCAGAGTTCAGGAGAAACCAGCCCTAGAGATGAGGACAGCACTGCTGCTCTCATGGAGCACAGTGCATCCCGAGCCTCGGTCGGCCGGGGCCGTAGCGGCAGAAATGGGTGGTGGGGACTGAGGCAGGACCCTGCGGTGATCACTGTGTGTCTCTTGCTCAACCACCAGCTTACCTGGGCATCCTGGGATCTCTGGAGACTGGGAAAGCCGCACGGAGCAGGGAACAGCGCAGACACAGTCGCCGCCAGCGCCGTGTCGGTGAGGTCGGTTTGAGCTGCGTGGCGGCGGCAGCCCAAGTGCACGGGGAACCCGGGAGGTTGTGCAGGGCCTGGGCTCCTGCTGCGTCGCTTCTGTGACACTCACCGGTGTCTCTGGGCGTGTGATTATCTCCGGGGGTCACAGCAGGCAGTGTGTGTGAGAGTTGGAAAGTGCAGAAACCTCCTTGTAACGAGGGGTTCTGAAATGCTGCAGGCGTTAATGGAAGAAGGAGGGTCTGGTTGCTGAGCTCTCCGTGTGCGGTGTGTTGAGAGGGACAAAAGCCGCCCTGCAAGGGCTGCGTTGGCTCTCCACGCTCCGCAAGCCGGGGTAGGAAGCGCTGAGGTCAAAGCTGGGGTGATGGTACAAGTCCCCACGGGCTGGCTGTGGGGGCTCGATGCGTGGTGCTGTCTGCGGTGACCCCGGCTGTATCGCCTGGCCTCCAGCTGCTGCTCCGAGAGGACGCGTCTCCCAGGGGTCCCGTGTCACATCTGCCAGCCCTGCGCGGCTGCCTCGGCTGCTCGAGGAGCTCCCCGCCAGCGCCGCGCGCCCAGACGTCCCCCCGACGAACCCTGCGTGTCGCTGGGCAGCCCGGCTGGCGGTTCCACCTCGTTTCCCTCTGCCGTGCAGCGAGGAGAACGCGACTGACTTCGTACCAGGTCTGGCAAATTACATCCTCTCTGCAGAGTAATTTTCCTGCTGGAGGCACAGGCTGGGGGTTAATGTCGTTAGCGGTGAGCGCTCCTGCCTGCACTCAGCCACGGTCTGTAGCACCTACGCCCTTCCTGTGGCTTGTTCTGTTAAGGATTCAGGAATTCTTGAGACTGAGCACTAACCTGCCCTGCCAGGTTACCTTCACAGAGTCACAGGGTTGGAAAAGACCTTTGAGATACTGAGTCCAACCATTCCCATCCTGTGCTAAACCATATTCCTGAGCACCTCATCTACCCTTTTTTTAAACACATCCAGGGATGGTGACTCAGCCCCTCCCTGGGCAGCCTGTGCCACAGCCCCACAACTCTTTCAGGGAGGAACTTTTCCCTCCCATCTGAGCTGACCCTGCCCTGGGGCAGCTTGAGCCCATTGCCCCTTGTCCCATCTCCTGTCCCCTGGCTGAAGAGACCATCACCCACCTCTCTGCACCCTCCTGTCAGGGCAGTGGAGGTGGGGAGAAGGTCTCCCCTCAGCCTCCTCTTCTCCAGGCTGAACACCTCCAGCTCTCTCAGCTGACACAGACCTGTGCTGCACCTGGAACATGCTGTGCTGGGAGGTTGGTCTGGGTATCCGGATGGAAGTCACCATCCCAGGCTGTCCTAAGTCAGCAGGCACATGGTGACAGAGCTTAGCTTTCTTGGGAGTAGCAGAAATCATCGTGCCAACTTCTCAGCTCTCACTGTGTTGTGACGTGAGGTGCCCTTATTGTCCCCTCTTGAGTCTTTCTTATCCCTAAAATATCAGTGTTCCCACATATACCCATGTTTGTCAGGCTTTCTGTGCCTTTCTCCATGAGTGATAGGACGAGGGGAACAGGTTTAACTTGGAAGGGGGTGGGTTTAGATTGGGTATTAGGAAGAAATTCTTCACTCTGAGGAGGGTGAGGCCCCAGCACAGGGTGCCCAGGGAGGTGGTGGCTGCCCCATCCCTGGCAGGTGCAAGGTCAGGTTGGATTGGGCCTTGAGCAGCCTGGGCTGGGGAGAGGCACCCCCTGTGGGGGTTGGGACTTGATGATGTTTAATGTCCCTTCCAGCCCAAACCAGTCTGGGATTCTGTGAAGACCTGTTCTGTATGGAGAGTGGTTCTGGTAGCACAGAGACGTTGGCAGTGTTGGTACCTGTGAGTGTCTCAGTCAGTTTGGAGCTGCCTTGGCTGTAACTCCCCCTGACTTCTGTGCAGGGAAGTAGCTGGGGCTGTGGCACTGAGCAGTCCATTGCTGCACGTGCTCTTACCTTGTACAGAACCCAGTCAGCGCGCCATAGAGCTCCTTCATGTGTTTGCCTTGTGTCCTTGGAGTGCTGGGGTGAACTGGGATTGGTGTGCACTGGTGAGAAATGCTGTGACAGTGGGAAGCTTGCAGGTTGTCTGTGGTTTTTAATGGAAGGAGGAGACACCCCCCCCATCCCCATCCCCATCCCCATCCCCACCCTGACAGCGCCAGACCCGCTGCTCTGCTCCGCTTCAGCTGCACTACCCTGCCCAGATGAGGAGCACCAGGACAGGAATCAACTTCCCTGGAGCTTGCTCAGCACAACACATGATTAATTGGTTAATTGGAGGCTGACAGCATCTTCACAGGTATGTTGGATGTTTTATAGTCTCCTTAAGAGGTCCAACCCTTCGGAACAAGCCTGTTTCCACTGAGCACAGAGTGACCCTCCAGCCCAGACAGAGCCCAGAGCCTGACATGTAAAGCACAGATCCAAAAATGTGGCTGAGCAACCAACCAACCATATTTGGGAATAAAGTTGTTAACGCTTCCAGAGCCCTTTGAGGGAGCTGCTGAAAAGTCAGTTTGATGACATCAACACCCTGAATCTCTGTGGGCTCGTAGCTGGAACGCGCTCGGTGTGAGGGATGAACACGTAGCTTCCCTGGGAGTGTGTTTTCCATATTGGCCATGAGAAGATGGATAACCAGCCCAACACTTGCCACTGTAAATCCTCTTAAAACCAGGTGGAGGGGGACACATGGAAATGTGCAGGGAGAGTCTGGGAAAATCAGGGGGGGATCGATCTGGTAAATTCTGCAATGGGATATGTGATTTGGAAGGGAAAAGGGAGCAGGGTAAAGGTTCTGGGCACCAGCCACCACCTTGCTGTGGTGCCAGTAAGAGCTGCTCCAGCCTGCTCTGGGGCTGTTGTCCCAGGCTGGTGAGGTGCTGGGAGCAGCGCCGTGGTGATGGGAGTGAGAGCAGGGAATGCCTGGTCTGCTGGGCAGAAGGAACTGTGATCCTGGTCTTTACAGCCAGGTATTTTCATACCTTGGTTTTAATATGAGCTATTTTGATATTTTCATTGATTTCTCCTTCTCCCCCCACCCCAGTATCAACTGTACTTGGCAGGTAGAACTGGGAGGTGTTTTGTAAATCCACTGATGGCCAGGAGATGGGACTGCTGTTACCAGCACTCCCAACCTGGCCTGGCTGGGTGCACAGAATTCCCTCTCCTGGAGCAAACCTGCTTCTCAGTGTGAAAACAGCTGCAGCTTCACCCTGTTTATTAACATGTCCCTTCAGTGCCCCATGGGCACTGGCTGACTGCAGACCAGATGGAGGGAAGTTCAGGCCATTCCCAGTCCCTTGAAGAGGTGGGAGCCAGAAGTGCTGCTGTTGAGAACAGGCAGGACTGCTTATTGAGCTGGGTATGGATACATATGGAACCAGGTAAGGATACGGATGGAACCGGGTATGGATACATACTGAACTGGGCAAGGATACATATGGAACTGGGTATGGATATGGATGGAAGTGGTTAAGGGTATGTATTGAACTGGGTATGGATATGTATGGAACTGGGTAAGGATATGTATTGAACTGGGTATGGATACGTATGGAACTGGGTAAGGATATGTATTGAACTGGGTATGGATACGTATGGAACTGGGTATGGATATGTATGGAACTGAGTATGGATATGTATGGAACTGGGTAAGGATATGTATTGAACTGGGTATGGATACGTATGGAACTGGGTATGGATACGTATGGAACTGGGTAAGGATATGTATGGAACTGGGTATGAATATGTATTGAACTGGATATGGGTACCTATGGAACCAGGTATGAAGATGTATAGAACTGGGCAAGGATATGTATTGAACTGGGTAAGGGTATGTATTGAGCCAGGTATGGATACATATGGAACTGGGTATGGATACATATGGAACTGGGTATGGATACATGTGGAACTGGGTATGGGTACGTATGGAACCAGGTACCCATACATGTTAAACCAGGCACCAATTATTAAACCAGGCACCAATACGTATCAAACTGGGTACTGATACATATTGAACTGGGTATTAAACCAGGTAAGAACATGAGTGAGGGCTTTGGTTGCATGGCCAGGCAGCTGCCAGAGCACGTAGCCACCCCCACGGTGGTCCAGGGGATGGCACAGTGGCAGATGCAGGGCCAGGAGCCTGAACTTCTAAATTAAGAAGAGAGATGTGATTATACCAAATAGAAAATGAGTTGATTAACTGAAAGGCAGCAGGGAGGTGTGGATATAGCTTTTGTGGGACGTGAGTAGTGTGCTCAGCCCGGCATGGGGGGACGTTGTGCAGTGTCTGGCTCTCCCATCTGAGGGATGTCCTTGCTCCTCTGTGCACTGGGATAGCACCTGGATGTTGCTGGGCAAGCTGGGGCCCGTGGTGCTTTGTCAGTATAGAAACAACCTCCATACCCTCAATGTCAGAGGGGTGTAGCTGGGCAGAGGGCAGGTGGGGAAGCTTTGCCGTGCGTTTCACCTGGAACATCATCATTCCAAGAAAAGTCCATCTGCCCTGAGATTTCCCTTCCCAGCAGGTCTGTTGGATCACGTTATCCCAGAATATTTCTCGCTTGTGTCTAGGGAGGGAGGGCAGCTCGTTGCTGGACCATCACAGGAGGGGATGAGCTCAGGGATATGCCATGGGGCTGTGAAATGAAGTACTGGTTTAATTGGAAATCTGGCTAAGTGGATCCTGCTGGGTAGCTGGCTGGAGCAGCAGTGTTCCTTAACGACTGGTTCTGGTTTTTACACACAAAAAGGCAGTTAGGATCCTCTGCAGTGCTTGGGGGGTTTTGTGTTTCTTATTTCTATGCCTGTTTTGGTGTCCAGTAAGGAAAGAGCAGGTCCTTGGTAAGGATGGAGATCCCAGATAGCCAGAGCAGGGGTAAGGAGATGGTTACATAAACTGCTCTGACCTGGAGAGCCACAGTACTGCACATATCCTGAAGAGGAGAGCCAGGATCTTGAGAGACTTCAAAGCTAATTTGATAAATTGCTGGTTTGTAGTTACGGGTTTGAATTCCTAACAAGGACGAGGGAGAAAACGCTCAGGAAAACAGAGCCTTTGCTTTGCCAGACACCAATTGGACTCAGCAATCCCTGGCTCCTCCAGTTTAACACAAGCTTGACATCGTGTGTGCAGTTACAGGCGAGGGGGCTCAGCAAGACAGGGGTCCGTCCCGGCGTGCTGCATCCCGGCGGCGGGTGACAGCCGGCGCCCGCGGAAGGGAGAGTTCAGCCACGGAGCATCTCCCTCTGCTCTGCCAAGGTGAGATGGCCCCGCTGGGGATGCTCAATTAAATCCTGCTGACCTGGATCTGAACTGCTGAGCTGTAAAACAGGCTGCACCCATCTCGCACGCGCAATCCCGGTCAGCCCGCGGTGTTTGAGTCCGCGGCTGCTTGTGGGTTAAAGCTTACCAGCGGCTGAAATGTGAACTCAAGCGTTCGTGGGGGGATGACTGCTAAGAGAAAGCAGCAGCCAGGCTAGCCCACGCCTGGAATGACACAGCCTTTGAGCTGGAAAAGACCTACAAGGCACTGCAGTCAGCGGCCCGGCCAGCCAGATCGTTGCTTAAAGGGCAGCTGGATATTTGTTCTGTATGATGGTCACAGACTCAAGGAATTGGGTTTCCCCCACTTCCCCCAGGCTGTTCTCACCCCCCCGCCCTGGAGCTGGCGGCTGCACAGCCCAAGCTCAAGCTCGCCAAAGCCTTCCATCACGTTTCCAGGCCACTGGCTGTCTTCTGGGCTAGCAAAAACCCGTCCCTTCCCGTCGGCGGCGGAGGCGCTGGGCTGTGCCTGCAGCCCACGGCCCTCGCAAGCCGTTCGTGATGCGGCTGCGTGTCGATGCGCAGCCAGCCCTGCCACCCCCTGCCTGTGTCCACAGCAACCCCTGGCCACAGCATCTCCATCCCGTGAGCATCTCCATCCTGTGAGCATCTCCATCCTGTGAGCATTTCCGTCCTGTGAGCATCTCCATCCTGTGAGCATCTCCATCCTGTGAGCATCTCTATCCCATGAGCAACTCCATCCCGCAAGCATCTCCATCCTGTGAGCATCTCTATCCCATGAGCATCTCCATCCCATGAGCATCTCCATCCTGTGAGCATCTCTATCCCATGAGTATCTCCATCCCATGAGCATCTCCATCCTGTGAGCATCCCTATCCCATGAGCATCTCCATCCCGTGAGCATCTCTATCCCATGAGCATCTCCATCCCATGAGCATCTCCATCCTGTGAGCATCTCTATCCCATGAGTATCTCCATCCCATGAGCATCTCCATCCCGTGAGCATCTCCATCCTGTGAACATCTCTATCCCATGAGCATCTCCCTCCTGTGAGCATCTCCATCCCGCGAGCATCTCCATCCACGAGCATCAGGGCTGTGGCTGCTGCCTCCGGGGCTGCCCTCACCCCTTGCTCCCATCGCCCAGCCCTCCTTGAACCAGTGTCTCTTTTCTTCCCCCCAGGCTCTGAGCTGTTGCAGCGTACGGGGTAGGTTGTGGAGAGCAGATACCAAAGCAGCTTTCATGTCAGGACCAGGGCCCTCTGCCGTGGCAGCTCCCTCCACCCATGTCTGTTAACCTCAGAGGATTTCTACCAGTGATTCTGGTGTTCAGATTTGTTCAGAGTGTGTTTGGTCCCATGTTCCCAGCTGTGTGTCACATGTTCCTTGTCGCCATCAGAAGTTGGGTCAGTGGTGTGTCAGGGTCGGGCAGTGGCAGGGTTCAGCTTCGATGCCTCTTCAGCCAGCTCAGCCTGCCCAGCTCCTCCCAGCTCACCCGAAACTCGGGTCGGCTCCACTGCGGATGCTCCGGGCTTGGCAAACCCTCTGTGGCTGGGAGCACTGGCACTCCCCTTCCTTCCCCAACCTGGAGTGCCTGGTTTCTGATCAGCACTCCAGAGTGCCATGGGGACTGACAGCATTGTGTAAGGCTGCTCAGAGACACTCACCTCCTGCCCCCTGTGTCCTGCGTGCTGGTTTCAGTCTTGTTCCCAACTGGAGCCTAAAGAGCCAAATTCCCATCACCAGCAAGACCAAGCTGGGCTCTGCTTTTACTGGAAGCACACAGGCTCCTTTTGACCTTCTCTCCCCTCTTTGCCTGCAGGAAGACTCCGTGGAGGCAAAAAGGTGAATTTCCCTAACGTCTCCGAGCAGCAGATAAGAACCTCAGCTCCAGGAGGCACAATGGGACCTCCTTTGGTTCTGCTCCATCACAGCCCACACGCTGTGCCAGGGGCTCTGGTGGAGAGCTGGAGTGGGCTCTGTGCTTCCCAGCCTCCCTCTCCTCTCCAGACCTCTCTTTCCCACCGGGAGCAGAGGGTGACCCAGCCACGCTGTCTCCCAGCATCGGCACTGGGGCAGAAAGTGCTCAAGGGTGGTGGGTGTACGTCTGGGAGGTTCAGACTGGGAAGGGACAGACGGACAGCTGCTGTGTCATGCTGGTGTGTCAGCCCTCAGAGGGTTTCCCAGCTGGGAAACGTGTGTCCTGGCTTGTAGCAGGGTTCAGTCATTTATTTGCATGGAAAATGAGCTGGGGGGGCGTTAGCTGCGTTGCGAAGCCAGAATTTGGGGTGTTCCTTCCCCTCACCTGTGATTTAGCCCCCAGGAAGAGAACTCCCTCCAGGCCAGGACACCGTTTCCCCGTTCCGCTTCACGTGGCAGCTTTGCCTCCTGACCATCTGACAGGGTCCCTCTGCTCTCCAAAGCCAACTGAAACATCTCAGCTTCCTTCAGAGCAGCCCTAGCATCCCTCTGCTCACGCAAGCTGCCGCTCACGTGGCTGCTCCCCATGCTGTGGCCTTTGCTGTGCCCACATTCCGGAAGGGTCCTTGAGGATTTTCTTCCTTGTGTGCACCCTAAAAGCCTGAGGGCTGCCTCGTTAGATTATAGCTGGAAAAATCACAGCCAGATGGTCGGTCGTCGGCTTCAGCATCCGAAGGAGTGGGGATATTTTAGGTCCAAGGGTTTCCCATTACGTAACGGCGCAGGCACAGGGAGCTGAGGTGTTGGCTTCCTTATTTCTTGGCTTTTACTAGTGATGAGGGGTTTGCTTAGGGTTTTTTTCCTCACAGGTTGCAGGGTTTTTTGGGGTTGGTGGGATCATAGAATCACAGGCTGGTCTGGGTTGGAAGGGACCCCCCCCCCAAGGATCACAGAGCTCCAACCACCACCAACCTCCCAGCCTGGAAAGGGATTGGCCCTTGGAGGCTCCTTGCTGGGTGAGAAGAGGGGTGGGTGAGGCTTTGATTTCATCCCTGGAAGCCACAGTTTGCTTGGACAGACACATGTCCCAGGCCTGTCTGAGCCTCTGAGCCTCCTCTCAGGTATGTTGTGTGCTGGAGACACACACACACACACAGATACCACGCTGGGATTAGGGCTCCAGCTCTCTATGTGGCCTCAGAGGCATGGAAAAGCCGATGCTGACCTCACAGCCTCACAGGAGGAGCATCTCAGCATGAAAATGGGAGCCTGTGGCTTCCTCCTCAGGCAGTGTGCTTAACCCTCAGCAAGGGCTGTTAAGAACCTGGCTGGAGTGTGGGTCAGAGCCCAGCACAAGGCCTGGGCTCTGGTGTGCAACTGGTGAGGAGGGAGCAGGAGGAGCTCAATCTCCAGCCAGCCTGTGCTCCACCCCACGCTTCAGGGCAGCTGCTCCACGAGGAAGAGGAGGTGAGTGATGCGATGGAGGAAGCCAGGAAGGAGCTGGAGAAGGTTGTGATGGAGAGGAAGCACAGAATTACAAGGTTGGGAAAGCCCTTCAAGATCATGGAGTCCAACCAAGGAGCTGCAGCCTGGGGTGTTGTGTCACTGGACACTGTTCCCTGCAGCCTGTTGTGGTCCTGGGAGGTGGCTGAAGAGCAGCTCCCTCCTGCCCTGCACATCCAAGCCCACCACAGTGTCCTGGTGATCCCCAGCCTCCAGCACACACAGCAGGGCCAGGCAGGACACAGACCCCCCCCCCTGTGCTGTGCCACATGCAGGGGGGCAGGCAGCCCGTAGCAAGCAGGGAAGCTGCTGTGTGTGGGGCTGCAGGCTGGGCTTGGGCTGATGTTGAGTCATGTTCTGTGCCCTCCTGACCCCACAGGCTGGGAATAACTCGGGATTCAGACCTGGGCTGTGCATCTGGGATGTTTCTGGCTCACTCAGCGCCCTGGTATCTAGACACCAGCCCAAAATAGCCCCTTGCTGAGACGCATCTCGCTCAGGGCTGGTAGCAAATCTGTGACTGAACCTGTACAGGGCCCAAAGACATCTTTACTGTGATGGATTTACCTGCTCTGAGCCTTGCCCTGGCAGCTGCAGCTGAGGGGAGGCTGGCTCCTGGTGCAGACCACCCCCCCCCAGCTCAGCTGGGTGCCCACCCTGTGCTCCCAGCCGTGGCAGGAGTCTTCCCTGCATCTTCCCACCCTGTGCTGCTCTCCACAAGGCTGTAGCTGCCGGTGCCTGGTGCTGGTGCTGGGCTGGACCCTTCCACAACCAGGGGCAAGACCACCTGCCTGGGGCTGGCCCTGCCAAGGGAGGCAGCACCCTGAGGTGCTCCCAGGTCTCTCCAGCACCGAGTGCCGTCGCCCAGCCCAGCCCCCCGGTGCTGAGCGCCTCCCGTGAGGTGCTGAGTCCCCGTGTGTTTCCGTGCCACGCCGCATGGGGACACAGCGTGTCCCTGAGGGGCTCTGCAGGGCACCTCCAGCCCCACAGCTCCGTGCCAGGCCCCCCTCAGGCAGGGTGCTGCTGTGTGCATCACCAGGCGGCTCACCCCTCATCCCTCACCGGCAGGGAAGGGGGTTCCCTAGGACTTCCCCCCCTTCTCTGAGAGGGGCAGGGAATTTGGGGTGACTCCAGGGCTGAGGGGGCTGGCAGCACTGTTCGTCTGCTGGCAGCCAGTCAGGGACCCCAAGCAGAGGCACCTGTGTGCTCAGGGCAGCTCGGGGAGATGGGAGCAGCTCCAGCACGTCCAGTCCGGGTGCGCATGGACCGGACTGGGGGAGCCCTCTCGTGGCCAATGTGCTGAGCTGGAGTCCGGCTGTGCCAGGCAGTGTGGCTGTGCCGAGCCCGACCACACCAGCCCCAACTGAGCATCACCCGGGCTGGGCCCAGGGGAGGCTGTTTCATCCCCCTGGGACTTGGGGGTCCCAGCCCTGAGCCCCAATCTGCCTGGCTTTGCAGGACCCTGCATGGCGCTAACCCACCCTGGGAGGGGATGAGAACCCACCCGTGTGTCCCTTGTCCCTGCAGTGGGACGCTGGACAGCTCCTGTGTCCCAGAGGTGGGCAGGGGCTGGGGCCTGGTGCTGTGGCCGTGCAGTGTCCCAGGGATGGAGCTGTGTCCTTGCAGTGGGACAGGCGCAGGACCCATGGGACGTGGAGCAGCCACGTGTCCCCACGATGGGGCAGAGTCCCTGGCTGGGCAGAAGCTGAGAGTGGGCGAGGGAGCTTGGTGGCTGTCACCATGTGTCATCACCTCCATACCAGCACCCCCCAAAACCCTTGGGGACGTGAGACAGGGGAGGGACAGCGGTGAGGTGGATTCAACCAGGGACTGGAGCATCCTCACCAGTGACACCAGCGGATCCCCCTACTGCCCAACCCCCCCCCCCCCCAGCGCCGGCGAAAAGCAGAACCCCCCCCTCCTCAGTCTCCAAATCTTTATTGTAAATAAATCTGCGGCGTTGCAGGAGGCGTCGGGGGGCCGGAGCCCCAGCGAGGGGCACACGGCGGCTCCGGCAGCGGCCGCGGCGGCTCCCCAGCACGTGCAAAGCAGGAGCGCGAGGCGAGGCGCGGGCGTTTGGGAAGGGGTAGGGGGGTAACAGAGCCCCCCACTCCCCCCCCCTACAACCCAGGGCCCCGTCCCAGCTGCAGGCAGTAGCGCGGAGCGAGGCGGTGCGGGATGGGGGTGCAGCTGGCGGTGGGGTGGTGGGGCAGGAGTTGGGGGGGGGGGGGTTCCCACTGCCCTGGTGTGCTCGTCCCCCTGCGCCGGGACAGGACGGGATGGGGCCCATCGGCTCAGCCCGGGGGGGGGACACTTAAGGGGGGGGCAATTGGTTCTCTCAGCTCTGGAAGCACCGGGTGCACCCCCCCCGCCCCATCCTGGCGCGTCCGTGGCGGCACCGTTTGACCTTAGAGCGTTAAAATCATTAAGAAAAAGCCCCCCAGTATTTATATATTTATATATATTAATGTCCCCAAGCCCAGTGACAACGGTGGCTTCTTGCTCTGGAGCAGGGGTGTCCCATCAGCACGGGACCACCCGTGGCAGCTGTGGGGACACTGTGGTGACAGTG